>NW_012123709.1:4219008-4261207 GCF_000951035.1 Colobus angolensis palliatus
CCTAATGCTTCCTTGGTGCCAGTTCTGCTCATTTTCCCTGTGCCAGAGATTTCCATCAAGGATTTTGCTTTTTCTTAGCCAGGCTTTGATAGTTCAATCTCATCCCTCCACCTAAAAAAAAAAAAAAAAAATTTTCCATCAGTGTTAGTCAGTAAAACAGGCCCATAATTTCCCTTCTCATACTCTTCTAATCTAGTTTTGGTACTAAAATGTTATTAGACTCTGTCTCAAAAAAAAAAAAAAAAAAAAAATTTTCCATCTGTGTTAGTCAGTAAAACAGGCCCATAATTTCCCTTCTCATACTCTTCTAATCTAGTTTTGGTACTAAAATGTTATTAGACTCTAAAATAAGTTGAAGAACTACTGTTTTGCATAATAATTGAAGTGTGTTTTTCTTTGGTAGAATTTTGCCTGGACCTGTTTTTCTGCATAAGCAAATTTTAAATAGCTGGTTCAATTTCTTTAATTTTCAAATTTATGACTTCTTCATATTCTTTTAAATAAAGACATAACATATGTAAGGAAAGAGCATCAAGCTTAAGTGTACATCTCGATGTATTTTTACATATATTATCCATTACTATAATACATTATATAGACAGATACATAGATACAGACAGCCATCTACCAAACAGATAAAGACTTAGAACATTTCTACTACTCAGAAGTTTCCTTAGCATAATATCCTGAAGGTTTAATCCATGGTGTCACATGTTGCAAAATTTACTTCTTTTTTAAGGCAGGATAATATTCCATTATATGCACATACCTCATTTTCTTTATCCATTTATCTGCTGATAGACATTTAGGTTGTTTCTGTATCTTGCCTATTATGAATAGTGCTTCAATGAACAAGTGAGTGCAGATGCCTCTTTGAGATCCTCATTTCAATTCTTTCAGATATATAACCAGAAATGAGATTGTTTGATCATATGGAAGATATATTTTTAATCTTTTGAGGAAATTCCATACTGTTTTCCTTAGCAGCTGTGCCATTTTGCATTCCCACATTATGCTAAGTGAAATAAGCCAGTCACAGAAGGATACATGCTGCGTTGAGTCCAGTTACATGAGGTATCTAAAATAGCAAAATTTATAGAATCGAAGAGTAGAATGGTGTTGCCAGGGTGTAGGGGGAGAGGAGAAGGAGGTGGAGTTGCTAATCAATGGGCTGAGAGTTTCAGTTAAACAAGATGAGTAAGTTCTTGAGATCTGCTGTAAAGCATTGTATCTATAGCTAAAAGTAATAACACTGTATTGCACTCTTGAACATTTTAGAGGAAAGATCTCATGTTAAGTGGTTGTACCACAAAAAATGTGGAGTTATTTTTAAGGTTTTTTTTGTTTTGTTTTTTGTTTTTGCACCTTTCTCAATTAGTACCTTACCTCCTACTATTCTGAATTCTATCACTGTAGATAGTTTTGTCTATTCCTAAAATTCTTATAAACGGAATCAAATAGTGTGTGTGTAAAGTGCTTAGCTTCTTTTGTGCAACATAACATTTGTGAGATTCGGCAGTGTTCTGTGTACCGGTAATTCATTCTTTTTTATTGCCCTATAATATTCCATTGTTTAAATATAACAAAGCTCATCCATTCTCCTGTTAATGGACATTTGAATTGTTTCCTGTTTGGAACTGTTATAAATAAAACTGCCACAGACATTCTTATACAAACTTTATAGTGATAATATGCACTCATTTCTCTTAGGTAAATACTTAGGAATGGAATTGTTGGGCTAAATGGTAGGCATGTGTGCAGCTTTAATAATACGCTGGTCCCCCTTTATCATAGAGGACATGTTCCAAGACCCCCAATAGATACCTGGAACCCCAGATAGTACTGAACTCTATATATGCTATGTTTCTTCCCATACACTCCTATGAAAAAGTTTAATTCATAAATTAGGCATAGTAAGATATTAACAACAATAGCTAATAATAAAACAGAACAATTATAACAATATACTGTAATAAAAGTTACGTGAATATGGCCTCTGTCTCTGTTAAAATATCTTAATATTTTCAAACTGTGGCTGACTATACATAGCTGAAAATGTGGAAAGTAAAACCATAGGTAGAGAACTATGGTCTTGCCAAACAGTTTTCCAAAATCATTGTAACAATTACACTCATGCCAGCAATACATGAGGGGAAGAATTCTTCCACAGCCTTGCCCACCCTTGTAATGTCACTCCTTTTAACGTTAGTCATTCTTGTGGGTATGTACTAGTATTAATATATTACTTTGGTTTTACTTTGCATTTCCCTGATTTGGAATGAGGCTGTGTACCTTTATGTACTCTTAATATTTATTTGAATATTCATTCTTTGAAGTGTTTCTTCGTGTATAGGATTTTGTTATTGTTATCAAGTTCAAACTAATAATCAGAGAACATGGGTCTTTTTTTGTTTTTGTTTTTGAGTTTTTGATGCTTATGTTTTGATATGTATACTAAGGAAGGAGACCACTATTACTCCTGCTGCCCTCCTCCCCTCTACCTTGCCTAGTTCACAGACAGGAGGAAAGGGAGAAGGCAAAAAATTTGAAAGAAACAAAAGTAAGATAAATAGCCAGACAACCTTGGCACCACTACCTGGCCCTAGGAGTTAAAAAAAGTAATAATAATAACATCAACCCCTGACCTAAACTACTTGTGTTATCTGTAAATTCCAGACACTGTATGAAAAAAAGCATTGTAAAATTTTTTATTCTCTTAGCTGATGCATGTAGCCCCCAGTCACGTTTCCCACGCTTGCTAGATTTATCACGATTCTTTCACGTGGACCCCTTAAAGTTGTAAACCTTCAAAAAGGCCAAGTATTTCTTTTTTGAGGAGCTGGGCTCTTTAGATGCGAGTCTGCCTACGCTCCCGGCAGAATAAAAAACCTCTTCCTTCTTTAATCCGGTGTCTGAGGAGTTTTGTCTGCGGCTCGTCCTGCTACAATACAAGTTTGCTTTATGACACTTTTTTTTTGGTTAGAAATATGTGTTTGTAAAGCATATACTCTAATTGTTGGGTGGTTCACATCTTCTACATTTTACCTAATTTTTCTTTTCCTGAGTTACTGAGAAAAGTGTGTTAAAATCTTCCACCATGTTTATGGCTTTTTCAATTTCTTTTTGCAATTCTGTCAATTTTTTACTTTATATACTTTGAAGCTATTAAATACATATGCGTTTTAAATAGTTACACATTCTTGGTGATTTTTTTTTTCTTTTCTTTTTTAACAAGAAAGGAAACCACTCAGACTGCATTCTTTCCCTCTTACTCTCCTGGAGGAAGAGAAGAACCATCATCAATGGTACGTGGTGGTTGTAGTAAAGCAACAAGAGCCTGCTTCATGCTCAAGCGACAACGCTAAGACTCCTCATGGCTTCCAGCGCTCTGCATATTTAGAGAAACTTCCCTAGTAATGAACTGTATAGAACGATCGTGATCCTTGAGAGTATCATCTTGCATTTTTCTTTTCTTTTGTTTTTGTTTTTTGAGACGTACTGTCACTCTGTAAGTGCAGTGGAGCGATCTCGGCTCACTGCAAACTCCGCCTCCCGGGTTCACACCATTCTCCTGTCTCAGCCTCCCCAGTAGCTGGGACTACAGGCGCCCGCCACCACGCCCGTCTAATTTTTTGTATTTTTAGTAGAGACGGGGTTTCACCGTGGTCTCCATCTCCCGACCTCGTGATCCGCCCTCCTAGGACTTCCAAAGCGCTGGGATTACAGGCGTGAGCCATTGCATCTGGCCCCTTGAATTTTTCTTTTGATCATTATTTGGCTTTCCTTTCCTTTCTTTCTCTTTGTTGTTTTTGAGAAGGAGTCCCACTCTGTACCTGGGCTGGAGTGCAGTGGCACAATCCCCACTTACTGCAACCTCTGCCTCCCAGGTTCCAGCGATCCTCTAGCCTCAGCCTCCCAAGTAGCTGGGATTACAGGGGCCCACCACCACACCTGGCTAATTTTTTTGTATTTTTAGTAGAGATGACATTTCACCATTTTGGCCAGGCTAGTCTCAAACTCCTGGCCTCAAGTGATCCTCCCACCTCAGCCTCCCAAAATGCAGGGATTACAGGTGTGAACCACCATGCCCAGCCTTGTTTGGTTCCTTTCTTATTCCCAATAATGCTTGATGTCTGGTGACACTATAAATATATTGACTTTATATTGGATAGTAGTAATATTTGCATGGTATGCTTTTTCATCTTGTACTCACATTTCTGTGCCCTTGTGTTTTAAGTGCACCACTTGTAAGCAGCATATAGTTTGATTTTATTACTGTTTTAAAATTCAGTCTTCCATTAAAAAATCTGTCTATTTTCAATCTGTCCATTTTAAAAGTTAAACTTTTAGCTGGAGAGTTTAGTATAATTAGTGATGTATTTGGATTTTTTTTTTTTTTTTTTTGTCAGTTGAAATCCCAGAAGGAAATACATGGCATCAGTTGTAAAACACACACACATAGACACACACACACAAACAAAACAACAACAACAACAACAACAAAAACACTTAAAAAGGTACAGTTTGGGTATAGGAACTCTAAAAGCAAAGCAACCCAGAGCTCATAATGGCAGGCTTCATTTCCACCAAAAGTGCTGGGGGAACGAGAGAAAGAAGTAGTTACTGGGACCTAGAGTCAGAGAATGCTATGTGTAGAGTGACCTGACAAGAACTGAGACCTTTGATTAAGGAATCAGCCAGTCTGATGTAATCCTGCAGTGAGAAAGCTGAGGAAGTGAATACTCAACCTTGCTTTTCTTCTTTCTGATCTTCTACTCTTCAGAAACAAGAGAGCAAGGAAGTCTCTGATTTTGTCCAGGGGAGTCAATCTCTCAGGCCACACAGCAGGGTAGAAAAGTATATGTAGACGGTGAATCTGGAAAGGCAAACAAAGATACCCAGTCCACATTTCTACTCTATTAATTTGTGTTTTCTATTTATTCTTTAAAAATTTTGCTTTATTTAGGTATAGTTGGCATGCAATAAACTGCATGTAAATAAAACATACATGACAAATTTAGACAAACATATACACTCTTGAAACCATCACCACAATCAAGATGATAAATATAACCATCACTCCCCCCAGATTCCTTATTTTCCTTGGTTAATCCCTCCCCATGGCTCCCAACCTCCATGCCCACTGATCTGCTTTTGGTCATAATAGTTAAGTGTGTATCTTCTAGAATTGCATATACATGAATTCATATTATATTTAGATATTTTTGTCTAGCTTCTTTCAATGAGCGTAATTATTTGAGAAATTTATGTTGTCATATGTGTCAATAATTCGTTGCTTTTAATGGCTGAGTAGTATTCCTTTGTATGGATATACCACAAATTGTTTTTCTGTTTACCTGTTGATGGACATTTTGGTTGTTTTCAGCTGTTGGCTATTACAAACAAATCTATGAGTATTTGCTTTCAAGTCTTTCTATGGACATATCCTTTAAATTTTTTTTTTAAATTAAATACCTAGGAGTTGAGCTGGATCATATGGTAGTTGTATATTTAACTTTTAAGAAACTTCCAAGTTTTCTAACAGCAGTATGTGAAAGTTCCAGTTCCTCCACATCTTTGCCAACACTTGGTGTGGTCCATCTGTTTTATTTCAGCCATTTTGATAGTGGGCAAGAGTATCTCTTGTGGTTTTAATGTGAATTTCCCAAATGTCTAGTGCTGTTGTGCATCTTTTCATGTCCTTCCTTGTAATTTATATGTCTTCTTTGGTGAAGTACCTATCTAAATCTTTTGCCCATTTAAAAATGTGTTTTTTTGTTTTCTTATTATTGAGATTGGAGAGTTCCTTATATATTATGGACACTTTTTAAAAAATCAGATATATGATTTGCAAAGATTTTCTTCTAAATTGCAGCATGTCTTTCTATTGTTTTAGCATGTCTTCCAAAGGGAAGAATTTCATATTTCCTATGAAATCCAATTTATCTGCTGGGTCTAGTGGCTCACATCTGTAATCCTAGCACTTCTGGGAGGTTGAGGTGGGCAGATTGAATGAGTCCAGTAGTTTGAGACCAGCCTGGGCAACATGGCAAAATCCCATCTTTACAAAAAAATCAGCTGCACATGATGGCACATGCCTGTAGTCTCAGCTACTCAGGAGACTGAGGTGAGAGAATCACCTGAGCCAAGGAAGTCAAGGCTGCAGTGAGCTGTGATTGCACCAATGCACTCCAGCCTATATGATGAAGTGAGGGACTCTATCTCAAAAGAAAATAAAATTTCATGGCACAAGTATACATATGTAACAAACCTGCACGTTATGCACACGTACCCTAAAACTTAAAGTATTAAAAAAAAAAAAAGATTAAAAGGTCTATAGGAAATGTAGAGAAAAAAAGGAAATTTACTGGCAAATCCAGGTAGTAATTTAGATAGGAAAAATTTAGGCAGCACAGAAACTAGGAAAAATATATTACAATAAGATTAAAACATTTCTTTAACCAACATTTAGAAAGTATGATAATAAAATGTTTTCTTTAAATGTAAAAAAAAAAAAAGAAAAGAAAATTTCAGTTTATCAACTTATTCTTTTATGCATCATGCTTTTGGTGTCACATATAAGAAATTGTTGCCTAACCCAAAGTTGTAAAGTTTTTCTCTTATATTTTTCTCTAGAAATGCTATGGTTTTTGATTTTACATTTAGGTCTATGATCCATTTGAGTTGATTTTTCACATGGTACAGAGTATAAATTAACTTTCATTTTTTTGAATAGAGATATTAAATTGTTCCTGCATCATTTGTTGAAAGACTATCTTCTCTCCAATAAATTGCCAGTCTACTTTTGTCAAAAATATGCAAGTCTGGCCAGTCATGGTCTATTTCTGGACTGCAGTCTGTTCTGTTGATTTGTCCATCTTGATAGCAATACCATCAAGTCTTGAGTACTATAACTTTATGTTAAGTCTTAAAATCAGTTATTAGTCCTTTTGCTTCATTCTTCTTTGTAAAAGTTGTTTTAGCTAGGCCTTGCTTTTAAAATTTGTTAGGTGGGAATAGCAGAATGCTCAGTGTAGTGCTAATTATTTCCCCACTAATGATAAAAGACCCTTCCAAGTAGTCTGTAAAATGCACCATTAATTTTGCATTTTCCAGTATGGCTGCTGGATATAGAAATTCTTTCTGGCCCCATGTGAGCACCTGGTACTATTTCCTCTCATCGTTTCAGATTGTCCTTTTCCTGGCATCAGCTAGTTTTCTTATACACGTATTGATTCATATTTTGCTGAATACTTGAGGGCATCCTCTATGTTTATTTTACTTTAGGCAATATTTCCTCCCCAGATTTATCAGGAAGATTACAAAATAATAAGTATTTTAGAGAGTATGTATAACACATGATTTAAAGCAAAAATAATGTAACTGTATTTCCACTGGATCACTTACAAAATGCTTCAGAAAATGGAGTTCTGATGCTGTTTTGGTCCTCAGGGCATATGGATAGATTCAACACAATGATTATTCAGTATCTTGAGTCAATCTGGTTAGTGACTAACAACTTTTTCTAATAGAATTCTTGATTCTCACTCTGGCCAATCCTGCCTTGTGTCCAACCATAAAAAATCTGGTTAATGTCCTAATAATACTGGAGAGCTCCTTCTGTCTTTTTCTGACAAATTGCTTAGCACAATCAGAGCAGTTCCCTTTAGACTGGCAGCAAGAAATAGTGCTTTCTGTTCCTCCGTCTGATGGTTCATTTGGCTTATTATTTTAAATTGGGTATAATAAGCTCCTCAGGATGATTTTCCTTCAGCGTTGACTGGTCTTTGCATTGGCTGATTACACAAATTGACCATATTGCCACTTGTTTCTGGTTCTTGAGGCTAGAAACTTGATTTGGGATTCCATGATGGAAAGGAATATTGTGATCCTTCTGGCTTAAAAGAGACTTTATTTGCTTGACTGTTAGCCGAAAAGGGATCTAAACAAAGTTGCCAGAAATTTCCTTCTTTTCCTCATATTGCCTTTAGTGTTTATTATTCATTTTATTAAATCAATACTTTGATAATTAATGCCTGCTACAGTCTTGATATTTTGTTTCTCCATTTGCTGAATTATGGGTTTGCTAATATAGTTTGCCTGTTTGTTTGTTTGTTTTTAAGCTGAAGAACTTTAAGCAGGTGAGGTTCCTTTTGCAAAGCCTGATTGGCATGTGTCATTTAGTCTGAAATTTTGGGATTTATTCTGTATCATTTTGTATAATATTAATTGATTTGAAGTTAATTGAAATTTCTTTAGTTTCTGAGAATCCACATTGAGCTTTAATGCAATAAAATAAAACATCTTAATTGTTTGCCTCGCTCATTCATATGTGTACATTTAACGTTAAGTGTGAACTTCAAAGTTAAGGAATTGGGAGGGTTCAATCAAGGAGAGGGCATTAAGATGTATTTCCCTTCCTTCTGTCTCTTTCCTAAGAAGACTGTTCCAATTAAGTATAATAGAAAACAATGTATAGAGCACAGACCTTTATTGTAGCAAATAACTTAGAATAGGCATAGGAAGTCCCAATGATGTAAGCATCAGACATCTCTTGGATGTTTTCTTATCTGGCTTCCATCATGTTTATCACCTCTTACTGCTCTTAACTTCCGTAAGATAACTTCTACTGAGTAACAAAAGCCATCTCAAATCATTTAATCATCCAAGGGCCAGCAATTACTCTTATATCTAGCTATCTATGAATATGGTTATTAATAACTTCTATAATCTAAACTCACTCATGAGTATAGTTTTTTAATTCTTGGAATAATACCCCTTTAGAAATTAATTTTAGGGCATCCATTAGATAATTTCCCATTAAATGACTTATTACTTCAACACTCATCTGTCAGAGATTATAATAGGAGTCACTTCTGATTTTACCTGAGATTCTTACTTCCCAAGGTAGCCAAAAACCAATCTTGGGGTGGGGAAAAAAGGAGTAAGGAGGCAAAATACCTGGACTCACTTTAAAATCTGGCTTTTATACATGGGGACCTCATTATCTAATTACTTCATTGAAGTTCTAAAGTTATTAGGCAGTCTAGGGAAAAGTCCATTACTGAATTAACCACTTATACAACTAATCCCCATCCAACTAGCTCTCCTGGCTTAGCAGAACATTTATATCAGCCTATTGTGTCAATGTCTTGGTTAGTCTCTCACTATCAAATATTATAAAAAGCCAACAATGCGATATAATATGATACAAATTGACTGCAAAGAGAAATTATACATATTTCAAAAGTTGTAGAATTTTATGAAAGAAATGAAAGTAATGTTGGTGAACTGCATACATCACATTTTAAGCCACTATTTGACATATAGGGATCTGGCAGAGTTAATTTAACAATCAGAGAAGAGAAATCAAGAAGGAGGATGACCAAATAGAGAATGTGAATATCAAAGTCTTAGTAGGACCCTCAGAAAAACCTAATTTAAAAAAACTTCAAATATTTTCCAAGTGATAGTCTTGTGTTGCAGAAGTGAAATGTGAAATGATGGGTGTATTATCCTGCCTTACAATTTTGTTGGGAAAATTACAACAAAAGTCAATGTTTGATTTACTCTTCTTGATTCTGAGTACTGCATTTAATTATAAAATATATTTTGTTACTTATAAAATAAAATGCATTTGCTTCGATAATTTTTACTTTAAGTTTTACAATTGTTCTCAGCAAATCCTTTTGAAATGTGTTTTTTATCAAATTATGGTTCCATTTTCAGTGAATTCACTGGGAGATGCCTTTTGCTGACACCAATTAACCCTGGACAATGAGAACCTCTCAGGCAATGAAGTGATCCATTTTCTTCTTCTCTTTCAACCTGCTAAATCAAAGTTTAGCCTAAAGCTGCTTCCTTACATATTTTAAGTTCGGCCTAAAGGTTTTTTGTACATCATGAACTCTAACAAGTGAATGTGCAAACAGACCATAACCTGCACTTGTGCCAATCACTGAATTTTGGACAGTCAACTGTAGCCAACTGTTTGAGCCACGTTCAAATAAGGCTGATGCCGAGCTGTAACCAATCCAAGCTGTTTCTGTACCTCACTTTCCTTTTTCTGTCCATAATCTTATTCTACCACATGGCTGTGCTGGAGTCTCTAAGCCTACCCTTGCTCAGAAGGCTGCCTGATTTGCGAATCGTTCATTGCGCCATTAAAATCATTTAAATTTAATTCAGCTGAAGTTTTTATTTTATCAACTCTCCTCTACTCTCCACTCCATTCCCCGTGTAGCTCATTGCTTTCTCTACCTGTCCTTGCTGTTGTGCGGTTTTCTTCTTTCCTAGCTATCATCTCCTTTGGTGAGGCTCCAGCTCCTGGAAAACCAGAAGGGTAAGTGCGTGTAGTCAGTCTCTTGAGATGTTTCTTAAACTGCTGACATCTTTGCAATTTCACTCTATTAGGAAATATGGAAAATACATTTTAGGTCTATATCCCTACCCTTATTCCTAACCATTTACAACAAATCATCATATTCTATGAGGGCTGGTTTACTTTTACTAAATCTTCTTAGGAAGGAGAAAAATTGCTATAGTGATAATTAGCTAACCCCTCCTTAAGGAGAAAATTGATGCAGAAAGTTCCAGAAGGAGAGAGTAAGAGGGTCAGGTCTTTAAAAATGTCACCTGATCCCCTTTGAGAATCAGTCTTGAGATAAATATTCACAGATTGGCTAACTGGCAAATAATAAGAGGCCAGTCCTAGGACCCAGTGTTTTCTCGTATTGTCAATTCGCTCTAGAGCAAAGTCATGAAAAAGCCTGGGGCACAGTGCACACTGCCTTTGTTGACTGGGGCTTAGATTATTTGCTAGATTGACTGGTGTTTCTTAACCACACAGGGAGCTTTAAAAACTAATGACCAGGTTGCACCCCAGACCATTGGGGAGGGAACCAGTGCTAGTACATATAAAGTTCCCTTGATTATTTCAGTGTGTAGTCAAATTGGAAAACTATCTTCTTAGATGATGATATTTCTATGCACTTTTCTTATGGCTCTGAGGTCTGAAGTTTTCCTTTTAACTTTCTCTTCTTCTTTTAAAATTACTTTTACACCAAAGAGAAGGCATGATGATGTCCTTTTAACTTTCTACAGCAAGCACCAATGCAGGTAATTTGACACTGATGGGGTAATTTGACACTGATGGGGAGGCTCAAAATTGTCCCGGGAGTATGACGAGGCAGCGTGCTCCTCCTGGTGCTGTAACTTATCTAATTTAGCACTGGGGTCAGGTTGAAGCCTCTCCCACCATGGGAAAGCCTTTTCCACATACACAGTTCTCAGGTGGACCTGCCTCCACTTCTCTTCCCTGTTACAACTCTGATTACTATGAACGCAGACAGCAGCTCTTTGAAAGGGTGCCAGGGCTTGGAGATTGACGGAGGAGACATCCCTCCTGCAGCTGTACTCATTCTCCTTGGCTCTTTCTTGTGGCTGCTGTCAGGTTCACTTCTTGAGATGTTAAGAATGAAATATCGCTCTGGTTTTCTTCTCCCCAACCCTCACTTTTTTTGGGTGATATGCAGCACAAAACAGTCTAGAAATATTCTTCCTATGCCAAACCACGGTCAAGTGTGAACCTAGAAAACACATGAAGCAGACAAAATTCCTGCCCTGGCAAGAAGCCTACATTTTAAACTGCACATTGAAAAAAGCATTCACTAGGATGTAATGTAAACATTGACTTACAAGCTTTGGTGTGCTCCGTGTTTGTGTTGTATAAGTAGCTTGTTGAAACTGAAGGGGAAAGAGATTTATAATCTTACTTATACAAGTCAGGCAATGTTCTGTGGGGGAAGAGGGATTTTTTGGAGCTCTTTAAGTGAGGATAATGTATTTGGTCTTAATAAGCAGTGAAATGAAAAAAGAGGGTAACATTTAAAGATTCAGTTACTGAGGAAAGCCAAGTTAGTGTATTAAATAATGGTATAGAGATATAAACTATGTTTTATGTTACTACTAAGCAAAAGACAGTTGCAGATTCTTCTATATCCATTCATTTAAAATAATATTTTTGACATAATAAACACAGCTAACATTTATTGTGTGTTTAGCATGTATAAAACACATTTATTCTTCAGGAAAATTCTATGTGCTAAGCTACTATACCCACTTTACAGATGAGGCATTGAGAAGTTCTGTAACTTGCCAAAGGTCACACAGGTAGTAAGTGGCAAAGTCAGAATCTCGACTTACAGTCCAGCTCTGGATGCTGGGTGCATTAAGTTGACTTTGATTGTTCTGTGTTATTTTGTTTAGTATAACTGCTGATATTGCTTATTCTACTTTCTTGCAACTGAAATAAAATCTTGTGAGTTGAGTCACTTAATTCCACTGGGTTCATTTGAGATGAATGATAATTACTAGTGGCATCTAGTGATGTTTATTCTGTTGATCTGATATAATAAATGGAGAATTTCTGGCAGAACATTGGTGTATCAATTAATTGATTTATTCACAAGTATTCATTTTCCTGAAGTGAAAATTAGATTTTGTTCTTTAATAACTATTTTTTCTTCGATAAAGATAGGAGAAATAACTAGTAGGTAATTATAATTTATTTAATTTCTGTAATAACTAACTCAAACCCATTTGGAAATGATAGAGGAAATTTTACATGGATAGTAGGAAGACTACAATAGCTTGAGGAAATGTAGAAAAAGTTATGCAAATGGATGTAGATGCTAATGAGAAGCTCCGTAAAACACGTAGCAAATGTAGGTAGACTTTCCTATAATCAGTTCAATAGGCATTCAACACTGGTTGTATGTCATAGTTACAATTGAGGACAGTATCTTAGAAATTCAGAATTTAAAGATCTGTAGCAAGCAGTAGAATGCCTGGTCCTTAGTAGGCACAGGTTGAATATCTGTTGAATGGTTATTACAGAATAAATTAAAATCATTGCCACAAGACAGAAGGAAACAGGCTCAAACTTCTCTTTTTGTAAAACAATTTTTACTTGCATATTTTCTACCCAAAATATATGTGGCAGATATCACTAATGAATATTAATTAACTGGGTCAGATTCAGCTACTCAACATTTCAGATAAAAGATCGTCTTGAAAGAAGATGGTAACCACAATTTCTTCTAATGTCCTCGGGCACTATAATCAACTACCTTCTGAGTTGCCATTCCTGGTGTGAGTGTTGTTTGCCTTTTTAGGTAATCTTCTTTTTTAACTTGATTTTTGTTAATTGTTTAAAATATATCACCCACTTTCAACCTCACGAAAGAGCATATAGGCACGTGGGGCATTTTACCAAATCACCTAATATCAGTGCTTTTTCTTTTTAATTATCTACTTTTTAGAAGAGATAAGTAATAGTACCAAAATACCATTTCTCCTTTTATTTCTTTTCTAAGTGGTCAACATGAAGGAAGTTGAGAGTCTCTCTGGTCACTCCTTCCAGACACACACAGACACCAGCATCCAGCATCCAGCATCCAGCATCCAGCATCCAGCCCCTTTTTAACTCAGCATTTTCCATTTTCCATGTGATGCTTTGAATCCATGTTATCCTTTCTGCTCTTTCTATTCAACCTGATACTGAGACTGGCCCAAGCAGAAGCAAAACCAAACCAAACCAAACAAACAAAATCAGGTTGGCTGTCCAGCATCCTTGTCAGCTCCTCTGAGCCAGTGGATGGCACCTGGAAAATCAGAGGTGACAATTTTGTGCTCTGGTTTCTGTCCTGTCATGATGGACCATAATAATACCTGTCGCCGAGTAGTTGGTGAAATTCAGGTGAAAGTTATTGTGAATAATGGCCACACAACTGTATGGCTTTAAGCCAGTCCCTTGTTGAATGAGAAGCAAAATCTAATGAGGAGAGTGACTCTGAAAATGAGATCTTAGGTTTAACAGCTGCATTTCCAAACCTGAAATGGAAGACATGCAGGGCTTTTCTTTGCCTGAGCTTTTGGTTGGGGCAAGAGGTGCCCTGAAGTTCTAATTTTCAGCCTGTATCTCAAAGGTAATGTCTAGAAATCAATTTTCTGCTTGTCCTCTTGTTTAGTCAAGGGGAGAAATTTGCTGCTCATGAAGGGCTGAGGGCCTGACACCACTTCAAGAGAGCGCTCCAGGATCACAGGTTAAGGTATCTTCTGCGTAATCTCGTCCTCCCCACACTGCAGACAGCCTCAACCTTGACCTAGAGGGAATTTCCTTTCTAGAGGAGAGCGAGGAAATTCTGTTTCCATGTTAACAGAGGGAGGTCTCCTCCTGTCACTGACTGCTGCTGTTAGCTTTGTGGGCTCTGGGAGCCCAATTATGTGTGGAAGCATTATAAAAAGGAGCCAGTGCTCAAACTGGCATGCAGAAGACACGGACACAGATTCCGTCAACAAATAAATGGAATGCACTTGTGTGTTGGTGCACACATTTGTGGTTTAGAAGATTACCTTTCAAAGTGGACTTACTGTGCAATTGGAAATGAGCTGAGACCCCCATTTCTATACCTTTCCTGCTTGGATGGTCTGGATGTCATCGACACAGGCAGCAGAGAAAATAACAGCAGGGTTAACTGTTCATGCAAGTGTAATAATAGTCTTTAACAGAAGAAGAGTAATTATCTTTGTCTAGTTTTCCCTGCTGTAAAATGTAATAAAATAGAGACCAGTGTCTGCTGCTGATATGCACCAGGCCTCTCCTCTGAAATACGCGCCAATGACTCTGAAACACCCTTTGCTTGCAGGCTAAATTCACATCTTAATTTTGAAAAATCCATTACTGTAGGGTAGATTTCCTGAATGCGTTTGACAGCTCTCAGGCCAGTACTATTAGGCGAGAAGTCGCAAAGCAGTGGGAGATTTACAGCCTGGGAGATCATAGAGCCTGGGTGGGTGCAGTCCCATCCCCCATCGATTCTCCAACATCACGATGACAGGAGGTATCTGTGTAGCAGAAGGAAGAGCTTCAGAGGGGTGGCTTCATTTGGAAATAGAAGCCCCTGTTAGCAGCCGGAAGCAGTGGTGCTGAAAAGCAATCGCTGGTGTCAAGAACTTTCTGAGCTAAGCAGTGCAGCTGGTGGCAATAAATAGCATTCTAATAAAGGAGGATGTTCAATTCATGACATAAGCACCTACTGTTTCAACTACCAAACATAATTTATGAGGATGCATATGTCTGAAATGGATTCCCCCTATAGACTGATGAATAAAAATGCAAAGATTTCAAAAGGAGGAAAAGATCTGCATTTTAAATCAAAGTAAAACGGGGAGATGGATGAGAAGTACGCTGCTTTTTAAAAGTACACTATGATACATAACATTTTAAAGATGTGTTGGGTGTCATATTGTACAACTACCTCCATTCCTAAGAAAGATGGATGCTATTTTCTATGATAGTGAATGCTATATTTATGACACGGGATCTTATAACACTCCACCTCTTCCCAGAAGCTGCAAAAACGCAAATGCTTACATTGAATGTCTTGGACTTTACTTTCGAAAACATGAGCACATGTTCTTACCTAAGCCATTGATGAAACCCGGTCAATTTTACATAATCCTTAAAACAGTTCTGAAGGACCTCGAAAATGATGAACCAGAAAAGCCATGTGTACTATTAGGCTTAAACAACAGGGCTCATTTGACCCCTTAACTCATTGACTCTGCGTGAGCAAAATAAGTTATTAGTTTTGACATAACCAGTGGTTTATTTTACCATCTACTGCTGTTCTTTGTTACATGTTCTATTCATATCACATGTTATTGCTCTTTATAATTATTGTGGAACACAGCAATTGCACAGACTGTATCATATCCCACTGGGATAAACATCGTGGATGAGGGACCAGAAGAACTTGCCTTTGACTTAAAGTTTATTCCCACTGCTTTCTTTACACGAGAAAGATTTTTCACTGATGGCATTCACAAAACTAACTCTATGTTTTAATGACTATGGAGCCACTTTGAATAGCACTTTATTCAGGAACTCCAAATGCCAATTTGTTTTCTACTGTGAGGTGTGTGTTCAAGCTTATGAAATGAATAGCTGGTTAATCTTTTAAGCTATTACTCAAGGTAAAAATCCACTGAACCTGAAAGCAAAATACAGCATTTACACTGCTGTTCTTTGAAATTTATTTTCCATGCTGTGCCTGTATAACTGTTTATTAATAACATATTTTTGCTTTAGAAAGGAAGCAAAGATCTGGTAAGCTCAGATGTCAATGGGTATCAATATTTTATCATTTTGTTGACTTTGAAACTCATTACCTAGTGATAGAGAAGCTGAATTTCTGTTCTCTTCATGATGGAAACATAAAAAATTGGTAGCATTGCAGCATAAAGACATACTGCCAAATGGATATTATTTTTATGCGTTTTAATTGTAAGTGCAAACCCCATCTAAATAAGGACAGATATATTTCCACTGTACAATGTGTTTGTGTGTGTGTTTTTTTTGAGACAGAGTCTCGCTCTGTTGCCCAAGCTGGAGTACAGTGGTGTGATCTCGGCTCACTGCAACCTCCGCCTCCTGGGTTCAAGCAATTCTCCTGCCTCAGCCTCCTGAGTAGCTGGGATTACATGTGTGTGCCACCACACCCTGCTAATTTTTGTATTTTCAGTAGAGACAGGGTTTCACTATGCTGGCCAGGCTGGTCTCGAACTCCTGACCTTGTGATCTGCCCACCTCAGCCTCCCAAAGTGCTGGGATTACAGGTGTGAGCCACCGCACCCGGCCAGGGCAGACATATTTCAAAGCACCATATTATAAAGTCAGGAGCCACTATAGAATAACGTGAAAGCTTTGACATGTTCTCCTTGGTGAGGAGAAAAACACTTTAGATAATCAAAAGGGAGAGAGCTGCTAGAAAGATCTTGCTTGACTCTGTCCCCTAAACTGTTCAGAACCAGATGGTTTCAGAGATTCTATACATGAAGCTGATGAAGATTTCAACCCAGTGGTTTCTGGGAGAATTCTAGCCAGATGCCATCAGGATGTGCTTAAAAAGTTAAACAGCAGTAATGAATTCCCTTAAATGTCTCTTAAAATGCATATGGATTCTCCAAAGTTCATACTTTGATTTTGTGTGTGAGGCTGATAGCTGTAAGTCCAAACAGGGAAATGGAGCTAGTCAAGATTTTAAATCACTTGCATACATGTTCTTTCTCTAAGTCAGCAACAGGGAAAACCTGAAAGTTTATCTTACTTTTCAAGGAAGAATAGATGAGCATATGGTGAACATTAGTTATCTTAAAAGTAAGTTTTGGTCATGGCTGAATATTGCCTCTTTTTTCTGAAATCATTAGCTCAGGACTGAATTAACCTGACGCACATGTACAACATTAAAGAGAGTGTCGACAAGAAACTTCTCAGTCGTTGTTCCACATACTAGGGACAAGTACACACCTTTGTTGCTGATTGTAGATGGAACTTGGACAATTTTAAGTGCAAAAGTAGAGTTAGGACTGGTACCACTCTGACTCTCACACTGAATTGCACCATGTAAATTGAGGTGTTAGAATCATCTGAAGTTCCTTTCAGAAAGCATGACCTAGTGGCAGTTGCCTTGGTGTAGTCTTTCACTGATAATCTTCAGTATTTCCACTTTTAACAGAAGGAAATGTGCTTTCTACTGCTAATGAAATTCTTGGGGTGGTGTAAGAGGTTACAATGAAAAGTTTTGAAGAACACAAGCAACTAGTGGCAAGGATTTCCAAGTCTGGAATTCGGGTGCCCAGCCTCTCTCTTGAATTCTGGATTCATATTTTCATCTGTCCACTTGTCCTGGTACTTCTTTCAGCTCGATGGGTAGTAGACACTGGCTCTTGTCTTAAAGGAGAAACTGCTTTCCACTCTCAGTGCCAGGGAAAGCTGAGTCTTTATTTTTATCCTCAGGACAATGTGGATCTCACACTGAGAAGACTTCTGTCTTTGCTCTCACCATTCAAAAATGTCAAGCCAAGTTGGTCTTTCTTCAGGTAATCATATACATGATACAGCATGCATTTTGAGTGCTCATTTTAATCTTGACTTCAACTTACTTCTCTTCACCTTAATTTCCTCATTTATTTCATTTTTAAACCTTTTGTAATGTTTCTACCCCGGCAAGGCACCCCCAAATCCATTTATACAAAAAAGAGGGACATAAATAATCCAAATTTGAAAAATGTCATTTTCTTCCCCATATCTTCTTTTATACTCAGTGCTTTAAATTACTGAATTCTCCCTTTTCTTCAGTCACCATTTCTATTCAGTCTCCTTTTAAATATCTCCTGAAGCCACTCCTTGTTTTTCTGTTCTCCTGCCATTGCCTTAATTCAGGTGGGCCATCTGATTGACCTCCCTTTTAGACTCTCATTTTAATAAATTCCATCCCCATGAATATGGTTATTATTTCTCTGCTTACAAATACAAATATTATTATTACTTCCTTGCTTAAAAATTGGCTTTGTACTTCCTGTAGGCTAGCATCTAAATTTCTGCCATGTGCTATTTATTATCTGACCCCAGATTTTCTTCTAGGCTTTTTCACTGCCCTTCCTCGTAATCAGATGCAACCTGCCACCCAATAATGCTGACTTGCTAATAATGTCCTGAACATGCTGCATTTTTTTTTTTTCACGCCTCCACGTCATTTTTATGCTATTCTGTTTGCCTGGAAAAAACAATCTCTGTGCCCTAACCCTTGTCCCTATATTTCCTAGAGAAAGACTTCTTCTTGTGGAGGCCTCAGCTCAAATGCTATTATCTTCCAGAAATGCCCAGGCATAAGTACTCTCTTCTCTCTGCCACCTTTCAACTTGGAATAAGTTTTCATGGTGGCATATCCCACAGGTATTTTAAGTATTTGTTTACTTGTCTCTTACCTTGATGAGACCCTAGTTCTACAACAGTAGGGTCTTGTTTTTCTTCTTTGCATCCTCAGTGTCTAGCATAAGACTCAGCACATTGTAGGTGTTCTATAAATGTTTATTAAATTAACGAATAGAGGAATGGATTACCGAATAAGTGAAGGAATGAATTAATAAATCACTTACCTCTGGTCAATGAGAGAACCAGATTCTCTTGCCCTGTTGAAAATACAGGTGATTTCCACATTTTTACCAGTTGTTATGGGTTGAATTGTATCCCTTCCAAATAACCCCTAGTACCTCAAAATGTGACATTTGGAAATAAGGTCATTGCAGATGTAATTAGTTAAGATGAAGTCATAAAGGAACAGGGTGGGCCACTAATTCAGCATGACTGATGTCTTTATGAGAAAATGGTCATCTAAAGATAGAGATACACAGGGAGATAGTGCATGATAACAAAGGCAGAGATTGGAGTAATGAAGCTGCAAGCCAAGGAATGCTAAAGATTGTCAGCAAACCACCAGAAACTAGAAGAGGCAAGGAAAGGTTCCCCTGCAGTTCTCAGAGGGAGTGTGGCTTTGCCAATGCCTTGATTTTGGATTTCTGGCCTCCAGAATTGTGAGATAATAAATTTCTGATGTTTTAAGCCACTCAGTTTGTGGTACTTTGTTATAGTAGTCCTTGGAAACTAAGACACTCTCTGAGCTCACTTTCAAATGTGGGGATTATTTTTACGTAATTTTCCTTCATTTAATTATGATAATATTTCAAGGTAAAATGGTGCATCACTTAGACAGTTTAACAATTTCTTAAAATATTTCACTTCAATTTGTTAATGTTCACAATGTTTCTAAAGAATGCTTCTCTCAAATATTTCAAATAAATACTTCAAATGTGAATGTCATATTTATCAGTAACACCACTAACCTAAAAAAATGGTCCTACCAGACCAGTATTAAGGAGAGTCCCTATGTTGCCTGGCACTGGAGCATTAAAGTCTCAGTAATCAGAGTTAATACAGTATTTGAAAAAAATCAACTCTATGGGGGTGTCATTTACATACAATAAAAATGAATCAATTTTAAGAGAAAAGTACAACAATTTGTTTGTCCATTTACATGTTGATGGATGTTTGAGCTGTTTCCAGTTTTTGGCTACTATGAATTAAGTTCCTTTAAATGTTCATTACAAGTCTTTGTGTTGATATATATTTTCATTTCTCCTGGATAAATATCCAAGGGTGGAATTGCTGGGTCATAGGGTAAATGTATGTTTAAAATTTTAAGAAATTGTTAAACTGTCTAAGTGTTGGCACCATTTCGCCTCCCCACTAGCAATGTATGAAAATTTCAATTTTTCCATATTCTCCCCAAATCTTGATATTGTCAATCTTTAAAACTTTGGCTATTCTAATGGGTGTGTATATTTTGTGGTTTTTATTTGCATTTTTCCTAATGACTAATAACGTCGAACACTTTTTCTTGTACTTATTGGCTATTTGTACATATTCTTTTGTGAAGCATCTGTTCAAATCATTTGCACAGCTTCTAAAACTAGAGAGCTTGTCCTCTTACAACTCTTGAGTTGTAAGAGTTTTTAAAATATATATCCTGGATACAAATCTTTGTCATATATGTTTTGTAAATATTTTCTCCTAGGCTGTGGTTTGCCTTTTCATTTTATTAGTGGCGTGTTTCAAAGAACAGAAGGTTTTCATTTCACTGAAGTCCAATTTATCATTTCTCTGTCATGACACATGCTTTTTGTGGTTTATCTAAGAAATCTTTGTCAAGCTCAAATAACCTTTTTGTCTTATTTAAAAAATTTCATAAATTTATCTTTCATGTTTAGGCTCTGATCCATTTTGAGTTAATTTTTGCATATGGTGTGAGGTAGGGGGTCTAGATTTCCTTCTCCTTATAAATGTATAGTTGTTTCAACATTATATTTTGAAATGCCTATGTTTTCTGCATTGAATCACCTCAGCATATTTGTCACAAATCAGTTGGCATTTACATCTAGGTCTATTTCTGGACTCTCTAGTCTGTTCTATTGATCTATGTGTCTATTTAGCACACTGCCTTGATTCCTGAAGCTCTATACTAAGTCTTGAAGTGAGGTAGATTAGTCCTTCGATTTCATTTTTCTTTTTCAAGATTGTCTTGGTTTATTCTAGGTCCATTGCATTTCAATATTAATTTCAGAATTAACCCATCAACTTCTAGAAAAATAAAACACTGCTGGTCTTTTGCTTAAGGTTGCATTGAGTCTATTGACCAATTTGTTGAGAACTGACATCTTAACAACATTAAGTCTTCTGATTCATGAATCTGATATTACTTATTTCAGCCTTCTTTGTTTTTCTCAGTAGGAATTAACATATTTAAAAACAGTTTTTGTTAAAATTTGTTTCTCCAAGATGAACCATAATTCTTCCTTTTGTGACTCAGGTCTTGTTATACCCTGAGCAGGACAATGTACGGACTATTGAAAACAAAGGCAGAACCAAGAAAAATCAAATCATTCTGATATTGGTCATAAACAATTTCTCTTCCTTCTTCCAGGCAATAATACTGTTCATAGAATAAAATTGGATTCTTTTACAATGCAGATGGAATTGACTTACAGAGATTGCTTTTTCTTTTACAGTCAGAAAAAATGACAACAATGCACAGACACGAAAAGAAATAACTATAGGTCTCTAAATTTTAACATTACAGATATGAATTTAGTTGATAGGAAGATATCTAACTTCCATTTGAATGATGTATGTCATGAATGCATCCTTAAATCACCTATTTAGAAGACAAGTGTTCTTTTCAGGTTTTCACTTTTCTTCCTTGGCTATGTCATGGGCCTAAGGCCACATGACAACAACTGAAGACTGCATATACTGATTGTATGCTGAGTTTATATACTGGTTGTGGATTATAGATTGAGATTTTAGATTGACAGTTTAGAGAGCAGAGGCTAGATTATAGATTAAGCTTAGATGTAGCTTGTAGATTATAGTAGAATTAACCTGGACGTTTTACTGTTGGCCTAACTTAGATTTGCTTAGCTTTCATGACTTTGTGAACTTCAGGAAAAAGTATACTCTACAATTCCCTTATCCATAGTTTTCAAATCCAAAAAGCTCTGAAAACCTCCACTTTTTAGAAATAACTAATTTGGTTGTAAAACTTGATCTGACCTCCACTCATTTAGTGCCTAAACCTAACTAAACTGGTATGAGGCTATTTTTGGTCTTTTCTATCATTTAGTATAAATATTTTAAAAATTCACTGCAGAAATATTTATACATTTGATTACGGGATGCTGTTGCACACACTGCTGGGATGTTACAAATGGTATGTGCATCATATTACCTTTCTAGACTCTGAAAAATTCTAAATTCTGAAATGCATGTGGGCCCAAAGGTATTAGGCAAGTGATTTTTGACTTGTATATCTGATTTCTTATATATCCTGAAGTCATGCAGTCAAGCTGTGGTGAATTTGCAGAACTTAATTTTTTTGTTACATCTGATTTATAAGCAATCATAAAAATGATAAGGTAGAAGTCTTTCATTTTTGGCAGCCCCAGATTTCATTCCCCCTTTTTAACAGCAGCTGGCTCTTTTTGGGTCATGGCTTCTTCCCTATTGAGAGCTAACTCAGATGTCTCCTCACAATATAGTAGCTGGAGAAGATAGAATTTCCTGTTTCCTGCCTCAGTGCTGTCAAGAGTTGGGCACATGTGATCCAAGCTTGGCTATCCAGATGAGCAGTCTTGCCACCTTGATTCTTGGATAAACAACCTGATGACCGAGTGAAAGACTAGACATCACACAACTCAGTTGCCAAGTGCTGCCCAGCATGTTCCTGGATGTTAGCCTTCTCGACCTAGTGTCTTCAACCTTCCCTTGCTCTCAGTACCTGTAAGTGTGACCTTATTTGGAAATAAGGTCTTTGCAGAAAATCAAATTAAGATAAGGTTATACTGAATGAGAGTGGATTTGTAATCCAATATGACTGGAATCCTTATAAGAAGAGAAGAAACACACAAACACCCAGTGAGAATGACATGTGACTACAGAGGCAGTGATTGGGGTGATCGATCTACAAGCCAAGGAAGGATAAGGATTGCTGGGAAACACCAGAAGCTGGGAGAGGCAAGGAAGGACTGTGAGATAATAAATTTCTATTGTTTTAAGCAACCTCGTTCATGGTATTTTGTGACTGCAGTCCTTGGAAACCAATGCGCTATCAATAAATTCTGTTTGGGGTAAGTCAACCAGTTTGTTTTCCTTGTCTGCCACTAGGGATTCAAATATGCTAAGTAAAAATCTACATACTTTTATGTGATTCATGGATGTTACACATTATTTTACAATTCCAAACAGGAATATATTTAGATGAAAAATTAAATGTTCCTACCTGGAAAACAAGTATCAAAGCTTAGAGAGAGAGACAGAGAGAAGAAAACAGTTCAGAAATTCAGATACAAAACGACAGAGCAACTGAAATCGTGAAGGTTTCCAAAATAAAATATTATGTTGCTCATAGCAACAAATTAGTGAATAGCCAATCAGGGCTTGCCTTTAAAATATATTAAAATAGCCTGTCCTTTACATAAGAGAAAGTCTTCTTTATGTTATGATTGCTTTCCAGGATATATTACATTATGATAAACGATTATCTACATTGTTTTGACAATCAGGGAATTTATGAATGAGAAACCGATTTGCCTGCAGTGATGAATTGAATTGTAAAAAAGGCATTAGCAATGATGATACTTTTAAAAATTTGTTTAAGAATTGTGTTACAGTTTTGCTTTCTTTTTAATCAGGAGAAAGAGGGGAGAAAAAAACAGGCAGCCAAAAGGCATTTATTTTGTAGTAACAAGCATCTGACAGCTCTCATTAGAATAATTCACTCGCAAATCCGAAGGTATAGGCTGGTTTGTTTTTGCTGTATCACACTTATGTGACCTCTCAGCTGCAGTATTGAGATCTCCTACTCATGTTTTTAACCTTGTGCATGGGGCAGTGTCACAAACTGTTGCTGCTATTGTTTCTTAGGGTGAGAAAAAGGATGATTTTCACCAGTTTTAGGAGGGTATGTAGCAACTGGGACCCTGGGCTTAAAGATCTGCATGTTAGACATGAAGTACCTCCTGGATTTGTAGGAAATAAATCTCAAGCTGAAACAGAAATTATGACTACTTTTCTCCATTTATGCCTTAAAAAAATACAAAATAGAACACAATAAAAACCCAAGAAGTTAGATTACCTGTTGAGGAAAAAAGAAAGTGTCAAGGTTGAAGTACTACTAACAGACATGGTAAGATTATTTATATCAAGATTTCTTTAAAATTCTGTTAAGGCTTGCCATTGCAACTGCACCATGATTAGGTGTTGCTTGGGGAGGTTAGCTGGCTGCCTGCCAAACAACCTCACAGTCTGGCATTCATCTTGATGAATTTAAAGTACAGCCTTTTCAGATTTGCAGGCTCTGAAATTGACGTATTCAGCATCCTGAGACTCACATGGACCAAGCTCACATGAGCCTGATATGTAAATCAGAATGCTGAAATAAAATATACCATAAGAAGCCTTTCTCACCAGCAAAGGAAAATCTAAATGAGAATCTACATTGTAATGAGAAATAGGCTTGATATGTATGGAACCAGAACATGGGAGATTAGTCATATGATTCAAATTTCAATGGCCAGACGCATTCACCTCCAGTAGCAGAGACCTACCAGTGGGACCTGATGGGCTGGCTCTGAGAACTTGGCCTTGTAGCCCTTGGCTGTGCTGGTCACCCACTGCCAGCTGCTTTACTTCTGATTCAGTACCCTCCGACTTCCAGTGTGACTCTTCAGAAAGGCCATTTCCTTCTCTAGATGTTTTAATGTCATTAGTAAAGTATCTGCATTTGACATATGTCATCACCCTAATCTTTAACCTAGGAGAAATCTTTCAGTCATGTTGGAATGCTTTATTTACCTACAAATCAATTTTCCATCATGTAATATTTAAATGTCTCCCAACTTAATAAATCCTGGTTTGGAGGAAACCTTACTTTTGCCCTGTGTATTATCTACAGGCACTAAGATCCTGAAAATATCTTTTCCTCTTCACATTACACGCGAGGAAACCAGATTGTGAACATAACCTGAGTTACTTGAGAATGAAAGGTAAGTCAGTGATACATACCTGGTTCATGTAGTTAATTAGTGAATGTTGGTTGAGTGAATGAGTGTGAGTGTGAATGATGAGTATGGGTGACATGTTTTGAATTTGACTTGAAGTGGAACAGCAGAGTGCATTGATGCAGAGATTTTCCTGCTTATCACTTTTGATAATCAAAAATACTTTTTAAATTAAATAAAACATTGGCTGGGCACAGTGGCTCATGCCTGTAATCCCAGCACTCTGGGAGGCCGAGGTGGGCAGACCATGAGGTCAGGAGATCAAGACCATCCTGGCTAACACGGTGAAACCCTGTCTCTACTAAAAATACAAAAAATTAGCTGGGGCATGGTGGTGGGCGCCTGTAGTCCCAGCTACTTGGGAGGCTGAGGCAGGAGAATGGCATGAACCCACGAGGCGGAGCTTGCAGTGAGCCAAGATCGCGCCACTGCACTCCAGTCTGGGCGACAGAGCGAGACGCCATCTGAAAAAAAAAAAAAAAAGAAAAAGAAACAAAAATCTTTACTAATGAGTAACCTTTCAAGTTTCTATTGTGCCAAACATATTCAGTTCACAGTGAAGAAGTGGCAATGACCTGAGTTTGCCATTTCATTTTAATAATTTAGGCTGTTTTCTTTTTCTAAGGTAATTTAGGCACAAATAGTAAGATGCTGCCTCTGAAAAAAATTGTCAGTAATTACAAGATCACATTCTATCCTGCTATTTTCCTCAGGGCAAAAAACTCCTGTCCTTACTGGAGAACTAGCTTAGTGATCTCCCTATGGTATTAGTCCATCAATGGATATATGTATTGTCTTTTATGTATAGGGTATTGTGCTAATTGCAGTGGTGTAGTTATTATTACACATGTTCTTCACCTTCGGACATATTAGTTGAAAAGCCAGTATCTACATAAGAAAAGATAGTTATCATCACAAAGCAAACAAAAGAGGTGGAAGAAACATTAAAGACCATAAGCATTTATACAAAACCACTCACCAGAATTGGAGAGGCTGGGGAATTCTTCAGGGGCTTTATGAAAACTTTATTTTCTTCTCATCTTACCTCAACTTTCTCTTGTTCACACATAAAAAAAGTGTTTAAGTATTTTATGTTCAAAGATATTCTATCAGGCTGGGTGCGGTGGCTCTGCCTGTAATCCCAGGACTTTGGGAGGCCAAGGCAGGTGGATCACGAGGTCAGGAGTTCAAGACAAGCCTGGCCAAGATGGTGAAACCCCGTCTCTACTAAAAATACAAAAATTAGCTGCGCGTGGTGGTGGGCGCTTGTAATCCCAGCTACTTGGGACGCTGAGGCAGAGAATTGCTTGAACCCGGGAGGCGGAGGTTGCAGAGAGCTGAGATCACGCCACTGCACTCCAGCCTGGGCAACAGAGTGAGACTCCATCTCAAAAAAAAAAAAGAAAAAAAATTCTATGTTCTTGGATTATGTAATATATTCTGAACTTTCAAGCCAAATATAATGGCAAGGCCAGCTTCTTTCACTACACTCTCTTCTTAGGTCTTTATATATGAACGACTTCCAGGATCATATATCCAGGACAGTCCCCCTTCCCTGTGACCTCCAGACTTACTATTTGACTATCAGTTTGACACCTGCATTTGGTTGTATGGCAGTAGGCATCTGAAACTTACTATATCCAACACAGAACTCTAGATTTCTACTCTACTTGTTCTTCACCACTGTCACAAGCCCCAGGTCTTCCTCAGCTCTGTGAATGGAACCACCATCTAACCACAAGATCAAGTAAAAAACCTAGAAGTCATTCTTGAGTGCTGTTTTCTTCTCACTTTTCCTCCTCCTTGCCTCCCTCGATCTATCCAAAAGTCCTCCAGGTTCTACCTCCAAAATATATTCTATATCTATTCACTTTTACTAACCTAGGCCAAGCTACCATCATTTCCTGCCTGATCTCTCTTTTTATTCTTTTAACTTGATTTTTTTACTGTGGTAAACGATACAGACAATCCCCAATTTATGAAGGTTCTACTTAAGATGTTTTTACTTTGCAATGGTTCAAAAGCAATAGGCATTCAGTAGAAACCATACTTCAAATATCCATATAGCCCTTCTGAACATTTTATTATAAAATAAGCTACGTGTTAGATGATTTTGCCCAACTGTTGGCTAATGTAAGTGTTCTGAGCATGTTTAAGGTAGGTTAGGCTAAGCTATGTTGTTCAGCAGGTTAGGTATATAAAACACATTTCAAGGCCGGGCGCAGTGGCTCATAATCCCAGAACTTTGGGAGGCCAAAGTGGGCAGATCACAAGGTCAAGAGATCGAGACCATCCTGGCCAACATGCTGAAACCCTATCTCTACTAAAAAATACAAAAATTAGCTGGGCATGGTGGCACTGCCTGTAGTCGCAGCTAGTTGGGAGGCTGAGGCAGGAGAATCGCTTGAACCCGAGAGGTGGGGGTTGCAGTGAGTCAAAATTGTGCCACTGCACTCCAGTCTGGCAATGGAGTGAGACTGCATCTCAAAAAAACAAAAAATGCATTTCAACTTACAATATTTATTTTTCTTTCTTTTTCTTTCTTTCTTTCTTTTTTCTTTTTTTAGATCAGCTCTGGTGCCTGCCTGGGCTCAAGTGATCCTCTCACATCAGACTTTCAAGTAGCTGAAACCACAAGTGTGTGCCGCTATGCATGGCGAATTTTTTAACTTTCTGTAGAAACAGGGTCTCATCATGTTGCCCAGGCTGGTCTCAAACTCCTGGGCTCAAGCAATCCTCTGCCTTGGCTTCCCAATGTGTCGGGATTACAGGCATGAGCCACCGTGCCCAGTCTCTGTCACATCTATTGTCTTTTCTTCACCGCATTTATCACTATTTAACATTGACGTGCTTATTCATTGGTTGGCTAATTTATAGTCTGTCTTCCTATTTTAGTATCTGCCACCATAGCACTACCAGCTGATCTAATAATTCCAAAGTCAGTTGGTTTCTTATTTTTACTCTCCTGTGGTGTAGTATATTAATCTTCTAAACATAATAGACATTTGCAAAATGGCACATCACACTTCAACTATAGTATGCTCTCTGTGATTGTGGTGCCTAGTACATTACTGCCAGGTTGAGACTAGACGTCTGAAAAATGAGTATGTCCCTTGGAAGTACTTAAAACATAGCAGATCAATATATTTGGACGGCCATGTCAAAATCAGGGTGTAATTTGTATTAAATGAGTGTGGACACTCATAGATGGTACCTATAGATCCTTGCTGTTATTGACCACATATTGCTGTTAGGGGAAAAAATTGTGCACACACCCTTACACTCTGTGCATTTATTTACAAATTATTTATACATTGTTAGTGTTTACTTACAAATATTGGAAAATATTGGTAAAATTAGTAAAATATATTAAATATTAATAAAATTAAGTTTTTATTCTTTAAGATTAAACAGCAAATACAGGTTCCAATATATTTTTTCTACATATACTCTGGGATAAATGCTCCCCACTCTTGAGTCCACTGGCCTAATCACAGACCAAGAAGCATGTCAAGAGCAAAGCTGTCTTCACTGTCCTTGATCAATCTTCTGTCAATATACTTTGTGGAGGTATAGATCTCGTTCAGCTGCCTATCACAACAGAATGACAGTTGTCTGCTTCTCCTTAAAATGCAGGGAGAACACTTGATGGTCTCTGGTATGGACTACTAGTTTTTTGTTGAGTGAAGTTATTAATGTTCTAGCCTTAACTTTCCTTCAGACTCTTCTGGTGGATACCATCTTCTGCCTTTTTTCCTTTTCCTTTCTTTTTTTTTGTAATCAAAGGAGTCTTTGTGTTCCAGTATGACACTAGGCAAAGTTTCTATACAGCCCATCAGGAATTCATATATGATCTCACTGGACAATATTCAACTCATACTTCATCACATCATGTAATTTATGTGAAGAAATGTAAACAACTAAGGCTTTCAGAATAAGAATGTTTTATATTTAGCAAAGTAGTTGAAAGAGACATATATGATAATTTTGCCCATTGTTTATACATTTATTCTAATGAACATGATTAGTTTTATTTAATAAATAGAATTGTATAAAGTCATCTTTTCATTGAATTTAAGCATACTGTGTATATAATGTCAGTTGCTAAGGTTTGGTGAAAGTTGAGGTGTTTGGGGGTGCTTGGGATAATAAGGTTTTTGCTCAATGAATTGATTTTCCAGTTACGTTCTTTTCAAAACTAAGAGAGAAAAAATATATTCTTCCCCTCAAAGCATCTGAATTACCACTCTGGGATCAGATAGTCTGAATAGTTTCCACCAAATTGAAAATTTTCTGTTTCCATGAGCTTTGTAAAAGAGTCTTCCTATTTTAAGAGGAGAAAGAGGAAAAAGCAAAGTTGTCTGTATGGGAGGCCAGGTCTATTCTCAGCGTTGTCACTAATTACTGTGTGGCCTCCTGTGGGTCACTTTATCTCTCCGGTATGATTGTTTTCTTATCTATTGAATGGACGCAGTAATTCCTGTTCTCCCTCACATTTTTAGGAAGTGCTCTAACTCTGCAGGGATATGCATGGAAATGACTATATAAGTAAAGAAATTTTGCCATAAAAGCTGTTCACACGTAAAATATTACTATACACATGAGTTTCACATTTAAAAACTGGTTTTTGTTTATTTACTGTGTTTGTTTTATCCCTTTTTGCAAATAACCTTTTTATTTTTAACAGTTTTAGATTTACAGAAAAGCTGTGAACATAGAGTTCCCATATACCCTGCATCCAGTTTCTCCTATTATCAACATTTTAGATTAGTATCTTATCCTTATTTTTAACAACTAAAATAAATATTATTCTACATGTTCAAGGACTGAAAAATAAATGTGGCATCCCCTGATTCCCTTTCTGTGATCTTAGCTTCCCACTCCCCTACCAGCCCATGGAAAACAATGTATTTGTGGTAAGATGTATCAGGTATGATGTTTTTGGCTCCAAATAACAGAAAGACCTGACCCAACTAGCTTAAGGAGTAAAGAAAATGTATTATCTCAGATGACGGGAGATGTGGAGGTAGGAGAGTTCTGGGATTGATGCAGCAACTCAGGGACATCAGGAGAGTCTTGGGCTTCTTCCATTTTAATTAAATTTATTTAATTCGTTAACTTTTTTAGACAGGGTCTGGCGCGGTCACCCAGGTTGGAGTGTAGCAGTGCTATGTTGGCTCACTGCAACCTCTGCCTCCAGGGCTGTTGTTTCTCCCACTTCAGCCTCCTCGGTAGCTGGGGCCACAGGCGCATGCCAGCATGCTCAGTTAATTTTTGTATTATTATTATTTTTTATTTTTATTTTTTGTAGAGACAGGGTTTCCTCCTGTTGCCCTGGCTGGTCTTGAACCCCTGAGCTCAACCAACACTCCTGCCTCAGCCTCCCAAAGTGCTGGGATTACAGGCAGGAGGCACCATGCCAGGCTTCTTTCATTTTTCTGCCTTGTTCTTTTCAGTGAGTTGGCTCTTCCGCAGTCTAGCACTGCTCCTGGTTGCCAGATTTCTGTAGCAGTTCACACATTTAATCCAGAGGCTACCACAATCAGTAGAAAAGAGGTTGTTTCTCCCTTTGTGGTTCTTGATCAGCAAAGAATACCTTTCCCAGAAGCCCTCTGGAAGATTTTCTATTTGCTTTCGTCCAATTTGCATCATACACCCATGCTACACCAATTAATGGTAAGGAAAGGAGGGCATGTCTGGCTTATAGTAACCGTGACATGTCCCTTGGGGCTGGGATTGGTATTCTTTTCCTTTGAGAAAGCACATGGCTATCTAAGGGACAGGGAATACCTAAACAAAAGTGACCTTGGGGTAGAAAGAAAGTGTGGCAGTGGTGATGAGTGGCTGCTAGGTAAGCATTAACAAAAGCAACTTCAACAGATATTATTAAACTTGCAATAATAATGGTGAGTGGAAGAAATTTAAATAATAAGATAACTAATGAATATATTTGCATATTACGGGCCAGGTATTATTCTAAGAAAGTGGATTCTGTAATACCATCAAGGTATTTTCTAACTTACTTTAAAGTAATGTAGATTTGGAATTCTGAACGGTTCTTTGGGGCCATTAAAATTTGCAAAGCTGCCTATTTTACAGATCGAGACAATATATGCTGAATAAATATTTGTTGAACTGTACTGAATAACATTTTTTTCTGAAACTTTAAAGCAAGATATATATTTTGCTTCTTCTGCTTGTCTTGAATGCAGTTTACTCTTTTACATTTTGGCCCTTAGACCATTTTGCCTTTATTGTTTAACGTACTGAATATACATATTTCAAGTAGAGTTAGTATGAATAAATTAATATAGTTAACATGTTATATATAATGAATTGCATTAAAAAAGCTTAACTTACAACTGTCAGACATTACTAAAATGTGAAGAATTCATTTGAAACTATTAATCATCTATTTTAAAAATTTTACATTTGTTTGACTTTTCACTGTTTTACTGAGGTACAATTTACAACGAATTCACTCATTTTTGGTGCACAGTGTTCTATGATTTTAACACTTTTATATAGTGTGCAACCACCAGAATTAAGAGGGAGAAAATTTACAACAGCTTAAAAAGTTCTCAGATACTTCTTTGTAGTCAATTTCTTCCCCTCCACCACATCTCCAACCCCTGGCAGTTATTACTTTGATTTATGTTCCTACAGTTTTTCCTTTTCCAGAATATTGTATAAATGGAGTCATATATTATATAGCCTTTTGAATCTGGCTTCTTTTACTCAGCGTAAGTCTTTTGAGGTTTGTCCATGTTGGGGTATGCATCTGTAGTTGGTTCTTTTTTATTACTGAGTGGATGTACCACAGTTTGTGTATTCATTCATAAAGTGGTAGACATTTGGTTTGTTTCCAGTTTTTGGCATTTGTGAATAACACTGCTATAAATATTCATGAAGAGGTTTTTGTGAGTATATTTGTCTTTATTTATCTTGGGTAAATGTCTAGGGGAATTGCTGAGTTATAAGGTAACTGTGTATTTAATTTTATAAGAAAATGCCAAGTTGTTTAACCAAGTAGCTATATCATTTTGCATTCCTACCAGCTATGTATGAGAGTTCCAGTTGCTCCACATCTTCCCTCAACATTTGGCAAAGTCAATGTTTAATATAAGCTATTCTAAGAGGTATGTTGTGGTATCACACTGATTTTCATGTGTATTTCACTAATGACTAATGATGCTGAGTATCTTTTTATGTATTTACACAACACATCTCTTCACTGGTGAAATGACTATTCAGAGCTTTTGCCCATTTTTTTTTACTGGGTTATTTGTTTTCTTATTACTGAGTATTCAGAGTTTTTAATATTCTACATATGTTTCTATTTTTTTTTTTTTTTTGAGACGGAGTCTTGCTCTGTTGCCCAGGCTGGAGTGCAGCGGCACAATCTTGGCTCACTGCAAGCTCTGTCTCCTGGGTTCACGGCATTCTCCCACCTCAGCCTCCCAAGTAGCTGGGACTACAGGCACCTGCCACCACGCCTGACTAATTTTTTTGTATTTTTAGTAGAGATGGGGTTTCACCGTGTTAGCCAGGATGGTCTCGATCTCCTGACCTCGTGATCTGCCTGTCTCAGCCTCCCAAAGTGCTGGGATTACAGGCGTGAGCCACGCGCCCGGCCCAAGTTTCTATTTTTAAGATTCAAATTTGTATGTTCTAGGTTAGGGGAAATAAAAACATTTTATATTATGATTTCCTGAAGATTGCTTACATGCAGGTTAAGCTAAAATGCCTTTCTAAAACTCAAAAGGCCATGATAATTTTAAAATAAATTTTTCTCTAATATCCTGAAAAAAATGTTAAGCAACAATAACATTAAGGCTTTCTAAAATACTACAATTTTGAGCTGTAATAATATTCATTACATAATATTTCATTATGAATATAAATATTCATAATATTTATTTCTGTCCTGAAGGTTTGCAGCATGATTGCTACTTATCATAGAAAATTAAACTATAGAATAATGTTCATTAAGTTTTCCTTATTGTTTATTATAACATTGCTATAATGCCAGATGAACCTGACCCCAACCCCCATCCCCTAAAAAAACAAGAGTTGTCAATGAGCCAATGGGATAATGTCATATTAATTAAATAGAATATTAAGTCAATACTCTGGTTTTTCTGTTATACAATATTCGGAAACTTGATTAGTTGAGATAGGCCAGGCTGATGTTATGGTAATAATTCCCAAATCTCAATGCTTAACACATAAAGGTTTATTTCTTGCTGTTTTTAAAAGGACTCCTGTAGCATGGTGGTGGTGGTATGTAGGTTGTTCTATTTAGTTTCTCTGTGCTCCAGGATGATGGAGATTTCCACTTCTGGAACTTTGGTTGAGTGTTATGGCAAGGGAAGAGAAAGAATGAAGAATCTTCCAGTGTTTCTCATTGTCTCCCAGACACATACAGGTCTCATCCACTCACATTTCATGAGCCAGAATTTGTAATGTGGCCCCAAGGGGGCTGGAAAGTGTGTAGTCTCTTGTACATTCTGGAAGTTGAGGAGAACTGAATATCGGTGAGCACCAACAATGTTTACCACATTTTCTAAAATAGCGTAAAAGATAAATTATCATTATGTAAATTAGAGGAACATTTTGAGATAGTTTTACTACTTACTGGCTAGGAAATCTTGGACAAGCTACCTAACCTCTCTGAGCTTCAGTGACCCCACCTGGAAAAGGGGTAATAGCAATAGCTAACACTTATCAAGTGTTTATAAGGTGTCAGGTTCTGTTATGAATACTCTACCTATATTAAATGTATTAATCTTTATAATTCACACACAAGAGGTACTTATTATCTCCATTGTCACATATGAGACAATTGGGGCACAAGGAAGCAAAGCAACTAGCGTCACCCAGACAGCATATGAGAGCTGGATCTGTGATTGAAGCCCAGGATCTGGTACCAGCGCTCCTCGACTCCATGACTAGGCTTTACCTCTTCTTTGATAGCTAATCACACCCATTTGAATGAGATGTGTATTAAGTACTTAACTTGCCATTGCAACATTTTAGATGTGCTGGCAAAATAGAAAGCTGGCTAACATATTCAACTGAATGATTCAGTGAACATGGTGTTCTTTTATGGAGGTGGGGAGTAGGGAGGGAAAAGGAAAAGGTTATCTCAAAATTATTGTATATGTGGCCAAGGGTTTCTGTCCACAGTCCTTTATGGGGGCCTTTTACTCTCTATAACTCATTTTAAAATTCTGACCTCAATACTAATAATGATGCCTTTGAAGACTTCAGTTCTGACACAGGCACTTGACAGATTTTCACAGAATCCTACTATAGACTGAATTTGATGGGGATGCTCCATAATAAATTACTTGGGTCCGTCTTCTCTCCAAGGGAAGTTAACTTCCATCACAGCACTCTTAAGACTTTCAGATTTCATAGAAATCAGTGTTTCTGGATATGTCTGAGCAATCAGTGACTTTGTTAGACATTTCAGCTGGATCTCTCCCATCAGGCAGTATAAGAAATTATACCAAGGGCTTTATTCTAGAAAGCCACGAGATTCCCTTGTCAGTAGGAAATGCTTTTGGGTGCGAGTAACAGAATACCTAATAAATAATAATTGAAACGAGAGGAGTTTCTTTTTCTCACATAGCAAGGAGACTGAGGGTTGGCAATGCTGACATGCGCTCAGTGGCTCTAGTGGTTTCTTATCCTTTTCCTCAGTGTCTTGATGGCCACTGCAGCTACAACCATCCCATCCTTACATTAAAAGGAAGGGGATGACAGTAAAAGGAAGAAAAGCTTTCTATGAAACTTCACAAGAGGTGTCACAGTCACAACGGGATCGCATGCTCGTCATTGACCCAGTTCACCTGTGCTGTGAAGATGCTGAGCATCTTCCTCCAAACTCCTGATTAAAATGCATTCTGCTAGACAGGATAAAGGAGTGTGTGTGCATATGTATGTGTGTAAATGGTTTGTGTAGACAATAAATTGTAGATGAAATATCGTGTAGATACACATCCTTTCTGGTAGGCATCTGGGAACAGATAACTCCCTAACTGGGTTTTCATCATGAGGGCCTATTAGCTGCTCTGGAACTGACCTGAGCCCTCGGAAAGTGCCAATATTGACTTCCAGCTCTAGAAGACGAGGGCCAATCAGGCTGTCTCTATGAGCCTCCAATTTCAGCACATGGGGGGTTATGGTTCCCACAGCAGTCAAGAAGCCCTTCCTCATCACATCTCCAACAAGAAGCCCTTCCTCATCACATCTCCAAGAATGAATGAACTGATTATTTTGGCAACTCTGTAATTCGACTTCACTGCATTGTAAACCCAGATCGATTTTAGGTAATAATCAGATCAAGCCATTTCAGGACAGTTGTGTCAAGCTTAATGTTTTTAACAAGATAGGGTGCCAGGTTGAATCTGATGCAAATTAATTTGAAATTTTCAAATTCAGTTAACAAAAGAGTCTGGATTATCTTTATACCACAAAGTCTACCATGCTAAATGGGTCCATTGCAAAGTTATTCTTGAGGACTGTAACTTTTGTTCTGCTGAACTTTTATTATTTGTGAGTTAAAAAAGGTAATTTTTTTTCCTAATTCCCCCCTTCATAATTTATGCAACACAGTTGCAATAGAAGGAGCTATTGAGGGCACCGCGTTGAGGACAGTGTTACAGCACACACCACCAGTTTTCTTTCAGATGTTCTTATCCACCCATTGAGGTTGGAAGTTTGGAGAGTGCATCTGAAAAGCCTACCGATATGCCTCAACTTGGTATCCCTGTCTTTTAGTGTTCCATGAGATATTACCAACAAGCTATGAAAAGACAGTCTCTGAGTGCTGAATATAGGTTGGTTCGGGCAATTTACTTAAAAAAAATAAAATTAATTTTATTAATTTTATTACAGAGTCTTGCTCTGTTGCCCAGGCTGGAGTGCAGTGACGTGATCTCGGCTTGCTGCAACCTCTGCCTCCCGGCTTCAAGTGATTCTCATGCCTCAGCCTCCCAAGTAGCTGGGACTACAGGCACATACCACCACACCCAGCTAATATTTTTATTTTTAGTAGAGATGCCGTTTCACCACATTGGCCAGGCTGGTCTCGAACTCCTGAACTCAAGTGATCTGCCCACCTCAGCCTCCCAAAATGCTGGGATTATAGGCGTGAGCCAGGGTGTCCAGCTGCAGTTTGTACTACAATTTAATATTTGTGATTGGTGAAAACACATTTTAATGTTTGTTTTAAAAAATATTTTTTAATTTTTCAGATAGCATATATTACGGAGGGAGAAATCATTCTCTTCAGTGTAAGTATTCTTTCAAGTTTTTTTTTTTTTAATGTTGTAAAGTAAATAAATAAGCAACTTCTACAAGAAGCAAAACAATGTTAAGTCCTCTGTAAGCAACAAAAGACCACTTATCTAACTGGCAGCTCAGTTAACTGGAACTTAGATGAGAAGCTCAGTTTATTGTTTGCAGAATGTTCTGAAGCCCCCAGGTGAGAGAAGTCACATTTTTCGACACCTGGCACTTTCGTAATAGTGTTTTCAGCTGCCTAGGAGAGCTGATTCGGCATCTGCCTCCAACATCACTGGCCTGTTTTGGGAGAGGAGCATCAGCACTTGGTTCAATTGTTTAGATATTATACAGCTTGCCTGTGACCTAAGGAGGATTACGTTTAGGAGTGGGGCACTTTCGAAAATCATGTCTTTTAAAAAGTCACCCCAAAAAGTGTCACAGTCATCAGTCAGAGGAAGAATCTAGGAACAAACTAGTGATTTCCCCAAATTCCTTTTGCTTTGCCTTTTTGTTTTTTCAAAGATCAAATTCAAAAAACATTTTATGCTTTCTTTCACTGAAAGGAATGGCCTGAAGAAGGTGTTTCACAACTAAGAATTAACAATGGCCTGAAGGTATTTCTTCAATCCTCTTAAAGAAAGCTTTTATATTATGACAAACCTGGGCACCTTTAGGGGGCTCATCTTGTGCACGGTGGATTTGAGCCGTCAGTCAGATGTGAAAGTCCTGGCTGGTTCCTGTGCTGTGCTGCTGCTGAAGCTGTATTTATGGCAAAGGCTTCAGTCACTATCAAAAGAAACATGGGCTCACGGTCTCTGAGCTTCTCCACCAAGCAGAGGAATGTTAAACCAGACATCAGTCTGCGAAAACGATCAACTAAATACATGCCCACTCTCAAAGGAGGATCTTGTTCTGCCTGTCTCTTAAGTTTTGGAAAATGGCTTTTCCTAAATGAGCTTTAGAAAAGCAATAATAAGCCAAGCTACACACCTTATAGTGATTTTTATATTAACACACAAAACACAAATTTTTAATGCTGTGTATCATTCAAGTAGAATCTTCAATGGGTGTAGTAATAAAATTATATAACACATAATACAACTATAATATATGATACCAGTTTTATTAGAGCTATGCTTTATGACGTATTAGGCACTAATCTTATTTAACCCTCATAATAGTCCTGTGTGATAGGCATAATTTCAATTTTACAAATGAAGAAACTGAAACTTTTAGAGAGTTTGATTATATCTAGGCGCAGAGTTGGGGATTCCAGACTATCGTCAAAGCTTGTGTCTTAGCCACTAAGTTCTACTGCCTACAGTTCTAGAATACTATATACTGGTCATTCTCGGTGATGATCAGCAGATGTTCATGAATTACTGTTGGTTTAAATATTACCTTATCCTTACAGGAAGAGAAGATGGTAAACATAATATCTGTGGGTTTTTTTTTTTTTTTTCCCCAGTGGAAGAAAAGTCAATATATAAATTGACCAAAGGAAAAAATTGTCTTCAGTCCTTCCAAATTCATTCTTAGTGGCACATCCTTAGGCTCATGGCAATGTATAGAAAATGTCTGTCATCAAACGTTAAGGATTTTAGGATAGTAAAGTACTAATAAAATGAAAACCGTTTCTGTCAAAATGCCCAGCTGATTTCCACCATAGAGATCTGGGCAGGACCAAAACAGTAAGGTTCAGAATGTACATTAAAAATATACCAGGACCCTTTACTTTGTAAATGGTCAACATAACTTACGGGATTGGAAATTCCTTGGAATAAAATATTAACCCTATGAAGGAAAGGACAGTGGACAGGAAGTTAGGAGGTGCAGATTCTGGTCCTGCCTCCTATTAGATAGCTATGTGGCCTTGGACAAGTCACCTACCCTTTCCATATTTCAATGTTCCCATCTGCAAACCGAAGCCTCTGGTGCCTTCTAATTATTCAAATTCTGAGTCAATGAGGCGGATCCTTTGGAGCGGGCACCTGAGATTCCTTTCCCAGAGTGCTCTGCGCCGTGAAGAAGCGACTTCCGGGTTCTGGGGGCATTTTGTGTTGGTTGGAGCTGGAGTAAGAAGATGGCGTCGTCGGCAGAGTGACAGGACCGGAGCCGGCGGCAGTGGTGGCAGCGGTACCGCGCCCCAGCTCACCGCGCCCCTTTTCCAGCCCCGACGTCGCCGCGAAAGCGAGGCAGCAGCGGCTGCCCAGAAACAGGTGGCCCAGCCTGGTAACCGCTAGGAGCCCTTCACAAACTGCGGCCTGGCAACCAACCAACCGAAAAACAAAAAAAAAGTGACTGAGCAGCGGCATCAGGTTCTCTTCGCCGGCATCTGGGCCCTGGACGCCAGGAAAGGCCTCCTTGTTCCTCTTCCTGCCGCCTTCCACGGTAGGCTTGGCCCAGCCTCCATCTTCGTCTCTCAGGACGGCTAGCAGCAGCGGCTCCAAGGCAGGATTCATTGTCGGGAGGAAATGTAAATTGGTATGGGAGATCTGTTCTGGCTCCTTCGGAGACATCTGTCTGGCAATCAGCATCATTAAGGGTGAAGAAGTGGCAGTGAAGCTAGGATCTCACAATGCCAGGCATCCCCAGTTGCTGTACAAGAGCAGGCTCTATAAGATTCTTCAAGGTGGGGTTGGCATCCGCCACATAACGGTGGTATGGTCAGGAAAAAGACTATAATGTACTAGTCATGGATTTTTCTGGGACCTAGCCTTGAAGACCAGTTTCTGTTCAAGACGGTTCACAATGAAAACTGTACTTATATTAGCTGACCAGATGATCAGTAGAATTGAACATGTGCATACAAAGAATTTTATACACAGAGCCATTAAACCAGATAACTTCCTAATGGGTATTGGGCGTCACTGTAGTAAGTTATTCCTTATTGATTTTGGTTTGGCCAAAAAGTACAGAGACAACAGGACAAGGCAACACATGCCATACAGAGAAGATAAAAGTCTCACTGGCACTGCCCTATATGCTACTATCAATGCACATCTTGGTATTGAGCAGAGTCACCAGGATGACATGGAATCATTAGGATATGTTTTGATGTATTTTAATAGAACCAGCCTGCCATGGCGACAGCTATAAGGCTGCAACAAAGAAACAAAAATATGAAAAGATGAGTGAAAAGATGTCCACTCCTGCTGAAGTTTTATGTAAGGGGTTTCCTGCAGAATTTGCTATATACTTAAACTATTGTCGTGGGCTACACTTTGAGAAAGCCCCAGATTGCATGTATCTGAGGCAGCTATTCTGCATTCTTTTCAAGACCCTGAGCCATCAATATGACTACACATTTGATTGGACAATGTTAAAGCAGAAAGCAGCACAGCAGGCAGCGTCTTCTACTGGGCAGGGGCAGCAGGCCCAAACCCCAACAGGTAAGCAACCTGACAAAACCAAGAGTAACATGAAAGGTTTCTAAGCATGAACTGAGGAACAGAAGAAGCAGAGCAGATGATCAGAGCAGCATTTGTTTCTCCCCAAATCTAGAAATTTTAGTTCATATGTACACTAGCCAGTGATCGTGGTCAACCATTTACTTGGTGTAAAGAACTTAACTTTACTGTAAACTGACTCTGGGCAGCATTGGTGATGCTGTATCCTGAATCGTAGCCACTGTAATTGTGAATATTAACTGAGATAGTGAAACACGGTGACTGGTTTTCTAGTGCATTTTTTTCAAGTGAAAAAGTTAACTAAATGGTTGACACACACAAATTGGTGGAGAAATAATGCATATGCCAATTTTTTTTTGTTAAAATCTTTTGTTTTGAACTATACTGCTTTGAGATCTCATCTCAGACGAATGTCATGAACAGTCTTCAGCCACTTGTGATGGTTGCAAATGCTCACAATTGTGCATTCTTAGGGCTTTTCCATCTCTCGGGTTTGCAGGTTGTTCACGTAAAACATTGTTAAAATTGTTGGCTTCTTGTTTGCAAACCAGCTGATAGGGTAGCAGCCAAAGATTCCAGTGTTTGAGCACATGAAAGACTCTGCCTGCTTACTTGTGCTAGAAATAATAGCATCTAAAGTGAAGACTTAAGAAAAACTTAGTGACTACTAGATTATACTTAGGACTCTGCATTAACTTTATAATGTTCTTAGTATTTTTTTAAAAAAGCTTGCCACAGAAATTTAGTTAACATCTTACAGCTGAACATGTATGTATGTTGCTTAGATAAATATAACCACTGTAAACATCTATATGATTAGGGATCTTGTTTTTATTTTGAAGTGGGAGCTTTTTTGTTTATAAGTTTATTAAAAACTAAAAACTGTTTCTGTAAGAAAATCAGTTTTTTTTTTTTTTAAAAAATGCCTTGCTGACTCACTATGAAATAATATCTCCCAATTTTTTGATAAAATTCTGAGTCTATGAGTCAAACTCATCTTTGGTAATGGCTTGAAGATCCAATTAGCCTTTCAGGGAATTGTCAAGAAATAAACTGAAAATGTAATTAAATTTTCACATGAGTTTCTCGGCTCATTCTATCCCCCCATTTTGCCATTTTTAACTCCTTTGTCATAAATATTTTCAAGAATAGTGGGGAAACAAGTAAGACGAAAGTAATTTACCAAAAGACTGAGTTTTACATCATTATGCAATGTGCTCATGGCCACTTTGCCATCTTTCATTGTTCTGCTTTTCTATCATCCTCTGTTAGGTTGCATTGCTATTTTTTCATTTATTGAAAAATTTGGTTTTTAAAAACTGTAACTGAAACCAAGATGGATTCTTCTATTCAAATTAGTACAAAATATAATACTTTTAGATTTTTACCTAATTTTCCATGTGCAATGATTGTCATTATTTTAGCTGCCAGAATTAATGAACTGATACAATTAAAAGGTTTTGGCAAAAGTTTTTATGGCTTAATGGTAAGTATATTAACAAAATTGTCTTACCATGTAAAGCATACAATTCTTCCCTGTCCTTGAAAATATTTTAACACTTCTTTTTGGGAACAGATTTTCAAACCACTATTATATACAGTCACTACCTTATAAAAGTGCACTGCACTAAGCTGAACATTGATACCCAGATGATATAAAGGCCATGAAAGATAAAGGAGGCAGAGTGTGTAACTGACCTTGAATCCCTAGCCTGGTTTGAGTGGGAGAAAAAAACCAAAAAAACCCACCCCCAACCCCACAAAAAAAGAAAGAAAACAAATCTCCAAAGCTAGAAATGTGTGAAATTTACTGATATAATTTTTGAATTTCAAGATCTTTATGCAGGTCCAAAATATACAGGCCAAATGTTTTTCATCGATAATATAATTGAACTTGTAGACATTTACTAAAAATAATAATTATCTGTGCCCATCTAGTGTTTATCTTGAGGCTTAAAATCATATTTCTATGATTTTGATGACATATTTAGCTTATCTGTATTATTAGACAGACCTTAGCCATGGACAGACACTTTGCTTGATGTTATAGAACTATCAGAACAAGTTATTGCTTGTTTTATTACTTAGGCCGATGAACAGGTATGAATTCTGTTTCAAATGCTTAGAATTTATTTATACTTGCACTGAACATGAATGGCCCAGAGCAGGAATGGAAAATATGTGGCACGCATGTGATCACTGCCTACTCTAAAAACTAGATCAAAGCCTTAGCTGCTGAGCTGAACTTGGCCTTGGAAATGCTTAATATCAGTGAACGCAGCCACCATAAGCAAATAGAAAGCTACTTGCTGTCCATAGTCTAGGGTTAAAATATCTTATTAAAAACCTTATAGATTTCCCTCTTTCCTTAATGTGATTTGCTTTTCTAAAATTTCCAAATATGTTGTGTTGTTTTCATTTTGAGGAAGTAATGATTTATTTTTCTTCAAGAAAAGAATCTTTTTTTTTTTTTTTTT
>NW_012123709.1:4261417-4277983 GCF_000951035.1 Colobus angolensis palliatus
TCTCGGCCTCCCAAAGTGCTGGGATTACAGGCTTGAGCCACCGCGCCCGGCCAAGAAAAGAATCTTTTGTTGCATTAAAAAAATTCCCCACAGCACTTCACATACTTCTAATACACATTAGGGACTCAATAAATACCTGTGTCTTAAATAGTTTTAATGCTGGAAATATAAGACAGAATTATCACCTGGAACCAAAGACCTGGTCTTAGTGATATCTGCACTCTGGGTCTGTTCTCTCCAGCAGCTCATGGAAGGAATCACACAGTAAAGAGCCCCAACAAATTAAGTCCTGGGAAACTGGCAGAATAAGAAGAAATGTGGAAGTTCCAGTTCTTTTGTGCTACAGGTTTCCAAATTATGAGGAAATATGCCAAATGCCTTTGGCTTTCAAATAATAATATACTCTGAATTAATGACTAACAAGGAAACACCCACTGAGCAGTTCATGGGCAGTATCTCTCCAAAGGTCAGATCCTATTGGCAAATGACCAAATAACCCTTCTCTCTTGAGCTGGCCAACCACTTCTATGGCCAGGAAGCACTTTGCCATCAACTTAGCATTATAAAAGGGAGCAATTAAAAGTATCATTTGCAGTTACTCTAATAACTCCATTGAATATTCCAAAATCTGTGTGTGAAACACAGTTGATCTGGGATCCTGCCGTGATTTGAAGAAAAACTTTTTTTTTTAATGGAAATATAAAGATAAGCCATTTCTTTTTAAGGAGAAATAAAGATTTTTAATATTCTCGTTTAGCAACATAGTGCATAAACAATAATGTATTAAGATTAACTTTAAGGCAAATGCAACAAAAAGTTACGTATATTCCCCCCTTAAAACTAAGTGTGCATCCTAAAACACTTTTGTTGATGAATTTGATTCATTTCACATTTTGGGGAGTTTCTAAATTAATTAATTCTTTAACATCGACACATGATGATTTTCTCTGATTTTTGGTAAATACACTCATTTTTCAGATGAAGAAAATGAGAAAGTTAAAGGTTCCAATTATTTGCTAATGCAAGCGAGTGATAACATATTTAATAAAACTCTGTCATTCATTTACTCATTTAACATTTATTGAATACCTGCTCTGTCTGCACCAGAACTCTGTTAGGCATTAGGGACTACAGTGAACAACGTAAGTGTAGTTTCTACTTTCATGGAGCTTACAGTCTAGTTGGAAATCTTGCATGAAACAAGTACAGAAATAAGCCAACAACTGAGATAAAACAAAAGCAATTAAATAAAGGGTGCTTATAACTTTGTTTACTATGGTTTCCTGCATACCTTTTTACCTTTTTATCTAAATTTTGATTTGTCCTATAAAAAATTCAATTAAAAATGTAAAATACAGAAGGTCTACTATACATCCACTGAATTATTATTCCTGAGTGTTATTTCTGAATTTGTGTTTAATGTTAAAATGACAAGGTTTTTTTTTTTTTTGAAAAAAAAGTGCTAGTTATTGTAGAAATACCTTTAACCAAGGCAGTTTCCAGGGGAATTAATGACCACTTCAGGTTAATGGTCATTGGATTCATGTTCAGCCCTCAATTAAACTCTGAACTTCAATTGTTATTACTTAATTGACTTGGTTATATTTCACGTCAGCATTTCAATATGACCTTCCTTTTAAAAAGTAAAAATTGCCCTGACATAGTACCATGAGTCTTTACTTGAGCCTGACATTGTTGCAGCAGTCCACACTATCTTTATATATGGTTGAGCCTAGAATTTGCTTAGCTTTGCTATCACTAGTGTACTTCCCATTATCCTCGCCTATAAAATGAGACAGCTCAGGATAAATCCAAGTGATGAGGGAAAAGGGATGAAAAAATAAATATATCGGTTGCCATGATTATTATTAAGATGCCAAATAAATCCACAGAGATCCTCACCACTTTATCCTAATTGCAGGGAGTTAGACAGTTTTAACGAATACCTTGAGTAATTAAATACTATCAAGGTATGCTTATTTTAAAATGTTCCTCTATTATCTTTTCCTTATAAGTGATTCCAAATTGTTAAGTAGATGAAAACTTAAATCTCCTTTACCTATACATTAAACAACAAGAACAAGTTGGATTTATTTAAACAATGAGTTGGATTTTATATAAAGTGAGTATGACACCCGGATCGAACTTTGCTATACTAACTGAAACAAATTAAGGCACCAAATGAGCATTTCCCTTCCCCTGTACTGTGGAAATGTTTTAAAAGTCTTTTTGAAGTACTTTGATCAGGCTTTGAAATCATTTTAGTGGATTACTATTGTATGAAAACTGTAATTTATAGCGCTTGACCTAAGCAGCTCTTTGTCTCACAGCCATATTCAAAACAATAGCAGGAAAGTGAAAAACAGAAGGCGAAGCCAAGTTGTGCAGGTTATTATTTAATTCCTAATTCCATCTTCCTTGTTGAATCTTTGGAATCCAGGCATGTTCTTAATAAAACAGGTTCAGATGATGTTTACTAAATGTAGGAAGGTTAGTTTAGAGTAGCAGGATTAAATGATCCAAACACATGACCCTTCCATAACCCACGAGTGACTTTACACAGACAGGTTCAGATAGACGCTTCCCATAAATGGTGACGTTGCAGGCAAACTGCTATTGTTTGCCTTTTAGTTTCCTCTCAAGTTAAGTTTGCTTTGTTCCTTAACCCTAATCAAGAATGTGCCTATTGAGATTTTCTCCTCTCATCTTGTCACAAAATAGTTATACTTTGAGACAACTTGCTCCCATCAGATCACATGAAAATGGCAAGCTACCCCCAAGATGAATGAGCTAGGAGTGATTCGTTACATTATACAGACATTTTGCTATTTTAATCAGCTGAACAACAACACTCAGGCTGAAAGTAGCTATAAAACCTTACTTTTTCTTTCTTTTTTTGCTCCAAATCATTTACTGAAGGCATGAACTTCAAGCCATATTTAACCCTGTGAAATCTTATTATCTTAGTTAAAATTTTACGATCCTTCTGGTGCCACATATGTATTTGAGTATTTAGGCATGTGGAGGGTGCTTAAGTTGTTTCTCCCCAAAGAAGTTAGGCCAATTGCTCCCAACTCCCCAACAAGACGTATGCATCAGGACATATTTTCGTCCTGGGATTATGATCTTTTAGAGAGAAAAAGAGCCCAAGAGTAATGAGAAAATGCAGGGTACATGTCCATGTGGAGGGAAACTGGTAAAGGCCAGCGCAGGGGAAGATGACGTGGAAAAAGTGAAAAGTGAAGTGAGAAAGCATATGGAAGCAGTAAGGATGTAATGCAATTGGGACAGCAGGTCTCTAGATGGGAAGAGTTAAAAAGTGGAGGCATCTAAGGCATCTTGGTTCCAAAGAGAAAAGAAAGCAATGGGTGTAGCTCCCCAGTGAGAAGCAAGTGAATTAACTGTTCACTTCAGCATTAATTAGTGTGGCTCACCAGGGACCATTTAGGTAGATTACCTCATCAGGGCTCTAAGCAGTCCCCTGGTGGCCTGTCTGAGTTAATGCACCCCCTCAAGACCAACAATTTATCATCTTTTCCAGGGGGAATCAAGCCTTGCAGATAATGAACAGGTACACACACGTACAGTTACAAAAAAATTATTTCCCCTGGAGGTCCAGCTTTCTACTTTAGACCCCTGAGACTTTCCTTTTCTTTTAGATTTTAGGAGTGTTGTAAAGAGCTGATGTATGCTTCACTAGAAGGCAAAAGAAAAAAAACGATATGCAAATGTTTATGGTTTTTTTTTTTTTTTTGAGGGGGTACGGATGCGAGGTGGGAAGGAGTCTATGCAGTTGCCTTACATATCAGTACTAGATCAGCTTTGCTTTGAGTTGCTCTGTTTCCAGACTTCAAATGGTCTCCTATGTGTTTGTGAGGGCAGATTCTTGGCAAGTCTGTATATGCCAGGGAGAACGTCATTCAGTTTTACGTTTTACACACGCTCCTGCTTTCTGGCTTTGCATAATTCATTAGCATGGTGTGCAGAATACACCATAAAACAATATTTGGCTTTAATGTTAACGTTCTAATGACGACAGCAATAAAAATAAGTTGTCATTCCGTGTCTACTTTCTGGGGCTGATGTTTATATTGTCTAAAGTAAAAAAACCAAACGAGCAGACAACGCATAGAGATGGAACACAGACAAGTATTTTTAACAGAAAAAGAAACAAACCAAGGAGACTTTAAGCTTCCAATTAGGGAACATTACTACCTTCTCTCCCATACCCCTCCAATTCAAAAGTAGTATAATAATCACATTAGTTTTTATGTGTGAAAAACTTACATTTGACTAATTAGTAACCTTATTGTAGTGTGTATAGTTTACTGTTGGGTTCTTTTTCACATTTAAGGGCCAGATTTTAAGCCTCATTCATAAAGAGGAGGTAGCGCCTTTGCTAGGAACCCATTACCTTCTCACAACACATTATGTCAGGGCAACAGGTAAAAGAATAAATATAAAATGCAAGTACCTTTTTTATTTTTTAATTTATTTGTTCACGTTCATCATAAATTTGTTTAATGTAAAATAAACAAATCCTTGACAAGGGTTTAACAGGATTTTCAGCATCTGTGCAGATAAATATAATTTATTCCTAAAGAAAAAACAGTTAAGAACATGCCAGGAAACCTGCTTTTAACATTTTTGTATAAAGTGTGTGTGTGTGTGTGTGTGTGTGTGTGTATCCAGGCAATACAGTAGTGGTTTCAAATCATTCTATTTGACTCAGAAGCCTGCAGGATGAATTTTATACTGAAACAGAAATTTGCCTGATACTTCTTTAGCATTTCATCTTCTTCCTCTCTCTTTTGATTTAAAGCACCCCACTCAGAGTTAAAATCCACACATGTTTGGACCAGGTTTGTGTTCTTCAAAAGGAAAGGCAGCAGGCATATTTTTCCAAACCTTCTTTGGTAGAAAATGAACAAAGTATAAATGACATATTTAGTCTTTTGAAAAAAATCAAGCAATGTATATAAGTTACAGCTGTCTGCAAAAGTTACATTGTTGTTGTTAGTATTTCCCAAATCATCTATTCAACATTATAAAAATTACGTTTTATAATGTAGCAAATATTTTACTAAATACGTTTTGGGTACATATTAATATTCAACTTCCCAAAAGATAGGCTTATTATTAACTTATTGATGTTTCTCTTTAGACTGAAATCTGATTTGCAGTACATAAAAGTACATGAAAGTGAATAAAGTGAACAAATAGAAAAATCTCCTTTATTTTGCTTATTTAAAAATTGCTCCAGGTTTATTTCTGGCACACTTAGTTCATACAAAGCTAAACATTTCTAATGCTGAACTTATTTGAGTGTTATATAATTACATGGTATAAAATGCATATACTAAGCAGTATACAGAATGTGCCTTTAAAAAACTCTACTCATAAAAATATTAGCTCACGTACATACTGACAACTAGCCATGTTTAAAAATAAACTGTCCTCAATGTTGGGTCGTCTCCTCTCGGCCCCCAATCTAAAGGAGTGTGGTTTCCAGGCACAATGGAACTAATACTTTCAAATAAGATAAATCTAAAATATTTGGTGTTCAAAAGACATTATTAAAAGAGGAAATTCTCATCAAGTGTATTTTTGCAGCTTGGCTTACTGTCACAGAAGTCAGGAAGCCGTAAAGATCGAATACAGCAAACACACAGCATGGGCGGGCTGCCATCAAGGTCTTCTGGAGCTCTGCAGGTGAGTGCAAAGGTGGCTTTGGACTTTGTGGCTTCAGCTTTCCTAGGTTTGTGCTAGATTATTCCATGATGGTAATGCAACGCTGGGTCTCTGTGAGTGCACATGAAGAGAAAGGGAGAGGGAGAGAGAGTGAATGGAGGCTTAGGGAAAAAAAAAATATGAGGGTGATTCGGTAACTGGGAGGAGAATTGAAAAATCACACCTTTCAGTCTTCACATTTTTTCTTTTGTTCGGCATACAAGGAGAAACCATCCGGAAGAAAGAAAGATTATGACTATCTATAAACTAATTGTTTGACAGAGACAGAAATGCTGATAATGAGTGGGTTGTGTCTGTAGTTCTTGGCTGTTCTCATCAGCAAAGGATGAAGGAAAACAGAAACTCTTGATATGTTTGTCTAAAGAGGTAGTGGTGTGACTACGGGCAGCAAGAGTTCAGCTGAAGTTCAGGGCAGATGTTGCCAGGATCTTACAGTGCAGGAAAGTAAAATTGCTTCCGGATTCACCTTTTCCTCCCAGCTTCTCTTCCAGGATCCTCAGGGTCAAGCTATGCTGTGGCATAAGGTGACAATGTTCGTAGGGAAACAGGCTTTGAGCAGGATGCCCCTTTCCCGGTTGCAGTCCAGCTCCTGGATAAATCCATACCAATAGATGACTAAGCCTGGCCCAAATCTGTAAAAACACCAGAAAATAACACACACACACACACACGGTATCAACAGAGCTCTTGAAAAAAGTCAGCTTGGGGCACTGACAAGATGACTAAATAACAGGACTGCACAAAATTTTTGTTTTGGTTGCTACCGTTATGACTGAAAATAGCCAAACTTATACCAAAGAGTTCACATAACACACATACTGCCTGCTTGGATGCATGTGTTACCTTTCTTTTCAGAAACCTGAAGTATTTCAGATATAGAAACTCCAAATCTTACCTTTCAGTAAGGTGTTATGAGCTTGGGCTGATGTGACCACCTAGCTGATGGACAAATTCACAGTGCAAATAGGGATGAGCTGGGGAACGCCTGTCTTGGGATTTAAGTCTAACATTTAATGGTACTATTTAAAAAAAAAATTAAACTTGCCTAATTGCAACTAAGAAAAATAAAAGACTGTTTGAAAACAGAATTTTAAAAAATGCAACAACGTATGGTCCTCTTCTGGCTAGAATGTTCTACTCATGCACCCATTGGGCTGGAAGTACTTCCTGTCATCCATATGACACACTGGGTCCCTTTACCGTCTGCGTTACAACTTCTCTAAGTGTGAACATGGCATAAAGTTTGGTCATTGGTACTTATGGAAATGAGGAATAAGGTCATGTAGGCTTGTGACAAAGTATAGACAGCCACGGGCTTAATAAAACCTCAGCATTTCTAAGTTGTGCCTCTGAATTATCTGCAGTTTTGTTAGCAGTGACTGATCCCCGCCAGGCAGACTCAGGAAGTGGCCCTATAGACTGCTTCACCCATCAGGAAGTTGAGACCTTTAGGCTGGGTTCATAAAGATGTAATCACTATCAATCACTGCACACAGAGAGATGTTTTGCACATCAGTTTCACGTTTTTCCTACCGAGGGCACTTAATTAAAGGGCAGCACTACTTTTGGTGTAGTGTTGCAGGAATTTTACAGTGTAATAATAAATTATGAATGTTGGGTTAGTAAAAGGATGTCTAAAAACAGAACTGCTTTCTGTATTCTAACATTACAGCAGGCTGAACCATGCTAGGCCGAAAAGCTTTTTCCTTCCATGATTTATTATATGCTGTCGTGTACTTGCCAAAACTAACAATACAGGATGGGCTACGAGATACTGTATGCACAGGAACAAGTTCAGTTGGATGTCACGGCCTGGTTTATTTGGGGATTCACATTAGTGGGGTAGCCAAGTTGTATTCAAGATTATTTAAAACTTTGGGAGTCCCCTCTGTGCAGGTACAGAACCATGAGATGGCAATGCATCATTTGATCTTGTTCTAGAAGAAGTAGGAACTGGGTATAATTAGAAGCCTTGGAGCACCAGGCCCACTGAGATTTATCAGCTGCAGATGTTCTCTCCTTCCTCAGCTTCCCCAAAGAAAAGATTCCTTTGAGGTCAGTAGAATTAGGCTACCTGTGCACAGGTGTGTGGGTCCCCAGGCTCAAATGCATACAAGATGAAGCTCACACCTGCAGAAGAACTTGCTTCCATTTAACCGAGGGTTTCTTAGTAACTTTTAATCACAAACACTTGTCTGTAATTGGAACATAAACCATTGGTACCTTTATTTTACAAAGAGATCTATGATTAGTGTCAAATGATCTCAGATTTGTCAAAACAAGTCTGGCAAGAACAGAAAGATTTGTGATTCCGTGGACCCTGTCTGAGAAGCCTCAAACCTTCCCATCACTGAAGCACCCCTGAGTCATGGCCTTGACAGATCTAACATTAAGCTCAACACATTCTTCCATTTTATTATATAGCCATTCTGGAGACCATGATGTTCTTTAGAAAGGCACTAATATTTTCACAAAGGAAGAAAAAAACTGTGATCTAACAGGTCACAGAGAAGAACAAAAGAATATATGGAGGTCATAAAAAACAAGCCCAGTATTTTAAAGATTTAATAAAACAAAAACACATATCACCAGCACTGAGCGAGTGAGAGCAGCCTGCACTTTCTCTGAACAGCTAAATCATAAGCCAAAGGACACGAAGCATGACAGCTCTTTACGAAAATGGCATTTTCTAGGCAGAAAAGCCAGGCTGGGGAACACCTCAGTGCTCAAGAAAATGGACTTGTTTCACTCGTGAGGCAACAGATATTCCTGCAACTCAAAAAGGTTTTGCAAGATTGTGAACCTGAACATTTCATGTAGTGGTTCACAACCAGGATTCCCTAAAGGTACCAATACAGATCTATTAACATTTTGAGTAGGATTCATTAATAAGGCTCTTCTGTCTACCTACGTTTTATGTTTCTTATGGAACTATGTTTAGGTTAGTTCTCTGTCAATGTAGCTCAAAACCTCTGAAGGACAGTATGTCTCTAATTAAGAACGAGGAAACACAACTTCCCTTTGTAAATAGAGATTGATAGGCTTTCAAATTATGTGGTCTTGGGTGACAAAAGCAATAGGGACTTTAGAGGGTGACAAGTTTGGAAATTTAATGGCAGAACAAGATCTGGCCTTATTCCCAGCACCTACTTTAGTGCATTTCTGAGCCTTCTTCAACAGCTCAGGATCCAGAGATTATCATATGTTGATGAGATAACCTTTCAGCAACCTACCTGTTTATGAAGAGATTGACCACATTAAGCAACTGTATATAATCAATTTCTTGGTCATCTGAAGTAACAGGAGGGGAAGTTTTGGTTGCTAATTTGAAATACCAAGCAATCAAAAATGGTAGAAGAGGTGTAATATAGGACCCCAGAGAATTTTTATTTAGGTCAAATGCACACTTTTGGGTTGAACCATTTCCCCTTTTTGATGCCTATTCTCATTTACTGTGGCACCACTAGACAAAAATGAGATCACTGGGAAGGCAAATATAACCTTTGTGACCAATAAAAATCAAAGAGACTTTGTTAACAACATTGAAAAGAAAACAGAGTCCTTGGGTCTAAGGGGATGTGCACAGTAGAGGTTGGTGTGCTACTGAGATTGCAGCCCTCCCTGCCAGCTGGGAGACACTCAGGAATGGGTGTCCATGGACATCCGAATTGATTCTGGAAACATTTTTTAAAGTTGACTATAATGTTATGGTTGCTATACTCATGGTCAAATAAGATCAAAGACCCCCAATGGATTTTAAAGACTCCTGAGAAGCAGAGACTAGAATGTGAATGACGTTAGAAAAGTAATTTTGCTTGCAAATAAAATATCACCAAATTAGCAAAAACAACAAATACCCCTTGAAAAAATGGGAGGTTTAAGTCAAGAGCCATCAGAGACCATGAAGGCAAGAAAGATGAGGTTTTTCATAAGTAATGACCCCTTAGAAATATGTTCAAAATGTGTTTCTTGGCCGGGCACAGTGGCTCACGCCTGTAATTCAAGCACTTTGGGAGGCTGGGGCAGGCCGAACACTTGAGGTCAGAAATTTGAGACCAGCCTGGCCAACATCGTGAAACCCCATCTGTACTAAAAATACAAAAAAATTAGCCATGTGTGGTGGTGTTCGCCTGTAGTCCTAGCTACTCGAGAGGCTGTGGTGGGAGAATCCAGGAGATGGAGGTTGCAGTGAGCTGAGACTGCACTGCTGTACTCCAGCCTGGGTGACAGAGCAAGACTCTGTCTGAAAAAAAAAGAAAAAAAAAAGTGATTCTCTGGTTTCATTCCATTTTAGAGTATTTAGAGAAATTCAATCAGAGACGGCGGAACTAAAGCTGGCCCTTCTGTGCATACCTCTTTCCTAGTGATTATCCCTCTGTTTCACCATTTGTCTGTTATATTGGGACCCTGTTGAGGGTAAAGATCATATTTTAATTGTATTCGTGTCCTCCATGCCTAACACAGTGCCTGGTACATGAAAGATACCCTCAGGGACAAGATGGGCAATACAAGGTTAGCACTAAGATGATCAAACAGTGTTGCATTGGTTATAGAATCAGTGCGAGTCTAGAGACAGGGCTGCAGGCAGAGTCAGCCGTTGCCTCGGCATGGCAATTTTATTAATGACCAGAGTGAGCACACTGGTGGCATACTTACAGGTCATAGTGAAAATCATATAGTTACAACAATGTTCATTATTAATATTTTCACCCCACTTATTATGTGCCCAACACTGTTCTAAGCACTTTATATATATAGAAGCACTTTATACATATCGAACCACTTAATTTCTATGCCAACTCCATGAGGTTGGTATGCTTATTATCCCTGTTCTACAGGTGAAAAAAGCAAGGCATAGAACAATTAAGTAGATTGCCTAAGGTCTCACAGCTAAAAAGTGGAGGAACCAGTTTTAGAATCAAAGCAGTGTGTGATGCACTCACTATGAGGTAGTGATTGGTTTACTAAACAGGGTGATAGAATGTTAGACTTTAACCAGAAAAAGAGAGTCAATGTCCTTTGCAATGGTTAAGCCACACCTAGGGCATTTTGGGGAGTTCTGGTGTCATATTTTAAGGGGAATATCTCCAGTTTGAAAGTCAACCAAAGGATAATCCTAGGATATGTGAGGCATGGTTAGAATAAGAGTATGTCTGACTCAGAAATGAAGAGTTAAGGTTCACTAACACACTCAGCATGTTCTGATTTTGAGAGCACTCTTGGGGAGGAAGGATTTGATTCATGCTGTAGCTCTCAATTGCGGACTTAGGACAATGCTTGAAAGTAGCCAAGAATTAGATTTTGATTCAACACGAATAAATTAATTTCTATAACTGAAACTTTCAAAAACATGGAGTGAGTGGCCTTGCAAAATAGTGACATCAGTAGATCTAGTAAATCAAGGCTGGGTTTTCATTAATTTTGAAAAATTGAACCAATGCATACAAATTGGGAATGTTTACACAAAATCCTGCATATTTAGCTTCTTTTGAGAAACTAATCGATCTGGCAGCAAGCAACTGGAGATAAGTAACAGCTGCCCCCTTCAGATATAACCTAGGTTCGCAGGACTGCCACAGTCCCCACTGTTCTCTGTCACTTCCTGATGCCGAGGATCAGTGCCAGGTATACCAACTGAGCTTCTTGGCTCCTAACTTCCACTATACGCCAGTACTCCTCCTTGCTGCATATGTAGGATGCTACGGTTACATAAAATAAAGAATTCTCCATATTTTCTCCAGTTCTGTTGTTTTGGTAAACTTGGTTATTGTGTTCCTGAAGCTGCATATTTGAAGGAATTGGTTACAGGGAGAACACTTTGTCAGTCAAGGTGAATTCCTGCTGACAAGCAGTGAAGAGAGATATAAAAATGCCCCAACTGTGAGAGTCCCTGGCTGTTTGGTGTTGGGGCTAGCAGGCTTTGTCGATCTCAACAGGTGTTGAGGACAGTGCAGGAAACACAAATGCTGCTTCCATTTTGTTCAGTTTAAAAAAGGCAGTGAAAGCTGTTAATGTGTTTTTAAAAGATTATCACCAAGAATGTTTTAAAAATGGTACTTCAGTGAGTAAATTCTTAGTTTTGGAGAAAAATCTAGCTATCCTCAGATAAGCCCTGAGGATTCCAGATTGCGAATGTTGGACAGAATATGATATAAGTGTCTTTCTGTTCAAGGTTTCCTATAACTCTCTGAGAAACTCAGTGGTTCAGACAGAAAATTTGGCCCCCCAAATTCAGGAAGAACTTACTCTTTTTTTTTTTTTTAAGTATAAAACAAAATACTCCCCTTTTCTTGCCATGTCTCTAACACTGTCCTATAATGTAGGAATTACTAGGATGGCATTTTTACTTATAGAGAATGGAGATTATTAACTTTCTATTGTCACACTTTTCCTCAAGGCATCCTCTTCAGAGACTGTTGAAAAGAAAGGTAGATGAAGGAATTTAGAGGTTTCTAATCATACTATTAGATATCATCTTGCTAAATTAGCCCCAATAACCCCTAGGTGGTTTCCTGAAGCCAGCTGAGCTTCTAGATCTCTATAGATTTCAGGGAGCCCTTGACCAATCATTATGTCTATAAAGATGCTAAGTACATATAAAATAATATAAGATCTCAATAATCAACAACAAACAGGTAACTAACATTTACTGAGCAGGCAGTGTTTCAAGAACTTTTACATGTACAGACTAATGTGGTACTCACTACCACCCTATGAGGAGGGCACTGTGACTATCCTCATTTTACAGTTGAAGAAACGGGGGCCCAAAAAGGGCCAGGTTTTGAACCCAAGCCGCCTGGCTCTACAGCTTACCCTTGTAACTACTATGCTTTACTGTCTCATTATACCTTGTGTTTATATAGCATTTTATAAGTCATTTGACTCTGAAAAATATTTACTACACCTGGATAGGTGATAGGCAAGCAGGGGTCCAGAAGCAAGGCAACTGATCAAAACCCCAGTATATGAGTTGGGATCTACCTATCTACACAGGGAATAACTCTAAGTTTGATGTCAGTAGTTTCACACTAAAAAGTTTATCTAGCTACTTATTTCAATTTAAGTATCACCACATTTAGGAAGTAGATGGAAAACCAACGCATAATTCTGGCAAAAGAAATGAAAATAATTACATTTGAGGGAGCATATTTAAAACCTTTGACAAACAGGTGGAAGTAAGCTAGGGAATGAGAATTACAGAATCACTACATAAAGTTCAGAGAAGAGAAATGTCTCATGCTGTGAAGGGGTTCAGAAGTTATGGGGCAGAATCTAAACATGAGGGAAGAGGAGTAAATCCAGAACACTGCCACAGCTTGTTCATACACATGGAAATAAACAGCTGGAATAAGTTATGAGGAAAACTGAGGGAAGCAACGGGTCTAAGTGAGCGTATGAGGTAGAGATTTGTTTTCCCAGAAAATAAACAGGGTTGATACAGTATGCCCCGAAGGCCCAGTTTTGCTCCTAAAAAACCTGTAATATACAGATGCATCTTATGTTTGTGTCATTAACTTGGCTTACCCATGTTTTCAGCTCTACGAGAAAACCAGTACATATATTTTTAAAACTAGTATGCTTTTCATCTCTTTTGGTAGTAAGACGTTGAAAGGTATGGGATTTATGTACTATTACACAATTTGTCTCTCTACCTATGATCACAGAAACTCCTGAAATTGACCTAATACTTTTCTTCCCGATGAGCTGAATTACCATAATTGCATAAAAAAGGATTCTCAGTGCAGTAGAGTCCTACAGTATAAATCTGCATCAAGTCAATGAAACAAACAAACAATTCTCAATTGAAGGATGACAAGTGGACTACAGAATGATTTGATAATTTTAGTCCAGCTTCTTGTTCATGAGGGTCCTCATCAAACAATAAAAACATACAGAAACTTTCGTTCCTAGCCCAAATTTTTTATTTCAATCATAGGCAAATAAAAACTCCTTCTCTAAAACAAGAACAGCAGAGAATCATATGTATATATATATACACACACACACATATATATAAAATCATAATCATATATACATTTCTCTTTTTCTTTCTCATTTTGAGTTGCTGTGTGGGGTCTGTGCTATCTTCTGAGGATGTGTGCAGACATGTGGTCGTTGGAAGTTGATTGTTTCACCATCAAAAAAACTTGCATGTGGTTTTTATGAAGAGTGCGTTTTCAAACACATAGTTCACGATGAAGGAGAAACATAAAACATCTTGTAATTGTTTTAAAATAAACTCTTACCCTGTTGATTTAGTTTTAATCTGCGTGTTGTGATTGGTTATGCACTTGTTAATCACTGTTGTATGTATATCCAGACACAGTTGTAAATAACTTTCCAGTCCAAGTGAAATATGCTTGCACATGTTTATATGCAAAATATGTGTATATTGATGCCTGTGTGTAAATATGTGTACCATAACAATAGATTAGTGATCATGTAATATAACATCATAAGTTTCTGGCACTATGGTCAATTTAATATACAATACAGATATTCTTTTTTGTAGAAATGAAGTTAAAATATGATAACTGGTTGTTTCATCTACTTTTTCTTAACTTGCCAGGTCTGTATTTGCAGACTAAAATGACCAAAGAAAGAGAACCTAGTTATGAGTATTCTCACCCAATCTATGCATGTTGGCTATGAAAAGTGCAACTTTATCTCTTTGAAACAACTTACTTTCTATAATTTTGAAAATAAAAAAGTAAAAACATATTATAAATACTGATTCACTTTGGGCCTTTATGCCACAAATAAAATATTATTATGAATAAAAATTTAAATATATATAAATATACAACTGCAACACCCTGAAATTCTCCATAGTGATTATATACCTTGATATTTTCATATCCATGTTAAATTACCTGAAAAATTACTTAATTTCTACTTCACTTTGTCCTATATTGGATATACATAGATGCTACATTTATAATCTTTCTAGCCTGTTATAAATATTTTCTAAGAAGATTACAATAGAAAACAAAGGCAGAAGCGATTTTGTCTTTAATCTGTTGTTGTTAGTCTCTGTTTTCTAGAAGAAATGTTTACTCCTGGATTGGGTTAGCCCCTCTGCATTTACCTGTAAGAACCTACATACAAGCTTGTCTATCCATCCTGCATAGAGCACAATTCACAGAAGAAAAGTTCCTCTCCATAAATTGCTTAACATAGTAATCAATCTCTTCACATTTTCAGAGTAAACTGTATCACTTGAATAAACAAAATGCCAAAGGGTTCACAGTAAAATAATAAATAGGGCAATGACAATGATTCTAGAAGTCTTCCTGGAAAAGGCAACTATTCAACTATGTTGTATTTATTCACATATCAGCCTTTTAAATTTTCTCCATGATAGATCCATTCTTGAGGGGAGGGAGGGTGAGGTTAGGGGTCCCAAGAGACATAGAGGGATGATGGGGTCAGAAGTATATTGAGATTATTTCATTGGGAAACTGGAGGATGCGTTTCAGTACAATAGCTGTGGTTCTGTTTCAAACAGGATGCATGGAGAGGACAGAATACATTCTCAAATGGGAAGAGGGAGAGAGCAAACACAGCAAAAGACATAGAAACCCTAAAAGTAACAAAGTACCCGAGGTTATGTTTACTTTGAAAACACTTAAGTACTAAAATGAGAGAATACTTCATGTGGACACTGGGTACAAATCATGTCCATCGATCTAGAATTTATACCCCAGCCTTCTTCCAAAAGTTGGGGGTGTTTTAACAAAATTGGTTGTGTGAATTATTACATGTTTTCTCAGTTATTTCCCCAGGGAAACATGCCAAAGGCAAACCCATCATTTCAGCTGATTTAGTGTTTGATGCCAGAGAATTTATAATTGATATGACAACCATAATGGATAGTGATCATGGAGTTGGCAAGGCCTGGCTGACAGTGGTGCAGTCCATTTTGGTGTTTGCCAGTTAATCAACTATCAGACTTGCTCTGATGAATTTTGAGGTGATTTCTGAACTTTCCATTTCTAACTTTCTGAATATTAGAAATTAGAAACACTTTATAAAATGGAAAAGACTATATAAATATTGCTTACCCGAACTATGTCTTTTTCAAGTAGCCTTTAATTATTCGCTAATAGAGGGAATGGGGTTTCTTTTTCCTTGGCATAGTTCTTAAAGGATCACAGGGTAACCCAGAGTTTGGTCAGATGTTTATCTCAAGGAACAAAGAGATTTATGGGTTCTGGATATATAAAAGCCTGCTTAAAATAAAAAATTATTGGAATTTCATCCTTGGCAAAGTCAAATAACTGAAGGATTAAGGCTGATACATGTTTGCCCTATAAATCTATCATTAACCAAATGTGACACAATGCTTTGATATGTCAGATCCCAACTCACTCTAAATGGGCAGTTAAACTTTTCTCTTATTCACAAGAAATATTTAATGATAAGGAAAATCTCTTTGGCTAGCCAATCTAGTTCCCAAAAGCAAAACATCCCAATTTTGCAGATTCATGAAGGCAAATGCTGGAAAGGGGAAAAATAAATTAGAAGTTAGAAATGTCTAGATCATTAGAAAAAATGATCAGGTAAGGAAAAATGATTTTAAAAATGGGTCTTCAAAAATTATGGATAACCTGGCCTTGCAGTTATCAAACAAACACTTTTAGAATGTAAGCTTCATGAGGGCAGCTTGTATTTCAGTGGCACGTAGGAGTCAGCCAATACATCTGTTGAGTGGATATATGAATGCACAAATGAATATCACTCTATAGTCCCTTGCCGTAGAAGAAGCAGCTGTGAGTGCTACTACTCATTTGAAAAATAATTTTTTTTTTTGCT
>NW_012123709.1:4278213-4281773 GCF_000951035.1 Colobus angolensis palliatus
CCCAGCTAACTTTTGTATTCTTAGTAGAGACGGGGTTTCACCATGTTGGCAAGGCTGGTCTTGAACTCCTGACCTCAGGTGATCTGCCCACCTTGGCCTCCCAAAGTGCTGGGATTACAGGTGTGAGTCACCGTGCCTGGCCACGGAAAGTCATTTTTAAAGGTAAGAAAATGAGCCTTAAAAGTATGTCCAAGTTGTACACTTCTGAAGAGCGAATTGCAAGATTGCTGGGATTGATAGTAGGAATCTCTTGTCTAGGATATTAAGGGGGAGATGATGCTGCGGTTTAAAGTGTGGTAGAAACCAAGAGTACTAGTCCCTGGAAGTAACACTACTGATGGTTAAAGTGGTGGCTGTGAGGCTATGAGCAGCAGGAGTTGGCTGCTAGGAGGAAAAACTATGCACTTGGGAGCCAATTGCTGCACACAGGTGGCTCTTGCTTCCTTTTAATACAATCAATTTAGGTAGGCTTTTGTTTACAGTAGCTTTTATCTAGAAGATAAGGTTGTAAAAACATCAATCAAAATGAAGTACTACTGTTCCTGGCCATATCTCAGCAGGTTCATCTGTTTTATTTCTTCCTCCCTTTCCAAATACCTTAAGGTGTTTAAGATGAGTGAAGAGATAGCAAACTATTAAAGTGAACTGTATTTGTGTATGACACATGGATTTGTACTCACTGAACCACAAATGCCATCCCTACAATGCCTATGTCATTCCCAGGTTCAGCATGCATCTGTGTTCTTCACAGCTCTACTTTTCCATAACATGTAAACTCTACAAAATGATCTTTGCATCATTTTCAATAGTGCTCCTTTAAGAAAATTAGAATCTTATGGTTTCTGTATGTTGGTTGTGTGACTTTTCATGTATTTATACTCTGCCTTTTCTTCAAAGAGTCATGTACAATAAAATAGCAAAACAGAAAATTAAGCTCAGCAAAAGGAAAATGCAAATATGTGAACTTCAAAGGTCAACTTTATAGTTAGAAAATTTAAGTTTGTAAACATGGCACCTGACTATATTGTAATGGCATAGCTTAATTAATGCTGGATTTGCAAGATGAAGTTCTGAGCCAGAGACATTTCCAAATGAAGAGGGAAGTTCTGTTTAGGGAGTGAAAAGGCACACTGGTCCAGCTCCAGAGGATGGTTTCTGACAGGGCAGAGAGGTGAACAGAAGAGGCTTGACTGAATGAGCAGACAGATGCCTAGCAGGGGAGTGGATGCCACTGCTAGACAGGGCTGGGAGGCCATCCTGCACTCGATTCAGGTTGTGCTGAGGGTCTGTGTGGTGGAAAATATCTTACCTGTCATTCTTTAGGTTTTGTGAATCATTCTGCAGTTCTGGGCTTTGTGAGTAATTTTTTTCTATTTGGTTCCCTCCTAAACACAAGGAGAGTAAGGCATTCTAGTAAATGTAATCCCCCTTCAGCTAATCCATGACTGACTACTCCAGATTTATTTTCCTGGCATAGCCCCAAGATTTCTCTATCTATAAAGTGAATGAATAGCATTTGTACCCTTAAGTTCAAGGTGGATTTGAGAATAAATAAACTTCATAACAATTTAATCTGTATATGTTCATTGTTGCCTGATTCCAAAAACCCCACCCAATAGTAGAATCTAATAAAGAAATTTTCTGAACTCTTCTCCGCTAAATCCCCATCACAAATCTTTCCAAGAGTAGACAAGCTCTCTGTGCAGAGATCTGGACATGAACTCAGTAGGAAAAAGAAAACTGCCTCTGTAAAGTACTAACCACAGGCAGTACTGGGCCACGCTTTACCCAGGGCAAAAATTTGAAATGCAGAGCTGCGGGGTAGGAAGTGTGACTAAACCAAGCCAGAACATTTCCTAAATTTGTAACTAGATAAGATGTTTCTTTGAGCTACAGAGCAGGAAAAAAAACATTTCACGTGGTCATTTCTGCCTTTAAAAATAAGAGCTAGTTCAGGTGCAGAGGTTCATTCCTGTAATAGCAGCATTCTGGGAGGCTGAGATGGGAAGATTGCTTGGGCTGGGCCCAGGAGTTCGAGGTTGACAGTGAGCTATGACTGCCCCACCGCATTCCAGCCTGGGCAACAGAGTGAGACTGTATAAATAAAAATAATAAATCACAGTAAAAATAAATAAAAGCAAGAGCTGATCAGCTTCATGAGACCAGGAGAAACTCTACTTTAAAAGAGACTAGACAGAAAATCCTGGTAATGTCAGTGATTTAAATGTTATTTAAATATAAGTTTCTACAAGACACTGTTGTGCCTGCTTGAACATTTAAGTCTAGTTCACAAAACAAAGAAGGGCTGCATACACCAATTTCAGGGCAATGAAGTTTCATTGTACCATCCTGAATACATTTCATATTAGACCAAAAACTTAAAAAAATTTTTATTATTTTTATTGGTATATAAATATTTTGCATATTTACAGGGTACATGTGATATTTGTTACATGCATAGAATGTATAATGATCCAGATAATTTAGGGTATTCATTACCTCAAATAATTATCATTTTGATGTGTTAGGAACACTTTAGTTTTCTAGCTGTTTTGAAATACATAATACACTTTTGTTAATGACAGTCACTCTACTCTGCTATTGAACATTAGAACTTATTCCTTCTCACTGTATGTTTGTACACATTAACCAATCACACTCTCTCTGGCCTTGGGTAGCTATCACTCTACTCTTCCCTCCATGAGATGAACTTTTTTTTTTTTTTTGAGAGGGAGTCTCGCTCTGCCGCCCAGGCTGGAGTGCAGTGGCCGGATCTCAGCTCACTGCAAGCTCCGCCTCCTCCTGCCTCAGCCTCCCGAGTAGCTGGGACTACAGGCTCCCGGCACCTCGCCCAGCTAGTTTTTTGTATTTTTTTTTTTTTTAGTAGAGACGGGGTTTCACTGTGTTAGCCAGGATGGTCTCGATCTTCTGACCTCATGATCCGCCCGTCTCGGCCTCCCAAAGTGCTGGGATTACAGGCTTGAGCCACCGTGCCCGGCCCGAGATCAACTTTTGAAGCCCCACTATATGAACAAGAACGTGATATTTGTTATTCTGTGCCTGGCTTATTTCACTTAATGTAATAACCTCCAGTTTCATCCATGTTGTTGCAAGTGACATGCCTTTATTCTTTTTTATGGCCAAATAGTATTCCATTGTGTATGTATACACATTTTCTTTATTCATTCATCCATTGATGGACACTTAGGTTGATTCTATACCTTTGTTTTTGTGAATAGTGCTGCATAGGCTTGCAGATAGCTTTTTGATATGCCGATTTCAGACTAGGAGCATTTTGAAATCTTGCCAAGTTTAATAGTTCATCTTTGTTTTAATATTTGCTTTTTAAAAAGAGAAAGAACAAAGCAAGCCAAATGTCCATTGATAGATATATGACTGGATAAAGAAAATATAATGTACATGTACAATGGAATATTACACAGTCTTAAAAAGGAAAATCCTGCCACATGCTACAACATGATTGAACCCCAAAGATATAGATTATGCTAAATGAAATAAGCCAGTCATAAATGGACAAATACTGTATGCTTTCACTCAAA
>NW_012123709.1:4282267-4341002 GCF_000951035.1 Colobus angolensis palliatus
GGGTGACAGAGCGAGACTCCGTCTCAAAAAAAAAAAAAAGGTTATGATGGCATATTTAATATTACATTTATTTTTTCACCACAGTAAGAAAATAATAAAAAAGCAACAATAGAAAATAGAAGAGCATTTTTAACTATAAAGTCTCAGGGAAGAAGACAATGGAAACAGATAACTAGCGGAACAGAAGATGGTTACTGCTGGGCACGGCACTTGCAAAAAGAACACAGAAAAGCATTGGGACACTGAAGCTGGCCTTTAAGGCAGAGTGGGGATCACGCCATGGGGTTTTAGGAAGTCCAGTGGCCAGCGGCAATTTCTAAAGCTGCCCAAACTCTTTGTTTTCTTGCGATTAATGAAGCCGCTTTTTATCAGACAATTGCAGGAAATAAATACCAAGTTAAGGCACAAAAACTTTGCTTTGTAAAGAAACAGCTGAAGGATCATGCGTGAGTACAGAAAAATGCAGGGCTGGATCCAAAGGGCAGGATAAGCTTTAGTGAACTCTGGTTCTATTCTTCAAGTGATGAGGAAAGGAATGCTTCACAGTTCTTAAAATACTTTCACAAAGTGTAAAGTAATTTATCTAATCCTCAGAAAATGCATTATTCGGATAGGACAGCTGAAGAAATTGAGGCTCTCTGAGGTCAAGTGACTTGCTTAAGATCACCTGGGAGGGACTGTCAGCATGGACCTGGATCTATTTCCTTCTAGTATAGTGCTCTTGTCAGCTTGTAATGCTACCTCCCCCTCCCCCTCACTGCAGAATAGGGCCAGGAATACCTTCTGCTTTCCTGAAAAGGAGGCCGTGTTTTGGTGAGGCAAAGATAACGTGAACCCAGCTCCTGTCTTTCAGGGGCTCTCGGTAGTAAGGGAGACAAGCAAGTAAAAAGATGAGTGCATGAGAGAAACAGAAAGGTCGTAAGAGAGCCGTGCAGGAGGCCCTGGGCTAGCCCAGAGAAGGAAGCACTTAATTCTTACCTGGCAAGGCCCTGAGCAGAGGGGAGGTGATCTCTGGGTTCAGTCCTGAAGCCAAAGTTCACTGAGTGGGTAAGAGGGGGAGATACTTTAAGGAAGAGGCACATGCAGATCAAGTGGAGAGAAAGATCAGGGGGACTTTCAGGACCGTGCAGGAAAGTTCAGGAGAAAGAAAGATCATGGCCATGCAGGACACAGCTTAACGGTGGGGTGGGAATGGGGCTGATGAGGACCGGAAGGGCACAGCGGAGCAGACCAAGGTGCTCGGAGGGCCTGATGGGATGCTACACTGGTAGAAACCCCAATTCTATCAAGTACAGAGGAGCCCTTCGCCTGACGGTGATTCTCTTTCTTGAAACCCAAATACTCCGGGCCATGTTGCTGCATGGAATCTGTGAGCTAAATATTTACTTTGTGCTGGACCAAAGTATCTACTGCAGCTCACTTATTTGGGGATAAACAGATTCAACAAAAGTGTACATTAAAACAAATCCAGCCTCCCCCGCAGCCCCACCTCATTTCCACTCCATACAGAAAAAAGACTGTCATTCAAAAAAATTGAAAACTATGCTGAAGGCTCAACTTTCCGGAGTCGTTGGAACAAAGTATGTGTATATAAACATTCACAGCCCAGCTCCACAGGGTTCCCCCGATTTGTATTCTTTGAGAAGTCTGTGGGCACGAGGTGAACAGCTAACAGTTTCCTTAGTGAGTGACACAGAAACTTTAACTTAACAGGAGTCATTAGCTGAATTTTATGGAGATAAGGACTTCCAGGAGTGAGTTCTCTTCTGATTGTTTTTTGATTAAAAACAAGACAAGAGAGAGTTACACTTGGATGCTCTGACAACCTGCAGTTTTACTTTACAAACTCTGTGGCCCTAAGATGGCTCCACAGAGCCACCAGGGCTGGAGCTGTGGTTTGATTTCACTGAGTTGAAAGCAATCTATCAATGTGAAGAGGAGTTAGAAGGTTATTTTAAACATTTAGTTAAGCTTGTGACTGTCTTTCTTTCAGAGGCATTCCTGGCTGCAAACTGCCTCATCCTGGGTGACATAAGACAAGCTATTGCATGAGGTTAGACTGAGGTCCTTGGATGCTGGTCTGTGCATGCTGCCATTAGCTGATTAATATGTGTTTATTTTTAGGGCCTGAACTAACAGACCAGGCTAAGGCCAATGCAAGGTAATATCTGAAGTACTCTGTGAGCATCTCATGCTTACAAAAGGCCCTACTTTGTGTGAAGTTGTTGATGTAGGTGTAGTCCCTGTCAGCCTAGTAAAATATAATACACCAAATGCAGAGAAAACCCCACCCAACTCCATTATAGAAAGGACCACTGCAAAAATAAATTGATGATGACTTTTAAAAGAAACACTTGTTGAAGGAAACAGGAAGATAAATATGCGTAACTAGCTATGAGAACTGGTTGAGTCCAAATACTTCTTCAATACTACATACTAAATAACAAACATTCCTAATATTATGTCCAATGTCTTCCATATACAATAACTAGGTTTTAAATTTATTTTTAATGAGATACTTATGCCTCTACAGATATATGCTATAATAAAACCTATATGGATTTATGGCCTTTATGTAGACTTACAAGATTTATGATTCTAAGGAGTTCAGAAACCAAATGGTAAAAAGACTCTTCTGTTGTTGCCAAACTATAAGTTTAAAAGATGTTACAATTATACATTTATTTGTGTTTAATGTTTATCTCCTCCACTAGATATTTTGCTCTATGCAGGCAAGTGTCTTGTCAACTTCATTATTACCTGGCATTTAGTGGTTAATGGCATGTTGAATAAATATTTGTTAAATAGCTGAATAATACAGAGAAAAGTCAGGCAGTATCTTTGCATAGCTATTTTGTGTAGGTCTAGTTTAGATGTCAAACCTTATGGCATATATAAGATAGACTGAATTATTTGAAAAAACCACTGTTGTTTGCTTTACTGATTCATTTGCCTTTGTTCACTTGACGAGCTTTCCTACTTCCTCAAGAAAGAGGGCCATTGTAAATGATGAGAACTCATGGACACAAAGAGGAGAACAGCAGATGCTGGGACCTACTTGAGGGTGAAGAGTGGGAGGAGGGAGAGGATCAGAAAAAAATAACTATTGGGTACTAGGCTTAGTACCTGGGTGATGAAGTAATCTGTACAACAAACTCCTGTGACAAAAGCATACCTATATAACAAACCTGCACATATATCCCTGAACCTAAAATTGTTGCTATTTTAAAACAAGAAAGAGAGCCATTAGTGCTGACTGGCATAGTCAGAGAAAAGTTAAAGTTACTGCTTTTCATGCTTTATGTTTTTTCTCCCAGGGAATTTGCTGGAATATTTATAGAGGAAAATGAACTGGAACTTTTCCCTTTTAGTTTAAATTGCTCATCTCAACCTTTAATTTTTTTTAATTGATACATAATATTTTAGACATTTATGGAGCACGTGTGATATTTTGTTACGTGTGTAGAATGTGTAATAATCGAGTCAGGGAATTTAGGGTATCATCTCAAGTATTTATTTCTATGTGTTGGGAACAATTCAGGCCCTCTTTTCTAGCTACTTTAAAATATACAATACACTGTTGTTAACTATAGTCACTCTACTCTGCTGCCGAACAGCAAAACTTGTACCTTTAGTCTAAGAGTATGTTTCGGTCACCTCAACCTTTGTGATATGCAATATTGCAACACTGGCATACCTTCCTTACCTTTTAGATTAACACAAATCCAGTTCTAGCCAGACTTCTGAACAGTAACAACTCTGGAAAAGGTGCATTTAGAGTTTAGAGCTGGGAAAGATTGCTGGCAACAGTTCCAATTCCCTACCAAGTTCTGTGCTTGAGGCTGAAAAGCAAGGTGCTATTTCATTTATTAGACTTCACAGAAAGACACTGGAGATCTCAAGAGACTAAAAGTCCAGTCTGTAAAGTTGTTATAACCACCATCAGATCAGCTAGGTCCATAACGGGGACACATATGGCAATTTACCACCACGATTTCCGCAGGGAAGCCACCCTCGTGCCTTCAGTCTATTTTCATGATATACCCAACACAGATCAATCACCCACAGCTCCCGACATTTATAACACCCTTTAGGCTTATTTATGGATCAAGCATTAGTTTTACTGAAACAGACCAACAGCCACCATTTGAAAGGCAAATTCTTTTATCTCACCCAAGATTACTCAATGGCTTCTAGGACTGACTTTGGTAGGACTCACTAGCCCCATGTCAGTTTTGAAGATTCTTCACTATAATGCCTTTCGATAGTCAGTTGCTGCTCTCAAACCTTCCAGCACAAGAACAGACATTTCAGAAGAGGATGGAAATAATAACTTTCATGAGGAGGAAGGACATCATGTGTGGGGCATAATTTTAAGAGGAAGCCTTTTAGACTCACAGTGTGATGTTTGGACTTTGTCTTAAGCCTCTCTTCTAGCTATTTTGTAATAAGTGTACCTTACTGTTAACCACCGTCACCCTAATGTGCAACAGAACACCAGAAATTATTCCTCCTATGTCACTGTAACTTTGTACCTGTTGACCAATCTTTTTTCAGACTTCCTTCACCCATTAATTTTTTTAACAAAATACACACCTTGAAAAACTAAGAAGGTGGCAGAAGATTTAGAGTATATATATTGACTCAATGCCTGCCTTCTTTTCCAAAGTGTTTACCATAATCTGATTAAACTTTATTTTACATGTTTCTATATTTATTTACTCTAAAGGATTGAACATAATCAGCTCAAGAAGATGGTTTGCAATTTTGGGACTCCTCGACTTGCATGTGTGAGTGGCGGGTGTCAGTTTCTTTGGACAAATGTACATAAATTACCCAAAGTTAAACGACAGTAATTATGCAGGGAATGGAAGCACTAGGGACAGTCAGTCTAGAGCAAGCTTGTCCAACCCATGGACTGCACGTGACCCAGGATGGCTTTGAATGCAGCCCAACACAAATTCGTAAACTTTCATAACACATGATGAGAGTTTTTTGCGATTCTTTTAAAGCTCATCAGCTATTATAAGTGTTAGTGTATTTTATGTGTGGACCAACACAATTCTTTCAATTTACACTTGTACAGTACTTTATGCTTTCTAGAAAATGCGAATCCATTATTTAGGAGGATGAAGTATTCAGAGAAACTAAGTGATTTCCCAAAGACTTATTGGCAAGACACTGGAGTTATTAGGATGAAGGTCTTCTGATTTCTTGTTCAGAGTTTACTGAGGAACCCTGGAAAGTTTTGGTGAACCATTTTACCCTATAGTCCCTATTATATTTATCAAATGAGTCCTTACAATTTGCATCTTATCTTATATACAGAGATAAAAAAATGATAATTATTCAGAGTGTTTAAATGCTACAAATGTGATAGAATTGCTAAGCATTATTGAAATATATTTAAGTAATAATTTTGTTTTGAAACTAATTGAGATATTGAGCTATTTCACATTTTGCTGGCATCACCTTCTGACAAGCTATTTCTTATTTTGTATTCATAGACAAACCTTTAAAATCTATGAAATGGGTTTTTTTTTTTTTATTTTTGGTCATGTATCCTAAAACTTCTGAAGGTAACATTAATTTTGATCTGTCAGGATGTACTAATTAGAGCTTCAAAAAATTAAAACATTATGCCTGAGTTCAAACTACTCATCTGCTTTTTTAAAAAATATAATTATCGGGCTGGGCGTGGTGGCTCATGCCTATAATCCCAGCACTTTGGAGTTCAAGACCAGCCTGACCAATATGGAGAAACCCTGTCTCTACTAAAAATACAAAATTAGCCAGGCGTGGTGCTGCATGCCTGTCATCGCGGCTACTCGGGAGGCTGAGGCAGGAGAATCGTTGGAACCCAGGAGGCAGAGGTTGTGGTCAGCTGAGATCACACCATTGCACTCCAGCCTGGGCAACAAGAGTGAAACTCCATCTCAAAAAAAAAAAAAAAATTGTATATATAAAATTATCGTTATATTTCTCTTTAAATGTGGGGCAGTATTTTACCTTTCCAGGTAACTGAAAATATATTGGTCTTAGTTCAATTTCACAACTGTGAGTTGTACAATTTCTATTAAAAAGTATGAATAACATCATTTAAAGTATGAATAATATCACATTAAATATATGATACATATTAATACATATATTAAATCTATGATACATATCTAAATATATGACACATATTACCTAGTCTTTGGTCTTTTGCTATGATTCCTGTGGGTATATATTGGGAATGAAATTAAAACAAAAGGACATTTTTCAAACAAACAGAAATCAGCCCTTAAGTGACAGAACAGACTATCTCTATAGTACAATTAAAATCTAATTTTCAGAATTATTAACAATAAGATGTAAAAATATATGTATTATCACAATAGTGCAATAACAACAACTTATTTAATATTAGTTAAACAAACAGATTTTGGGGAGTTAACATATATTTACTATAATCTTAAGACAGTTCTGGATACAATGAGAGATAGTATATTCAAATAACAAAAGACTGAATAAACTGTATACAAGTGAGTATTGGTTTTAAAGGGCTAGAAAAGTAGTCTGAACTTTGCATCATTCTTATTATTACATACAGTATCCTTGCTAATGCAAATGAAAATGTGGGTTAATAGTATGAGGGCACAGCTACTGATATTGCCCTGAAATAAATGCTTGAAAAGCTACATTTCAGTGGTAGTGATGGAGGTGGAGGAATGACATGGCAGGGGTGGTTTATTTAACTAAAAAGGTGAAATTTCTATTTGGTTTTGAAGGATGAGAAGGAGGATATGAGATGGAGAAGCATGTATAGGTAAGAACCAGGGCACAGGTAAAAATAGAGGCATCCATGCCTGGTACTTCAGGGCTTCCCTAGAACTCAGTTTGAAAATCAGTGCAGTAGCCAGTTAAAAGAATAAATCTGGAAAAAAAAAAAAAAAACCAGATTGAATCTGATGACACATGTCTGGAAACGATGCGAAGACAGGCACCTAGACAAGACTGTTGGAGGAGGTGAGCAGGGATGTGAGGATGGAAACGTGAAGCCAAGAATGTAAGAGGCAGTTGGAGGAGAAGGAACCAGCAAAGATGATTATGCAGGCGGAGAGGCATCAACAGGGTGGAAAGAGAATCAGGAAACAGTGGTATCACAGAAGTCAAGAGTGGGTTTAAAGGGTCAAAGAGAGGAGAGTGGTCAAAAAAGATAAGGAGCAAGACATTTCTGCCGGGTCTGACAACTAGGAGGTACTACCAGAGCAGTTACACCCCAGAGATGGAGGTGGAGACAGACTCAGACATGAGGAAGTAGGGACCCTGAATGCAGATGACTTTTTCAAGATTGATCATGAAGAAAAGAACAGAGATAAAAGCAGACACAGCAGAAAGAGAATGAAAGCAGGTTAGATGTGGGATGGGCAGCCTTCAGTATATTGGTGGCCAGTATACTGGGGTCTAATATGATCTTGTGTGTCATAAAGCAATTGACCTTACGACACTTGTGTCCACAGACTCAATCAGAAGGACACAGGATTAAAAAGGCCGTAATACTGACAGAATAAAAATGAGAGATTGTCACAATGAGATGTGTCCAATGGGGGGAAGGACACTATACACACGTGAACAAACGAGTACAATTAAAAAAACTATACATTTAGCACAGTTTCAGAAATAGTATAGATTTTTAAGATAAAAAGGCAAGTAGTAGTCTTAATAGAGTTAGAAGGTGATAAAGAACATAACCCAATTTGTACCATTCACCGTGTCAACAATGTTATAAAATCATAGGATTGAGACAATTTTATCTAAAGGAATAAAAAGTTACCTTAAAAACACGTGTTTTCAGCCTTCCGGCTTTGAACTGCAATGAAAGTGAAGTCGACTTTGTATTAAGGACATGCATGCTTACTTTTTCTAAATACTCCTTATTTGCTTTACTTTCATTTTCTCTTAGTTTATGAACACTGTCAGTATTGAACTCTGGAAACCTGTGCAAAGTCGGGATAAATGAGCTTAACATTACATCATTAGACACTGTTATGTCTCTTCATTTAGAGTGACTTGCTGATCTCAGTTGGATGAGGTTTTAGGCAGAATTATCAAAATACTGGCCAATATTTTGAAATGTCTCTCACAGGTGTCTGTGCCACCATTAAGAGAAGTGTGTGTTTAGTTGCCTTTATGGTATAGTGTGTGTCAAGCTAACAAGTCCTAACAAATAGAGGGTAAATGAAACTTCGGCAAGCAGTTTCTCAGTTACAATAAATCTTCAGCTCAAGAATTATAGCTTAACTACCAATTCTTTCTGTAAAAAGTATTGGAACTCCTGAGAGGTGCTCAACTTCCAATTAGTTATCTGCACAAGGTAACGGGAATAGTTTTTCCCTGGGTCACTGGAGAGCAAGTTTTCAAGTTGCAATGTGTAGAAAAGTCCCAAGCCCAATCAGCAGCTCAGGCTCTGATCAGTGGCTCTTCTTTGATCTAAGGCGTGTATGTGAATGTGTGTATCAGTGTAGCTTGTCTTCGTAGAGGCCCTTGCTCCTGCCACACAGATGTCCTATGCTTCAATTCGTGACTACACAACTCCCTGGCTTAGTAAGTCGTATGATTCCGGAATGTTAGTGATTACCTGACTGCTCTTCAGCTGAACAACTAGGGCTCACGGGCCAAAGTGTGAGGCCTACTGGACTCTGGTTAACAGAGCCTGGAAGAGCATCAGACAGATTATTGAAATATGCTGTCATCACTTCTCAGTGCCTCTTTTTGCAAATTACTAAATTTATAATTTTATTATGATGGGAAGCAAAGTCTATGAGAACACCTTAGCTATTTTGATTGACTTACAGATATTTCCCCTGGCTGGCTTAATAGCTGGGAATATCCTCCATGTAAATGTGAATCATTCACCCCATTCTCAGAAATGTGCAAAAGTAAGAACCGCAGAGGCCCTTTTTGGTGACTCTGTACATGTACACTAAACCTTTACAAGGGCAGCACCCTGACATCTGAAATCAACCTTTTAGCTAATTCAGAAAGATAAGCCATCTCATGGCCAAACCAGGTCCACTTAAGTTAATAATATTTGGCGGTGTCACTTGGGCAGGGAAAAATCACACATGCAATACTACAAAATCAGCTGGGGAGCTGTCTTGAAAGTGGAGCCTATAGGAATTCCAGCCTATTTCTAGCAAGAGCCCCATGGTGCAACAATTATGTTTATGGTACTGAAGGAAAAAGTAGCAAAGAGGAGGAGAGATATCAAGCATATAAAGACATTTTTTATTTTTTTGTTTTTTATTATTATACTTTAAGTTCTAGGGTACATGTGCATAATGTGCAGGTTTGTTACATATGTATACTTGTGCCATGTTGGTGTGCTGCACCCATCAACTCCTCAGCACCCATCAACTCCTCATTTACATCAGGTACAACTCCCAATGCAATCCCTCCCCCCTCCCCATGATAGGCCCCGGTGTGTGATGTTCCCCTTCCCGAGTCCAAGTGATCTCATTGTTCAGTTCCTACCTATGAGTGAGAACGTGCGGTGTTTGGTTTTCTGTTCTTGCGATAGTTTGCTGAGAATGATGGTTTCCAGCTGCATCCAGGTCCCTACAAAGGACACAAACTTATCCTTTTTTATGGCTGCATAGTATTCCATGGTGTATATGTGCCACATTTTCTTAATCCAGTCTGTCACTGATGGACATTTGGGTTGATTCCAAGTCTTTGCTATTGTGAATAGTGCCGCAATAAACATACGTGTGCATGTGTCTTTATAGCAGCATGATTTATAATCCTTTGGGTATATACCCAGTAATGGGATGGCTGGGTCATATGGTACATCCAGTTCTAGATCCTTGAGGAATCGCCATACTGTTTTCCATAATGGTTGAACTAGTTTACAATCCCACCAACAGTGTAAAAGTGTCCCTATTTCTCCACATCCTCTCTAGCACCTGTTGTTTCCTGACTTTTTAATGATTGCCATTCTAACTGGTGTGAGATGGTATCTCATTGTGGTTTTGATTTGCATTTCTCTGATGGCCAGTGATGATGAGCATTTTTTCATGTGTCTGTTGGCTGTATGAATGTCTTCTTTTGAGAAATGTCTGTTCATATCCTTTGCCCACTTTTTGATGGGGTTGTTTGTTTTTTTCTTGTAAATTTGTTTGAGTTCTTTGTAGGTTCTGAATATTAGCCCTTTGTCAGATGAGTAGATTGCAAAAATTTTCTCCCATTCTCTAGGTTGCCTGTTCACTCTGATGGTAGTTTCTTTTGCTGTGCAGAAGCTCTTTAGTTTAATTAGATCCCATTTGTCAATTTTGGCTTTTGTTGCCATTGCTTTTGGTGTTTTAGACATGAAGTCCTTGCCCATGCCTATGATAAAGACATTTTTTAAAAGGGGGAGAATTTACTTAGCAAGCAGGGCCAAAGAAAAAGAGATAAGATTGGATAACTCAATGTTTATGCATTATTTAATATAAGATCCAACTAAATTCCAACAATAAAACAATCTGAAGAGTGGAGATTTTATCCACAGAATGAGATAGATTATTCTTCACTGCTGCAAAGCAAATATAATAAGGGCAACAGGAAAATTTTCACCAGACAGATTCTTAAGTAAACAAGGGCAAAAGACCAGTGATTATTACACCTTTTAAACTTTTATATTGTCTAAATTGCATTATCTGTGGATGGCAAGGGATTTACATGTGTAGTCCTTTACAATTGCTTTAAGCAATTATTGCTTGTTAGACTCTAATTTCCTTTTTCTCCCTAGGAATAACTGACTTAACTGCCTAGTTGTCCAAACTTAGCACCACTCACATGGCTACCAGTGATCCTCCTCCACTTTCTCCCTACTCTTTACTGAGCCCCTACTAAAGTGCCAGGTACTCTCACAGGCACTTTGTATATTTATCTCAAAGTCTCTCCTGTAACCCGGTAAGTGTTATTTTTAATAACAATGTTATAAACTCATAGGATTGAGACAATTTAAAGGAATAAAAAGTTACCTTAAAAATACATATTTTCAGCCTTCCAGCTTTGAACTGCAATTAAAGTGAAGTCGACTTTGTATTAAGGACATGCATGCTTACTTTTTCTAAATACTCCTTATTTGCTTTACTTTCATTTTCTTTTAGTTTATGAACACTGTCAGTATTGAACTCTGGAAACCTGTGGAAAGTCGGGATAAATGAGGTTTATATTACATCAAAATGGGTTATATGTCTCTTCATTTAGAGTTACTTGCTGATCTTAATTGAATGAGTTTTTAGGCAAAATTATTAAAATACTGGGCGATATTCTGAACTGTCTCTTACAGATGTCTGTGCCACCATTATGAGCAGTGTGAGTTTAGCTGCCTTTGTGGTATAGTATGTGTCGAGCCAACAAGTCGTAACGAATAGAGGGGTAAATTAAACTTCAGCAAGCAGTTTTCATCATATTTTCAGCAAATTCCAACTTACGTTTCCCGTGTTTACTATATGCTCATGTGTATCACGGCTCCGAGGCTCTAGCTCTGTTTGGTTCCTAAATTTATGCCTTGCTTAAACAAGTGGCTCTGGTTTCATCATGCAACAATTAAAAAAATAAGGAACACTGGGATTTCCTAAATGAAAAAGGTTGCCACCAACTAACTGGATGAAAGGTATCAATAAGATGCTCCCATTTTGACAAAATGCTTAAATATTGGGCATATATGAATTTAAACTCAAGCTTTTAAGAGAGGATCAGATAATGTGAAAATTATATACAGGAACTTGCAAAAAACTTTTAAACAGCATTAAAGAAAAAAAAGGTTACTCCAGTCCCAACATATGTTTTTACACAAATCTGCATGCTCCAATTAATCTGCTGAACTGCTGGTGTGCGGCTGGGACCGCCTTAATCATCTTTGTAAGCACAGTGTACAATTTGTGGTCTGATTTCTAGCAAGAAAAGTGCACTTAATTTTGGCTCTCCCCATACTTATACCTATTTTAGAAAATTAGAATTTAACCATAGCTTTACACAGTCTTAAAAAGAAAAACTGTATGCAGCTGCTGACAGGTCATTGATGTTGTAATACTCTGAGTACCCGAGGAGAGATTTTATAGTATTAGCGCAATGAATGGCATAAAAGAGACTTGGATTTTAAAAATTCATCTCCACTTGTCAAACATTATTAGGAGAGGAGGGAAAAATGGAGATTTCTTGGGATGATCTGACACAATGGCATGTTTTTCCAGTCCACCATGTCTGGCTGGCAGAACTCTTTTCTTCTGTAGTGTAATAAACAATTGTTAGTACAATGCTACGCTTGGAACAAGGCAAGTTTTATCTTCTTTTTTAAGCCCTTGGCTCAAGACAACAGTCTTATAGGAAATGGCTATTGTGTTTAGTGTTATTTGATGATGAAATGTCATCTGACTAAAATATTTCTATAATAAATTATTTCATTCAGTGTTTGGTCAGTTTAAAAATGTAATTTGCATTATAATACATTCAGAAATCCCTGATGAAAACTCCTTCTGTATGCATTAGTTCATCTCAACACACACTCAAGTGCACTTGCTTGTAAGCTGTTTCTCTTTCTCTTGTGGTTTAAAAGAGTTGCTTGCAACTTGAACTTGTCATAAAAATTCAGAATCCGAAAATGCCATCACCATTTTGCAGCTTAGTATAGAATCATTTTAAAGCAGGAACAAAAATGCTAAGTTATTAGTTAATTTAGAGAGTGATGATTTACTAGGAGTAAATTGGCAGTATTAAAATGCGGTTTTCCCTCATTTTCTTGTAAAATGTGAATGGCTGTGGCATCATCACATTTTTGATCATCTAATGGAATAACCCCCCACCTTTTGGGAGCAGCCACATCTCCTTGTTTTTGCCACAAAACCTTTTTATACTTGTGTTTATCATTTAACAATAAGTTAGTTTATAAATTATGAGAAATGAGAATTGCTTTTATTGTGGGAATTTTTCAATATTCCTTAAGATAACTAGAGATACTCTTGAAAAGCCAGGGCTGGTAATTATCACTTTCATGAAAAAAATACCAGGATCCTATTTCTTAATTAGTCTGTTTATAATCCATGACTACTTCTGGGAGTGGAATCCCTGTTGAAGGAAAAACTGTGTATACTGGCCAATATCCCTCTAATACAAACTTGAAATGTTTTCCTCTAAGGAGAAAACCTTTTGAGGAAACAAGAAGTCCCTCCTGCTTCTGAGATTGGTGAGGACAGGGGCTGGATCTATGTGTCTCTGTTCCTAGGGCCAAGCACAGGGCCTGGCCCACTTTTGGGTGCCCAATAAATACCTGTGGATGAATGAAGAAGTGAAGGAGTAACTGATCTGAGTAAAGATCATTGAGCTTATGATAATCCATAACTCTGGTCCGACAGACTAGTATTCCTAATCTCACTGCAGCATCATGGCTCCTGGCATCTGTGCCATATTCTTGAATTTCATGAGTGTACTCTAGCTTCTATCTGAATCTTTATTGGACTGAAAAGGATATCTGTGCTAAATCTCTTATTACTGTTTTATTTTCAAAGGAGCAAGAACATGTTTCAGTCATTTGGAAAGGAATGGACTAAAGATGCAGAATGGACACCTATTGTTTCTTTGGATGTGCATACCATGAATTAGTTAGTTCAATGTAGGAAAAGCATGGGAAAAAGAATCTGAAGTCCCAGGCTCCAGGCGTGACCCTGACTGTAACTGACTGTGTGACCTTGGATAAATTGCAGAGACTCTCAGGCCCTTTTTCCTCATCTGTAAATGAAAAGGCTGTAATCTTAGATAATGTCTAAAGTCTTGCTTAGCCCTAACATCTTTAAATTTTATTACTATTCTTATTTCTACAAGCAAATATGAGTACTAGAGTGTGATTTTTTTTAAAGTAGTCTAAAAAATGATATAGCTGCGCTCTCAAAAAGAACAACTTGAACTCCCAGCTGTAACTTACATGTAAGCCCAATGTAACACATGCATTCATTAGATTCTTCTTTTGTATTACCATCTGTCGTGCGAAATCCAACATGTGAGGTACATGAGGAATTTGTTTATTTATCTTGTAATTATTTAACCATCTTTCCTGTCAAGCTAAATCTAGAGTTACGTACTCATTGGTGATGGCCTGGGCTTTGGGGCGTCCTTTTGAAACTGTATGCAAAATTTTGCATATGTGCAAAGTTGTGCAGGGAGAAAGTTCATAGGTATAATTAATATTGAATTCAAAATTTTAGAAACCTCAGCCTAAATAATGGTCTGTCATTTCTTCCTATGAAATGTCCTTGGAGTTGGACTTGTGTTGGATTCCAAGCTCGGCCACTTACTAGTTCTCTGACCTTGAGCAGGCCTCAGTGTTCCTTTGAGTAAAATAGAGATAATAGTATCTACTCTATTGCACAGTTATTAGAATGAATAAGAGATATGCATAGAATTAATGATTATAAAATCACTGGTCCAGAATCCATCTCATGACAAGTACTTAATATGCAATAAACACACTTTGCTTTTTGTTTTAGTAAATGAGGTTACCTAAGTCTTCAAGGTTTTTTACTGCTGATGGTCAAATCAACCTTTGGGAGAGACTCCTTTTCAAAAGCTTTTGAGAAGGTAGGGTGGAGGTGTGTGTCTAAATATGGTAGTCTATAAAGGAATCCACCTGCCTAATAGGATTCTATCTATACAAGTTAACTCAATTATACTAAAACAGATGACAGCCATTGGTTAAAACATCAATTTAAAGCAATTTAAAATGTTTGATAGTTTTGGTTTACTCATGTCTTATTACAGGTAGGTTTCCTGACTCAGCTTGGTGAGCCAATGAGATTTTCTGATCCAAGCATTTATTGGCATAAAGGCATGTAGACTCAATAAGAGGGCTGAGGTCCCTTCCAGTTCGAAGACTGCCATTCTTTTCATGAATGAAGAATTGAAAAATCTGCTTTAAATGGCTCTGAAATCTACTTTAATATCTAAATAGTCTCAGGTCCCAAACTGGTACTAGTGTTCCCAATATCTTTATACACCATACGACCGGTGCTTCAATGCACAGGAAATTGAGACTCACTCTCCATTTGGAATCATTCTAAACGTAAATCACTATGGGAGTTCTGGATCAAAGATAGAAAAGACAGAAAAGTCATTGAATTTTAGAAGAAGGGAGGGAGGGAAATGCCACTGCTACTCAGTATGACCATACCGTAAATGAGACTGGCTACCACACCCCACTCAGAAAAGCAGTCCATTTCATAGGACCATCTTCAGAAGACTATATTCACACTACTTGATGTAGCAACTTAGTTGGGTGGTATCTTAAACCTCCATAGCATCCTTCTTCTAAAAAACAAAACAAAAAAATCTTTGGAAAAGAAACTGCAATTTTGCAGCCTCTGAGGCCCAGAGAAGTCTGGTAACTTGGTCAGCTAATAAATACAGGTGCTAAGATCTGAACTCAGGTCCAACAGACTTCAGAATTACTGATTCTTTCCATCACCCATGTGGTTCCCAAAACACGAATGGAGAATGCCAAGCAGCTGCATAGGAATTTGCTGGGGAGCAAGATAAAACACATATTCCTGGATTCAGACAGAATCTGAGTAAGGTGGTCCGGGGGAGGCTCAGGAATCTATATTTTGAACAGCTGTCTCCATTAAATCTGAACCACTGAACTCTGTCTTTGGGCTATAGTCTCCAGGAAAAGTTTTCTGTAGGGAGTGAGATTTGAACACCAAAGGAAAAAAATGAACTTAGAGGCTGGGTTGTGAGTTGATCTTTGATGAAAGAAGCTGGCATGTTTGTAAGAGAATAAGAAAACTGTGCCAGCTAGAGCAGAAGGTCTGTGAAGGAGGAGTCAGGCTGGAGGTGCATCTAAAAATTATATAGCGAATAGGTTCATTGTTTCGGAAACTCTAATTGTTTGGTAGTGGTTTCCTTGAAGCCCCGGGTTGAGAAGGATTTTGATGCAGGGAGTGGTGGCATACAGCCACATAGCAGACATGCCAAATTTAAATACAAAACCTTATTTTAAAATGACAACATATGGTATATTTTATATTCCGTCAAGACTGGCTTTGTGTAAATGAATATATGATTAAAAATAAGACAAATAGTAAAATTTAATTATCTCCCCCCAATCTTACTCGGCTCCTACAATCCTGTTTTTAATTATAGCTTCATGACTTTTACCTGAATTCCTCAAGTGCAAATACTTTCTTTTACAATTTATTTCTATCATATCTTTAGTGCAATGCAGAAAAGGAATCTTAAATATTTATTTCAGCATTTTGTATTTTTATTGGTTTTGTAAACCACTGAAATTGTAGGGTGTGCTTAGAGTGAGTTGATTCCATATGTAGTAAATCAACTGGAGGACAGACGACCGTGTACGCCATTTACAAAGTGAATCACTATAGCTAAAAATACAACTTTCTCCCCTCCCACCCCTGAAACCTGCCAACATCCAAACAACTACAAAATTGCATGCTAGAGAGATGTGTACTGTATGCCAAGATAAATACATACAAATTAAACTGGAAAACCTCAAGGTGTTATTGATTAATTCTAAGAAACATTTCAAAATCAAGTCGTATAGATAACTATTTTCTGGGATAATCGCAAGGAGAGAAATAAAACAAATGCAGAGGATAGGAATGTGGAAGGGAGCCTTATTAAAATACTTTAGATTAAAGGCAAAACAGGAGAAAAAGTTGGTAGCAGAGGGTAAAATGATAAGTAGCCATAAAAAGATGAGTTTCAGATTCCATTAAGTACCACTAGGAACACAGACCCTCTACTTTCCTCCACTTTCTCGGACTCCCTTCCAGGCTGATCCCATGTCACTCTCATCTTTTCCTGATGTGTGTCCTTCCAATCTGAGGCATCTGGGGGGGTCAGTAGCTTTAGGACTTCCTAACAGCAGTGGGTGAGAGGCAGAAAAGACCTGACCGTGACAAAGCCAACAACCCTAAAAACTGGCAGAGGTCTTATAATCAGTCTAAGCCAGGCCTGTGGTAACTTGGTATTTGATATTCAGGATTACATTCCTGAGCACGCTGAACATTGCATTCTCTTCACAAGGGGCAGAAACATCCTAAAATCAAGCAAGTGAAGACCCAGAAGGGATCCTCCAAGCATTTCAGAGGCTTCCAATTCCAGCAGAATTAACTAGGTCATCAGTTATATCTTCCAATTGCCTTTAAAGATTTGAGATGCTGGGCGCACAGGCTCATGCCTATAATTCCAGCACTTTGGGAGGCCAAGGTGGGCAGATGGTTTGAGTCTAGGAGTTCGAGACCAGCCTGTGCAACATGGCGAAACCCTATCTCTATAAACAATACACAGATTAGGCAGGCATGGTGTTGCTCACCTGTAGTCCCAGCTAATCGGGAGGCTGAGGTGGGAGGATCGCTTGAGCCTGGGAGGCAGAGGTTGCAGTGAGATGAGATTGGGCCACCGCCCTCCAGCCTGGGTGAGTGACATCTTGTCTCAAAAAATAAAAATAGAAATAGAAACCCTGACATGCAAATTCGATGTCTAAAACAGAATCTGGTGTACAGTAGGGGCTCAATAAATGTTTTCTGAATGTTGATTAGATGTCCAAATGGTTGATTGTGTGTGGCCTTGATAGCTGGAATGTTGGCAACCTTTAAATATAAAATAAGTTTCTGAAAAACAGGGAGAGGGAGGGAATGGACAATGGACCATTTTTTTTTTTTTTCTCAGATCTAAAAACCAACAAAGCGTTACTCTAAAAGGGTTCGTCCAACATAAGGTGACCTGAAGTGAGCAAATGAGTGTGGTAGGGTGTGTGGGTGCAGAGATTTATTTAGAAACTGAGGAAACTATTAAAACAATTTAGGCTCAAGTATTTCTTTTTTTCCCCCATCGCTAATTAGCCACAACATTGAAAACATTTTAATTCTATTCACACTCTGGGCTCAGTAAATGTTGCTGATGGACCTATTAAATACACATCCAGTTAAGTAAGCACTGCTAAAAAATGTGCTTATCAACAACCAAGATAATGATAATCCCCACTGATAAGCATGTTTTTCCCAGTAAATATCAAATTCAGAATAACCTTTAAAATTATATAACCTTAAGATCAGAAGTGTGCCATCAAAAAGATTGGGACCAAAAGATGAAAACAGTACTTATGCAGCAGTTTTTGAAATTCAAAGTTTATGATATAATAGGAAATTTAAAAATTATTTCCAAATGAAAGTGAATTGGTAAAACAAACCTCATGTTTTAGAAAAGGTTCAAAATGGCTCTAAGATTTAGATTTCAGTTAAGTAAGGGGAAAAAAAAAAAAAGAGATCACTATGTTGGGTGATTGGCAACCACTTTTACTATAATTTAAATGCACTCATTTTATCTTTCTTTTACTCAGGGAAATAATTATTTCTACCAAAGCTCTTTGCTGCCTTTTCCTCCTTCAAACCTGCATTCTAGGCCAGGATCCTATAAATGTCACATAAAATGAGTTTACTTAACTGAACAAGCATACTACAGAAACAATATGATGACAGAAAACACCATCCTTTTAGCATGAAGAATAATTTTATTTTGAAGGCTACAGCCTGTGCATGGTTACCAAGAAAAATATTTTTTAGTTCTATGTGACTTGGCACTGGCATAGGACAAGGATTCTGATGCAGAACTGAGAAAGTAGAAAGTTCGTTTCAAGAGGCCAGGGAATGTTCTCTCCACCTCATCAACACGGTAGGTGCTCAGTGAGGAACTAGAAGATGAATGAAGAGAGTTCAGTTGTTCATTTATAGTGAATTCAGACCATTCCCCATACCATGATTCTATCACCACCATGTATGTTCCCTGAATATTCTTTCCAATACAGATTTAGGAGGACATGTCCCTGACATATCCTAAATCTGTGAGGTAAGACTGCCCAGCAGTGAAAGACTTCACCAAAGGCTCATCAGAAGGATGTGAATGGACCGTACTTGAAAAACCTACTGTAAAACTATATTATCCAATTTGTCTTGTTAAAAGTTTGGTCGTTACTTCCTAGAAAATTAAACCACATATTTGAAAAAATTAAGTGATGTTTCAAAGAAATATTTAAGCCAAATACTTGGGAGAATAAAAATAAATCAAATTTCTAAAAGCAGCTTGTTACTCCTTCCACAGATGGATTTTCATGATATATTAATCGATTACTGGAATAGTTCTAATCTACTAAATCTAAATGAATGAATACATACATACATAGTAAATCTAGGTAGTAACCAAAGAAAAATTCTAAATTCTTAAGAAAAAAAAGAAAATAATGTAAAATTATGAAGTAGTTTTCTATAAATATCAAAATATCGTATTTATACATTTAGAAAACAGATAAAATGCTTGTCAGGGTATGTATCTTGCATATTGTCCCTGTGTAAATCTGGTAGAAGATGAAATTAGAAAAAGCTGCATGTTATACTTCATTGCTATTGGACCAAGACTTTGGCAGAGTAACATTCACCTTTTTGTTTTAAAATAAAGGTACATCAAGACTCTTGAGTTGAAAGGTTAAGTATGCTCTCTGTGTAGTTGATAAATGTAGTCCTAATCTAATCAGGGCCTGTCATAGGCACTGCTGCCTGACCCAGGCTTCTGGTTTCCACACGGGTAAGATCTAACCAAGATGTGGGCTCTAGGCCTCTGACCTCCTGGAGACCTTGTCCGTGCCAGCCGAGAATTCTGGTTAACAGCTGGGGAACTCGTAGTTCAAATGAGGAACATGTGCACTTTGCTAATACAACACATGGCTTTGAAATTAAAATGCAACATGATCGAGTGCTTCGGGATATTTTAACAACTAGAAGAGAGATTATAACTAGATAAAACTGGGCTTTCAGGTCACTTTTGCTCATTCATGTTTCTTCCCGTTTCTTTGGACTAGACAAATTTAATTTCATTGTATTTCTTAAGAATTTGCTAGAAAAACAAAAGTTTGGTAAGTTATTTCATGGCTGATTGATCTCAGGGAAATGGGGATGTTGTAAGGTTTCTCTGCGACATGTGTCACCTATTAGATAGTTAGCTTTTTCTATTTCCAACTGAGCCAAACCAAATTAATTAGAAAGTGGTTTGAATTACAAGCTAAATACAATAAAAAGTAATAAAAACAGAAAATGACATTTAGGTCATCAATAATATTCCTGAGGTAATTCAGCATTGATTTTTTTTCTTGCTTTCTATGATAAAGAGCTTTACAAGTTGTCAAGCTGACAGTTTAACCCCCAGTTGCTACAGTCAACAACTGCAGGTGTCAAGAGCACAAATTTAATAATGCGGCAGATTTATTTTCTTTTTGTTTCTCACTTTGTTTCTCCTGGAGACCAGTCCTAGGAGTGTAAGATGGCCTGAGTGGAAGTCTCCTAATCACACGGTCATACGTTTGACTTGTAAGAGTCAAATCTGCAACTGTTCTACCAACAAAACTCAAGTCAAAGCAGAATCAGATTCAGAAGAAAAAGAGGAAAACGACCAACAGCATACTGGTATTTTCTTTTTAAGTAAGGAAAAAATGTGAATTATGATAACCTTTGCAAAGTCTTCCTACCCTTCAGAGGAAAACATTTTTTTTTCCTAAGTGAAAAGTTAAATTCTTGGTTCAAGTTATTTTAGACTGTCTTAGGTCCGTGAAAATCAATGTTTTGAATTACTTTTAAAATTTTAGTATAGGAAAAACACATGGTACAGAAGTCCCCTGCAAATAGCTGATTATCAACTGGGGGAAAAAAACCACCAGAGTAGGTACAGGTCTTGCTTATTTTGTTTAGATGAATTTCCAGTTTGTTAACCTTTGGAGAGTATTGGAGGAGGACTAGTGACCCTTCATCTAAGTTTAAATCCTGTCTCTAGTAACTTAAGGGGCTTATGATTGTGACTTCCCTCACTTGTGTGCACGCGCGTGCACACAGACACACACACACACACACACACACACAAACACACCTGTCAGTTAGTTGCCAGCAGGTGCCTGGGGGTGTGGGAAGGTGGTCCTGAACTCAGGTCCCTGAGAAGAATCTTCCCTGATTCCCAGTACTACACAGTAGCCATCGGCAGAAACCACAAGAAGTCTCTTTGCAGTTCAACTTCAGGAGGACATTCCATGCCAAACTATGCTTCTGGTGTGCAGTGCAGGAAGTAGCTTTCAGAGGTGTCAAGGACTGGAGACATTTGCCAAGTGGCACAGATAACTACTTGTCAGAGTTCTTAGCCTCAGAACAATTACAGGAGCACCTTTAAACACCCTGAAGGGTTTATCCCTAGTCTGATAAGTTGAAAGGTCTTTTCAGAAAATTCACTTCCGACCACTTTCCCAGTACCTCTCCTCCAACCTACACTATCATAACATCTAGCCATATAGAGTCAGATACAGTTCTCTGAATGTGCCAGGTTCTTTAGCACTTCCATGCTTCGGTTTTTGTTTTTGTTTTGCTTTACATGTTTTGCTTCTGCCTGGAATTATTTCATCCCATACTTTAAGGCTGAGTTGAGTGATCTTCTCTGGGTAGCCTTAGAATGCCGCAGCCATTTATGTCAGAATGAAGAGCCTGTACCCCAGATCTACAGCTGTGCTGTCCAATTCAGTAGCCACTAGCCATGTGTAATATTAAAATCAAAATAAAAAATAACTCCTACAATTGCAATTTCAGTTTCTCAGTTACACTAGCCACATTTCCAGTGTTGAATGGCAATATAAGGCTAGTGATTATGGTATTAGACAGTACAGATATAAACCATTTCCATTACTGCAGAATGTTCTGTTGAACAGCACAGATCTAGAGAATAAGGAATGGATGTACTGCCCCGTCCACCATGGGACCAATAGCCCTAGATCCTGAAAATCCCTCAGAGCCAAGTGCCATTGGCAAGAGTGGAGAGAAACCTCAGTTTTCAGTCACTGCCTGAGCCCAGATCACTAGACCCATATAGCTATTAGGGTCAGAAAAACTGAACACCAAAAGCACACCTGGGATATTTTTTCCTGAACCCCCCGCAAACAGGATGAAGAATGAGGGGCTTCTTGATTCTAGAAGTCTGCCTGAACACCTGCAGATGAAATATTCATGTAATTACAATGCAGGAGAGGTAGCAGAGAACAAAGCATTACTGTTATTACTATAGTGCTAATACTATTAGTTTCTTGCAACAGAATCTATTTGGGTTATATAGGTTTTTCTTTCCTATGTTTAGGAATCAATCCACTCTTTAAAACAATGTATTTACGTAACTGCTTTCCTCTGTTAACATAATTCTTTTGGAATTTGGAGATACAGCTCTACAGATGTTATCAGAGCATGGTGCTCCCAGGATTTAGGGAGAAGACTAGAAAAGGTCACCCTCTGGCAGCAAAACTAGAGAAATCAATGCACCATAGATTGCTGTATTTCCTCAGTATGTATCTATCAGGGCTCCACAATTCCAGGCTTTGTGCACAACACTGGGAAGCAAGACTGAGTTGGTCCCTGCTGAGATGAATATCATTGCCTGCCAGCATAGTCAAACCAAATGATGGTTAGAAAATGGACTGCCCTGAGGATGGGCTATTACCCAAGACCAGGGGAGGTCCTTTGGGAATTTAATATATAAAGAAGCTACAGGTCCATAATCCTTTACCTGAAGCCTTTAGGCCAGATGGCTTCAAGAACTAAATTGATCAGATTTCGAAATGTATAAACATTGTACATTATGTTATACCCAGAGTGGGGAACAAAGCAGCACTATGCAATCAAATGTATTCATATTTCCAAAGAAAAACATATGATGATTTGTGCCAAGTGGAGTAAGTAAAGCCTTCAAATAACTTTAAATGAGTTCTGGTCAGGTTTTACTGCTAAATATGTTTTGACGCCACCTTACTAAAAAAAGAAAATACAGTTTTCGTAGCTTTTTGGGATTTCAGAATTGTGGATAAGGGACAGTACACTGTACTTGAAGATGTGATATGTTGGCAATAGGGTAACTGTTAATACAATATCTAAGAAAAGAAGAACCAAAGAAGGTCCTCGATTCTGTCCCTGAAACAAATGCTTCTGGTCTGTTGAGAGATTTCTTTTAACAGCATGACTACAGAATTCAGTCAGTTGCTGTGAGTTTGGTTTGTGTGAGTCTATCTTTTTTTTTTTTTTGAGACGAGTATCGCACTGTCACCTGGGCTGGAGTGCAATGGCATCATCTCGGCTCACTGCAACCTCCGCCTCCCTGGTTCAAGCGATTCTCCTGCCTCAGCCTCCCGAGTAGCTGGATCACAGGCACCCGCCACCATGCCCAGCTAATTGTTTGTATTTTTAGTAGAGACGGGGTTTCACTTTGTTGGCCAGGCTGGTCTCGAACTCCTGACCTCGTGATTTGCCTGCCTCGGCCTCCCAAAGTGCTGAGATTACAGGCGAGAGCCACCGTGCCTGTCCTGAGTCTTCCTTCACCTGCCTGATTCTTGTGAATGGATAAAATACAGAAGGCTGAGGCCAGATGCTGGTCTACAGAGACCTGGCCAAGGCACTGCTAACTTGAAGTGTGGTTGAAAGCAACCAGTGAGCCTCCTTCTAGAGCTATGGTTTCCAGCTCTGGCTGTACACCACAATCGGCTGGGAAACTTTACACATCGATGCCCAGGCCACACAAATCAGAATCCCTAAGGGTAGGACCAGCTATCAGTGTGCCTGTGTATGCATATATTATTATTACTTTCTTTTTTTTTGTTTTTTATTTTTATTTATTATTATACTTTAAATTCTGGGGTACATGTGCAGAATGTGCAAGTTTGTTACATAGGTATACACGTGCCATGGTGGTTTGCTGCACCCGTCAACTCATCATCTACACTAGGTATTTCTCCTAATGCTATCCCTCCCCTAGGCCCCCACCCTTGGGGTACACAATACATACAATAAGAAATATAAAATATAAACGTCTTAAGTAACCATTCCTTAGAACAAGATACAGAATGGCCTGGGTTTCCTCCAGTCCCTTTCCAATTCTTATTTATCCTCTCTTCCTCCCCCGAGGCACTCCTGTGTCCTGACTTCTCTTCACTATCCAGCAATCTTAGGCACCAGTATTTTGTAATACTGGTTCTCCAACTGAGCTGTTCTCTGGCGTCACCTGGAGTTTTAATGAGCACTGGCACTAGGGTTCACCCCAGAGATGCCCATTTACATAATCTGGGGTCCAGCTGGGCAGCAGCATTTCTATAGCTACCAGGTGACTCTCCTGTGCAGCAGTTTGGGAGCCACTGCTCTAGTAACTTGAACATTCTTAGCTGAAACAGATAGATCTCCTATAGGCCAAACACATAAAATCACTGAAAGTAATCAGAAAGAGGCTTGGCGTGGTGGCTCACGCCGGTAATCCCAGCACTTTGGAAGGCTGAGGCAGGTGGATCACTTGAGGTCAGGAGTTTGAGACCAGCCTGTCCAACATGGTGAAACCCTGTCTCTACCAAAAAACACAAAAAATACCTGGGTGTGGTGGTGGGCGCCTGTAGTCCCAGTTCCTTGGGAAGCTGAGGTGGGAGAATCGCTTGAACCCGGCAGGCAGAGGTTGCAGTGAGCGGAGATTGTGCCACTGCACTCCAGCCTAGGTGACGGAGTAAGACCCTATCTCCAATACTACTACTACTAATAATCAGAAAGAGATTGTATTTTTTAAGAAGTTAAGATGGAATTCTCCCTCTCCCCTCTCATTTTTTCTCTCCCTCCCTCCTTCTTTTGTATTCTCCCTTTCCCCTTGTTTTTGCTTTCCTCCCTCCCTCCTTCCCCTTTTTTTCCTGATCCAGCCATAGTTGCTACTACAAATATCAGAAGTGGTTCAAATTTCATTTATTAAGTCCTTTATTTTTCTCCCTTCCTTTTCATTTCCCTTTCAGGAAGAAATAATTTTTTTAAAAGACAATATAGAGGAAAAAACGAGACAGAGAGAGAAAGGGAGAAAGGAGAGAAATAGAATAGGGAAATGAAGAAAGCTGAGTGCGGAAGGAAAACAAGGCCTGCAGGGGAGAAATCATCAAGGGAAAAGAGATGGGGGAGAGAAAAGAAAATGGGTTATCTCCTGACATAGGCCATTTGACCCTGTAGGTTCATTTCCTAAGGGCCCAATAAGGCAAAAAGAGCCTTTAAAAATTGCTGGTGGGTACCCTGGTGTATCAGCTGACTGTAACATCACTTATCCCACAGTTTCTTAGACTTTAGAGCAAACATCTTCCCCAGGGCTCTTTGTGTTTTTGGCAGGCAGCTAAGCATTTTAGGTTGAGAGCTGGTTTCCTGAGTCTGACTGCTTGGCCCAACCATGAAAGAATAGGAAAGAATGGTGTCACCTGAGGAAGGTACTACCTTTTTCAGCTTCACGTGTCATTGTCGGTAGAATGGAGTTAACAGTACCTACCTGTGACGGTTAAATTTATGCATCAACTTAGGCTAGACTATGGCACCCAGTTATTGAACCAAATGCTAATCCAGATGTTGCTGTGAAGGTATTTTGCAGATGCGATTAACATCCATAATCAATTTCAGTAAATCAAAGTACCCTCTGTCATGTGGGTGGGGTTATGTAACAGTTGAAGGCCTCGAAGAGCAAAATCTGGGGTTTCCCAGAAGAAAAGGAATTCTGCCTCAGGACTGTAACACAGAAACCCTGCTTGAGTTTCCAGGCGGCTGGCCTGCCCTACAGATTTAGGCCTCAAGAACACATTAGCAACTCCTGCCTGAGTTCCCAGCCTGCCGGCCTATCCTATGAGTTTCAGAGCTGGCAACTCCCCGCCCCCACAATCAAATGAGTCAGTTCCTTAAAATAAATCTCTCAATATATGTACACATATGTCTGATTGGTTTGTTTCTCTGGAGAACCCTGACTGATATAAACTACCTCTGGAGTAATAAGTGTAATGTGCTAACCAAAGCCGTATTCAGTATTAAGCTACAATTTTTAGGGTGGTGTGGGGCTTATGATATTAATCTGCCTTTATCAGAAAGCCTGGGGATGATTCTTAACTCTGCACTTGAATATAATCTCTTATCTCTCCTCCACCTTTTGCAAATTTTTTTCATAACAGATCTCAGGCCAGTTCTCTCTACTTCATTTCATGACAGACCCATAACATAATTAGGGCACAAATGACAACCAGGTCATTAGAGTGCACAGCTGAATTTAAAGGTCCTCCTAGGAAACTCCTTTCTTTCAGACTCTGCGCCTTTCTCCTTGGCTCCTTCAGCAACCTTCATTCTTTTTCCTGCTCCCCCAGCCAAAGCCTGGGTTCCACTTGATTTGCTTCTCCAGAACCTGGCTACCTCCTCCACGGAAGTCAACTGGACAGCAGCTCCAGTTCCACCCCACTCCAACCACCAGTTGAGGACACTAACAAATATTCTCATAGCAGTTTACAGCAAACCCCTTTGTCATGCAAGGATGGGGATCTGGGGAAAGGCAGCTTGATACACCTCAGATTTGGCTTCCCAAATGAAACTTCTTTTTTGGCTCCCAGAAAAGCTGGCCAGAGGCAAGAAGTTGAAGGGGAAAAGCTACATTTGGGAACAGGAAGAGTACTCTAGAGTCTAGTTCAGATTTTCCCACAAATAGTTTGGAAAGAAGGCCTGCCGAGTGGAAGGATCTGTCTGTGCATCAAGTGTTGGCACTGGATTATTTAGCCTAACTCTTTTATTCATCAAACTAAGACAGTGAGGCCCAGAGAAGAGGTCTGATTGAGGCAGTAGCTAAACGGATCCTAGGACTTGGACCAATGGTCAGGCCCCTCCATGCAGAGTCCAGGGCTTTCTTCCACAATGCCATGTGGCCTTTAACAGCTCAGGTGGAGTAACAGCGTTTAAAGATTACATCTCCTTTATCATGAAACCAATACCAATCATGCAGGCCTACACTATCTAGCTTCCTCTGGCTGTCCGTGCAATCTATAAGCCTTTGGATGCAGGGCTCCTGGGGGTGGGAGGAAGTTAAGGGCAGGTAACGGGAGCTGAACCACAGACTAGTGTTTGCAGTGAGCACAATACATGAGGGGTTACAAATAGCCTTCTCTTCCTTAGATGGTTTCCTATGAAGAAACTCGATCAATGATTCCAATTTCTCAGGTCTTCCGAATTCCTAATGACTATTTAAAATGAGGAAGCCATTCCTTGATGGAAGGCAAGTTAGAAACACTTATTTGATCAGCCTCCTTTTACTAGTCACTCCAAAATGTTATCTTTACTGTCTGTATCACCTCTACAGCAATACATTTGAATCTCAAGTTCACTCTACATGACTCACAAAAGGCTAATTTCTAATAACAAAGGGCACATGGAGAAGGTATTTCAGGAGATGTCAGAGTCTTGGTTGCTGAATTTAATGCAAGTGGAAGTCTGAAGGCTGAAGGTCCAATTACTTGTGTGAAGCTTTCCAGGTGGCTTTGCTTCAGTGACCTGAACAGGTGGGAATATGAAGCCCACCTGCTTCTCTGTTTGCACAGTGACTAATACATTTATAAACACTTAATAAACATGTAACTGTGTCAACTCTTAAAATAGTTCTTTCACAACTACAATTCAACAGATGTGAAATTACTGGGTGACTTTGTAAGGCCATTTCCATAAAAGGGGATGGGGCTACACATTCTGGTGATGTTGGAATCTAATCCTTACCCACAGGCTAGAACTCCTGGTCCTTGTTATGCTCAGGTCTGACTCAGGAAGCCCAAAAATACATCTATGTGACATAGGGAACAGAGAACAGACTGAGACAATTTTATTTCAAACTGCTGAACCGTAACACATTTGGAAGGAAAGTTTCCCAAGATTCAGAGTCAACTCTGAGTATTAAAAATATAGATCCATTTTTTTAACTGCTGGGAAAATTGGACATCCCCAGGCAAAAGAATAAAATTGGACCCTTATCTTACACCATCCACAAAAATCAACTCAAAATGAATTAAAGACATATTTAAGACCTCAACTGTAAAACCCTTAGAAGAAAGCAGAGGGAAAAAGCTTCCTGACATTGGTCTTGACAATGATTTCCTGGACATGACACCAAAAGCACAGGTAACAAAAGCAAAAAATAGACAAATGAGACTATGTCAAACTAAAAGGCTTCTGCACAGCAAAAACACACAAAAAACAAAGCCCATCAACAGAATGAAAAGGAAACCTTCAGAATGAAGAAAATATGTACAAACGGTATATCTAAGAAGGCGTTAGTGTCCAAAAGATATGACCAACTCCCAAAACCAAATAATGACGACAATAACAAAAAACTCAAATAATCCTATTAAAAATGGGCAAAGGAGTTGAATGGACCTTTTTCTAAAGAAGACAAACAAATGGCCAATAGGGATATGAAAACCTGCTCAGCATCATAATCATCAGAAAATTGCATGTCAAAACCACACTGAGATATCACCACATACCGGTTAGAATGTCTATTATAAAAACAACAAGAAATAAAAGTAAGTGTTGGCAAGGATGTAGACAAACTGGAACCTTTGTATGCTGTTGGTGGGAATGTAAAATGGTACATCCACTATGAAAAATAGTATGGAGGTTCCTCAAAAAATTAAAAATAGAACTATTTTATGATCCAGCAATCCTGCTTCTGAGTATTCATCCAAAAGAACTGAAATCAGGATCTTGAAGAGATATCTGCACTCCCATGTTCATGGCAGCAATATTCACAATAACCAAGATAATGGAAACAACCTAAATGTCTGTTAATGGCTGACTGGATAAAAAAAAAAATGTAGCACATACATACAGTGGAATATTATTCAGGCTTAAAAAAGAAAAAAATCCTGCCATAGACAACAACATGAATGAACAGGAGGATATTATGCCGAATGAAATAAGACAGACAGAGAAGGACAAATACTGCATGATTCCACTTATATGAGGTATTTAAAATAGTGAAATTCACAAAAGCAGAGAGCAGCTGGTAGTTGCCAGGGACTGGGAGGAAGAGGCAAGGGGAAGTCACTGTTCAATGGGTATAAAGTTCCAGTTATGCAAGAGGAATAAGTTCTAGAGATCTGCTGTCTACCATAGTACCTATAGTTAGCAATATGGTATTGAGCACTTAAAATTTTAACAAATTTTAACAGAAGGTAGATCTTATGTTAAGTGTTCTTACCATAGAAAACACACACACAAATCCCCAAAATAAAACAAGCACTAGAAAACTTTTAGAGTAGTGTGTCTATTACCATGATTATAGCAATGGTTTCCTGAGTAGATGCTTATGTCCGAACTCACCAAATTGTATACATTAAATAGATACAATTTTTGGTATATCAATTATATCTCAACAAAGCTGTTAAAAATACAGATCCATTTTCAAATCCCGTAATTTAGGAAAAAGGATAATAATTAAGAATTTTAAATAACCTATAAATAATCAAATTAAAAACAAAATTAGATAAATTCAACCGTCGTTATATTTAATGGAATATGGCCTCCAAAGACATGGGAAAAACATGGGCCCAGAGTTGGAAGTCCCGTGTTTGACTATGTTTTAATGTAAACTCTCTTGATATGGATCTATTTTTATCCCCCACATGTCACCTACCATGTTGGTTAGAATTAAATTCTGCTGCAAGTGAAAGAAAAATCACAATAGTGCTAGCATAAACAAGAAAAAAAGATATCTCTGCCTTACGAAAATTAAGCGCAGCCTGGGCATGGTGGCTCATGCCTGTAATCCCAGCACTTTGGGAGGCCGAGGTGGGCGGATCTCTTGAGGTCAGGAGTTTGAGACCAGCCTGACCAACTTGATGAAATCCCATCTCTACTAAAAACACAAAAATTAGCCAGGCATGGAGGCAGGCATCTGTTACCCCAGCTACTCGGGAAGCTGAGACAGGAGAATCTCTTGAACCCAGGAAGCGGAGGTTGCAGTGAGCCGAGATCGCACCGCTGTACTCCAGCCTGAATGATGGAGCGAGACTCCATCTGAAAACAAAAAACAAAAAACAAAAAAAAAAAGAAAGAAAATTAAGCACAAAAGGAAGTAATTCCAGGCTGGCATGGTGACTGCAGAGTCAGCAGGAACCTAGCTAGATTCCTGCTCCCTTCTTGCTTTGCCATCTTCAGCATATAGTTTCCTTTCGTGCCCCATCAGGCCCACATTCTTATCAGCAGGAAATGGTAAAGAAGGGCATGTGTCTGTTCCGTACGGGCATTTCTTAAAAAGTTGCACTGGACACTTCTGCTTATATGCATTCCAGTGGCCAGAAATGAGCCCCATAGATACATCTTGCTGCAAGGGGAACTAGAGTTTTTATTCTAGGTGACTACATACCTAAGGAAAACCAGACATTGATTTATTAAAGAAAGAGGGGGAGAACAGCTATTAGGGGACAGCTACAGATATTTAAGCTGTTGGTCAAGATTTAATGAAGATGAGCACCATAAAAAGAAAAAACTTGTTCTGGATGCTGCTAGAAGCTTTGCATGGGAATGGGGTGTGGAATAAACAAACACAAAGATTCTATGTAGCAGATAAATGCATTCTTTTCTGCATACAGCCCACTAACATTTTCTTGCCTACTAAATACCTTTAAAAACTGAATCCAAAGCTCTGAAGACTAATGGTAGAAAACAAATGCATATGTACAAACTACCTTTGCTTATGTTTGTTTATGTGTTACTAGACAACTGGATAAATGAGTCTTTTGGCATCATAAAACAGTAAAAGCAGAATTATCTCTAAAAGTCACATCATGGTGCAGAAAATACAGGTGCTACAGGATTATGCATTTATAACACAGCAGATTTCACAATGACAAAAAAAAAAAACAACCCAGAAATAAAATAAAAATGCTTATTAGGCCTTAGTCCATGGTGGACTTCCAGATTGGCCTATTGGCTTTGCTAACTCATCACAATAGGTAAAACAACTCATAGCATAGACACTTCACTTTGAGTGTAAGGTCAAACCGATTGCCTCCTCCACCCCCCATCTTCTTTTGTTTGAAGTCTGAATAGAAGGGGTGATTTACTGGAATGATTTTTTGAACCTGTGGTTTGTTTTGGTGCACATAGTGAATGGATACTGACAGTCACCAGACTCATATAGGCTGTCCCTGAATGTGGACATTCGCTATATATTTATATAGCTTTTGCAGCCATCTCTCTCTGATCAGTGTTTGCCTCCTAGAAGCCATAGCTGCTGAAAGGAGTATCTAGTTAAGGAATAAACAGATTTTAGGTGGAGCCAGCAGCTGATTCTTGGCCTGAGGTTGAGCCGAACTCTACACACAGAACACAGACATACAACGTAGAAGGGGACTCCAGTGAGCCTTGATGCCAGCTCTCAAGCTCCCTGAATCCCATGTGGAAAGCAAGGAAGGCTCCCTCACCCAAAGAGATGTTATGGGTGTGTTTTCTCACCACAACATGGAGGGTACAGTCCTTTCTCTTCTGGCTTGTGGTAGTCCAAGCTGATGGCAGAGAAGTGGGGATTTATTGTTTTGACACCTTGGGTCCCTAGAGAAACTGGATTCTGTGCTGTCCAGTCTGGGGAGGCCCTGAACTCCCATCAGGTGGAAGCAAAGCACAGCTGTCCTAGAAAGTCCTGTTTTATGAAGCCAATGGGATGTAATCTTGACTCTTACTGAGTGTGGCCAGCAAAGTACGGGGCAGAGCTGCCTCAGCAAAAGTCATCTATAACTCACTTAAGCAAAAACTTGTAGATAAATCAGAACGTAATAGCCATGTTTATAAATAAATCTTATAGGCCTTAACTACTTCAGCAATACGTGGGTGACCAAAAAAGCTCACTGCCCCCTCAGGAAGCTTTTTGCAGGAATCCCTTGTCAAGAAAGTGCCTATGTGTAACAAAAGGAAAAGTTCCCAAGTTTAAAGAATAGGAGAGGTTAGAAACAGAGAGAAAAAAGAAGTGAAAGGCATGAAGTCTAGGAGTGCTTACCACCAGGGCAGCCTTCCTGCTGAGTTTAGCTTGCCCACTGAATCCTAAACCTTCCAATCCTTTCATTTAGGGTCTGAACATTTTTAATTTACTCTCTAAATATGATAGGAAACCAAGGTTGGTCCCATTGGTATTCTAGAATTGCCACATTCTGCCTGCAATAGACTTCTGGGGCCAGCCTGTGCGCTTAACACCGTTTATAACCCCATTTCAGTGTACAAGGAACTCTACAGTCACAGCTGCTGTTAGACCCATTAAATTTATTAGTGTTAGTCATTTGCCATCGGTAGCAATCTCTATGTTATTTTTTCCTTTTCCAAATGAAAATAATGGGCCTTTTCAAGAAAGTATAACAAAATCTTGCATATCAGTATGCAACAGTAATAGTTAATGTCCTATAAAATTGCTCAGACTTTTTCCCGGAGCAAGAAGTAAACAGGAAAGGCAATTGGCATTAGAAGATGCCTCGCTGTCTGCATGAAAGCAGGACCGGCAAGAGATGATGAAGTGCTTTCGTTCCGGTGTCACAAACGGATGGGGCTGCCCACAAGAGCTTCTTCCAGTGTCAGTTCAGTGAACTTTGGGAAACTTCCCTCCCTGACTCCACGACAGAGCCTCCTTGAAGTGCAGTAATGAAAGCATTTCCCCTGATTTCCTCTTTTCTGGCTTGTGGCAGCAAAGAAGAAAGACCGTATCATCTGCTGGCTGATGAAAACTTGAATAGCTGTATACTGTCACCAGATCATTTGGAGGAAAAATGATAAATGCCCTAAAGAAAGCCCTGGGATGCTATATGTAAATCTGAGGTAAGAAGAGCCAATAAGGTCTGTGACAACATTAAGCCAGTTACTAGCAATGAAGCAATTATATGCACGACGGAAACGACCTACAGTGACAGCTATAACAAAGGCACAGGAAAGTGGGCAGAAGACTGCTTAAAATAATCTGAAATATGTAGTGTCCTGAGCAGAGAAAAGTGTGACCTGTTCCAGAGCTTGAGGGTCAGAAAGAGCTGGAATTATAACTGGAGACTGAAGGTCTATATCATACAACTTTCTAATTGTTAAGTGCCTTAGCTTTTAGATTGCCAGTGAAGGTGTATCTTATAAAATGACTGATGGCAAAGAATCACAAGGTAAAATGCAAGCATTCTGAATAAAAGCAAGGGGAAGGAAAGTAAAAATAAGAGTGTAAAAACTATCTATGAAGTGATGGCATCTGACTTGGGCCAGGGTGCTGAGAAATGGGCATACTCACACACTACTTGTGGAAGAAGAAATTGCTACAATCATTCTGTGACAGGCAGTTTACAAATATGTATCCATGGCCTTAAAACTCTGCGATCCCTTTGACTTGGAAAGTCTATTATCTGGATATTATCCTAAAGAAATATTTACAGATGTGAAAAGTGACTTAATGAAGTGTTCAACCACCACCACGATTTCTTAGGTGTGCCTTATGTCCTTCACAGGAGAAAATGCTTATTCTGGATGCCGATGGAGGCCTCAGGTGGGGGATGGAGCTGGGAAACGAATAAACACTTAACATTTCTGTGGAACAGACAAATGCATACTTTTTGAAGCACAACACATAACCTTTCTTTGCCTCTAAAATAACTTTAGAGATGAATTAAAAGTTCCGAAGAACTGGATGGTAGAAAACAAACGCATATGTGCAAACTACCTTTGTTTCTGTTTGTTTTAGGTTACTAGACAACTGGATAAATGAAAATGTTTTGGCATCATGAAAACCGTTCTTTTAATTGAACATTAAAAGGAGAAAACAGAATTATCACTAAAAGTCACATCATGGTGCAGAAAATACAGGTGCGACAGCTTTATGGGTTTCTAATAGCAGATTTTACAAGACAAGAGAATGAAAATGTTGACTGAGGCTGTTTTGCTTTCCATGTCTTGACTCATTTCACAATGAAGATGTTCATCACAGTGCTATTTATGTTGACCTCCTAAATACCCATTACAGGTGACTGGCTAAATAAATTGTATTTCCATATAATGCAAGCATTAGGAACCTACTACAAAGGGACACAGCTATATTTATAGATATGAAAAACAATCTCAACATCCTCCAAGGTGAAAAACATGTCAGTATTCTACAGTATATATAGTATGACACCTGATATGATTTGGCTCTATGTCCCCACCCAAATCTCATGTTGAATTGTGTTCCCAATTGTTGGAGGGGGGGCCTGGTGGGCCTGGATCATGGGGTAGTTTCTAATGGTTCAGCACTATCCCCCTAGTGCAGTCTTCTGATACAGTTCTCACAAGATATGGTTGTTTAAAAATGTGTAGCACTTCCCCGTTTGCTCTCTCCTGCTGCCATGTGAAGATGCGCTTGCTTCCGCTTTGCCCTGCCACCATGATTGTAAGTTTCCTCAAGCCTCCCCAGTCATGCCTTCTGTATAACCTTTGGGACTGTGAGTCAATTAAACTTCTTTTCTTTATAAATTACCCAGTCTCAGGTAGTTCTTTATAGGGGTATAAGAACAGACTATTGTTAACAATGCTAATAGCGTCAATGTAAATGAATTGGGAAGATAATGATGTTACTTTTGTTTATCTGGAACTTTTAGATTTTTAGAATTTATATATTACAAAAAAAGAAGCACGATTTTAAATAATGAGTTTTTTTTGTTTTTGTTTTGTTTTTTTTTTAGAAATAAAAAAACATTCTTCCACAAGAAAAAACATATTTAGCTGAGCAATTGTGATGAAAATAAAGAATATCTCCAAAGTGGGGCTGATGCAGGGAAAGACTCATCCCAGATATGGACCTGCAAGACCTAATAATTCAAAATGGAGAATTCCTGTCAGCAGGTTGCATTTTCAGGGGAAGAGGACATATTTGTAGTACAGAACCCGTGGCCTGGGGCATTTTAAGCCAAATTCTCCTTTGTTCACTTGGGAGCACAGACAAGAAGAGGTACCTCTCCTCTTCCTCCTTCTGCACCTACTCAATTGCTCCTGATGTCCCTGAGCCTACTGCTGGGGTCCTGCACCCCTTGATGCATCTTGGTGGGGTGGAATGCTTATTCTGCTCTCGATGAAAGCCTTGGATAAACACTGAGAACCCTCAGGCAACTCAAAAGCCACTTGAATCAAGTGGATGTGTGGGCAGTTGCTTTTACTGAGCATAAGAGGAATTCCCTATCCCATCCACTTTCACCCCCAAAGAAATGCAAAAGTGAAGACAATTTCATAGTTTTTCTGGATGGATTTCTAAGCCTTCTGAACTGTTGCTTAGGGCGTTAGGCAACCTATTTGGTTAGATTTAACAATATTTGTGAAGCCGTATGTTTTAAGTTATACTGAGAAGTTTAACAGATATATTATTATATCATCCTGCATTATGTTTAGAAAGGAATCTTTTTCCACATGAAGGTCAAAACTTACAAATAACATAGTATGAATAAGTGTACGGAATACACACTTTCTTCTTCAGACAGCATTAAAAAGATAGATTCCATAGCTTAAATAATGCTCAGAAATCTTCATAAGATGAATTTCATTAGACATAAAGGTGACAGATTTCTTTGTAAAGAGTATTATTGCCTTTACAAAGATCTGGGGTGATGGTGGTGAAGAAAAAGACTGTCGCAGGTGCATAAAATACATTGACTTGCTTAAAAATATTCTAACTTGTTCATGATGCATCCAGATCATGCAATCAGCTGTCGCATAAATTTGATCAGCTTGCCTTTCCTCATCTTATGAATGAGGAAACTGAGGCACAGAGCGGCAAAGTGGCTCATCCAGTTTAGAAACTTGCTTTTTTACAATGAAAAGATTGTCCCTAATAAAACAAAACCAGAAGCTCAATAAAACTGTTGAAATATCACCAGACTATTTCACACTTTAGCCACATGCTACTATCAAGGCCAGAAGCTACTTATAGCTTTGGAGGTAGAGGGTGTAGGGGAGGGAGGCCATTTATATCCTTATGTACCAGTTTTCTAGCCTGCTCTGAGATTAGTATCAAATTGATACAATCAGAGAAAAAGGTGCTGGTAGGAGTTTTAGCCTATGAATAGTAGTATTATACAGTAGTCTACTTGTATCCAGGGGGGATACATTCTAAGACACCCAGTGGATGCCTAAAACCATGACAGTACCAGACCCCATATGTACTGTTTTTTCCTATACATACATACCTACAATAAAGTTTAATTTATAAATTAGTCATATACGAGAATAACAATAAAAAAGAACCATTATGACAATATACTATAATAAAAGTTACATGAATGTGGTCTCTCTCAAAACTATCTTATTGTTCTATACTCACTTTCTTCCTGTGATGATTTGCGATGATAAAATGTCCACGTGATGAGATGAAGTGAGGTGAATGACTCAGGCCTTGTGGCGTAGCATTAGGCTACTACTGCTCTCCTGACAGTAGGTCAGAAGGAGGATCATCTGCTTTGAGTGACCCTGGGTCACCGAGCCAAGATGAGGTGGATGGCTAGATGTCAGGAGCAGAAGATGTGGCTGCTAACAGGCGGGTAGTGTACACAGCATGGATGTGCTGGGCAAGGGATGACTCGTGTGGGCAGGATTGAGTGGGCTGCTGGGAGGTTTCATCACGCTCCTCAGAACAGTGCTCAACTTAAAACTTATCAGTGGTTTATTTCTGGAATTTTCCATTTAATATTTTGAGACGGTGGTTGACCACAGGTAACTGAAACCTCAGAAAGCAAAACCTCAGACTAGAAGGGGACTACTACATTTTGTATCTGACTGATAGCAAGCAAGAAAACAGTTTATGAGGGCTCAACCCAAGTGGCTACAATTCACTACTGTCCAGCGTTAATACTACCCTTATGTAAGGGTTGGCATCATCATATTACATGGCTGGATTTTTGTTTATTCTTCAACAGGCTAGCAACTGCAACTCACATCATCTTTCCATTCCTGGGCCTCCATAACCCTAACCATTATTCCCACGATGTAAAAGTGAGCATGAATTTAAGGTGACAAAGCTCCGGTTGGTAGATGTGAAGTACGTGACGAGAACAGGACTCTCTGAGTACTGCACAGCCATTATGAAGTAACTGACCTATATGAAACTGCTACCATGGTTCACAAATTTATTGTCAGGTTCCAGCCTCTAGCTGTTCTCTGATTGTTCTAAATACTTGACAAACTGAAGCCTTTTCACTTTCCGTTGAAATTGCCTCATCTCCCTGTCAGAGCGCCATGGGGGACTCCATTACTTTTCTGACTTCTCTCCCCTCCTGACAAGTCATTTAGCTGGCTTCTTGTTGTGAAGGCTGTCCATGTCAAATTAGCCAGGGCCCCTATTGTCCTTATTACCACTCGAAAAGCCATCATGAGTAATGCTACGGGGTCCCTCAGTTGTCATCATTTGTCAGAAAGAAAGGGAGTGTGGTTACATATAGCTGACAGGTAATTTCAGTGTCTACAATTACCCCAATTAGTCTTGTCATAAACAATTCGATAAATGCACACCAATACAAACAGATAAACACACCAAGGTCTCTCACTATTAATGCCGTGTAATGGGTAAATCAGTGATATGATGCTATATTTTATTTATTTTTTTTAAACTATCCTCAGCTGTGAGCTGGCACTTGCTACCTGGTCAGCACAAATTGTACTATCTACTTTCATTAGCTCATCACCACAAGGAAATTTGAAAGGCTGTGACAAAATTCATTTAGAGAGAGAAGGAAAGAGCAGATTGTTATAACACCTGCTTTAGGCAAGGATACAACAAAGGTTTTCTTTTTGTCAGTTCTAAGCAACTATGGGCTTTAAAGTTCACTATTTTGTGTTAAAACACCAACATATAAAATATGAGAGAAACAGGGAGTCGAAAAATGATCTCCACACTGGAATTAGAAATATGATTTGGAAAAAAAACTACTGCCAGATGTGCCAGTCAGCAACCATATATTTTAAAACAAGATTGTGCGCTGGTAATTTCACATTTAAGATGATCACAGTGCTTTTCAACTAAGGATTTCCCCCTCCCTTTTAAAAACTGTACCTTAAAACCATATAAACCAACAAAGCTCGCCATGTTCAGTGTCAAACTTATTTATCTACTCCAGTGCTCATAGGAATTTGATGAATAAAGGCATCAACGCTTCTCCTTGCTGGACTCAGCACAGAGGTGATAAAGACCTGGTAAATGTGGCACACTGGTTCTCTCCCATCTTCTTGAAATACCAGGGAATGAACCTGTTTGAACACAACACCCTCTAGGAGCACTCTTCAGTTACACTCTGTATTCAACCCTGAATGAAGCGCCCTTACGTTCGCTCTTGTGATCCACGTAAATAAAGGCTCAAGATTCAACATCTGTAGCGTCCACTGCACCCTGTTTGCTGACCGCAATCTTAAGTGACGGCTGAAAAACCCAACACGAGGATATTGTTGTAGGAAATTGCTCTTGGCAACTATTTGTTCAAGCTCAAGATTTTTTTTTTTTTTTAAACCAACACTAAGAACCCACCAGAAAATAGGACAGGTCTCCCTAATGAGTAATCTATTTTAGCACAGTCTTGTCTAGGCATGACAGTTTACTGAGAGGCTTGAAAAACTCGTAATTACCAGTGTTACAGGGCAATTAATGTATATTACACTGCACTACTCATGGCAGCAACTGTCATTTTCTCAATAAAAATGAGTACTCTTCAGCTAAAGGTGACATTAATTGGGACTTTAATGGCTATGCAGAGGAGCTGAAGCCAAATATGAACAAAACAGCGATTCAATGAGCGACTTCAGAAACGAGAAAATTGTACTAAAATGAGATTAATTGCTGTTTAGAAAAAGGAAAGAACCTAAAAAGCTATTAAATTGCAGGGTTTGGGTGCCCGGGTGACGGTTGTGATGTTAATCTTGCATTCTCACAGCAGGCAAATATTCACTAAATTCAGAGCCTTTTGACAGCAGGAAAAATCATGTATGCTTAACTTCAATCCATCAAAAATATATTTCAGCTTTTATCAGTGTTCTAAATACTTCTGCAATTTCAAAAATTACTGCTCCATTCCTTGGCTGTCATCATGCAAATGTGAACACTGTCAATATTGCTATGAAAAATTTCCCAGCTTCAAAAGGCCTACTTCAGTGATAAAGAAAGAAAAACGTGAAGATTAGAATTGCAAAACACACACTACTAATATAACAGAAATCAAACAATAAGAATTTAATGTTTAAGTTGTGGAAACTGCTAAAATAGAAAATGATGGGGTGGGCCTTTTTTGGGTAGAAAAAATCAAAGAAAAATAATTCTGAAATTCTTTCAAGGCGTGTAACTTTACGCTTAATTAATCATCACCAATAATTAGGACAGAATTTTGCAGCTTGACTTCAGGTACTATAATTGTTAATACTGTTCTCTAGTTTCTAAAGCCCTTTTTATCCTTGCTTCTACATTCTTTAAAAACAATTATATAATTGTTTTTCTTTACAGCCTTTTCAAATATCATGATGACTGTATATACAAAACATAGCACTTAAACTTTGACATGTAAGGGGGATAAACATATTTGATAACTCTGAAGTTATATACCCTGTTACTTGACTTTTTTTTTTTTTTTTTTTTTAAAAAGAGAGACCATCAACTTAGTATTTTTGTGAAAGAGGGAGTTTTCAAAAGAGTTATATTATGGACAGAAATGTAGCATTCACAATAGCTGCCCCACAAAAAGATTAGGCCTGACTTTTGAATACTGTGCACTTTCCTACTGCATAAGCAGTTCTGTTTGTTCTGCATTTTAATATTTAAAGAGCCTTCTCATCTACAGTTTAGGTCAGGGCTCAAGACACATTAACAACCATATAATTCTGGACATACTCAAGAACCACATCCACTAAATGACAGGGGGTAGTGAAATAGTGTACTTTCCATCTTCAAATCAATGACAAGCCCTGTCTATTCTAAAAATCCAGAAATACAAATCACCTGACCTCCATTATGAAGACTGGTTATTGGCCACTTGTCTGCCAGAATATACTTATAGGGCCACTGTGGGAGAAGAGGAAGGAATGGAGAGAGAAGCACATGCATACCCATGCATAAGTCTGTCCTCAACAGCAGGATGCTCTGCTAAGTTTTATCTTCTAGCTGTTTTATTCACTATAAGCACGCTTTCTTACGTTTTGAATCCAAGCTTGGGTGTAATCATCTTTGTAAAACAAGTTGCTTTCAGGGTCCAGCATTTCCCCAGTAGTACCTGCTCCTCCTCTTCTTCCAATTTTCCCTTTTCTTGTATCTAGACTTTTATGTTAACAGCACAATTCTTCCCCAAGAGTCTAACAAGTGTTCTTTTTAGTCCTTTTTTGGGGGGTGAAAAGGGGCTTTTGTTATTCATTGTGCCATTTCAAAAACCAAGCTTCCCTTATACCTCAAAAACAGCTTTATTTTAAAGACAAAAAATTCACCAAGCTCCCCCTAAAAGTCTTTTCAGGCAGAGTCCTTAGAGAAGACAGGTGCCTTTGGCTAAATTATCTCCACTGACAAACCATTCACAGAAATTTGCTTTTTTTTTTTTTTAATAAAAAAGTACATGTCAATAGTTTGATTCCATTTTGTCTATGCAAATACCATTGATAAAAATTTCAATGGAAGTTTTCAGGGAGTGGAAGAGTTCCAAGCTAGGTATTGAAATGGGACTCAGGAATAGGATACTAATTCACCAAACTTGCCAAGAATGATCTAACCCGGTAGCCATACAAAGGCAACTGCAAACCATCTACATGATCCCAGATAATCCCTTATACTGTATCTCTAGGATCTCATCTCCATTCTGCAGTTTACTGTGAGAGGCTCCATTTGGGGCTCCAGGTTTCCCATTTGCAAAATGGGAGCAACTTTGTCATGCTAAATTTGCTGCCTGTGAACTAGCGCAGAGCACTTGGCAGACACCACCAGCTCCAGGAATGTTAACGATTGGAATAAACCTTTAGGAGAGTTCCTGAAATGAATGTATTTGATACTGTTGTTCAATTGCTGAAATTCTTTACCCCTCACAGTTGCCACAGTGGTGCTATGAGAAAAGGTGATCACACTGAATCATGCGAAAGGCTTGCACAAAAAAGCAGGAGGCGTTGCTCTTTCAGCAACGGCTGAAATTCCATTTTTAACCTCATTATTATTTTGCACAAATATCATACGTCTCTCTTCCAAAATACTATTTAATGGTTTAAACTTCTTATTCAGGCCCCTCCTAAGATTGAAACGTACCACAATGCCCATCAGTCTCGCAATTGACAGACCGTGTTTAAGCTGGGAATAGTGACAAGTTACAGGGACTTTTTAAAAAAAATCAATTCCAGGAGATTAGTAAGATGCGTTTTTAGATACATACCCTCAGAACATTATAAACTCAGTGAGAAGCCAAACTGGAATATCTCAAGTTTGGAAGATGAACAATATTTTGATGTGCCAAGGCTAATACATTATATGTTTCGAGTCTTACTATTAAGACCTGTAGCAACTGTTTTAAGAGATGAGTAGAAATGAAACAAATGGTAAATGTTTATTCAGTCACACAGTTCTGAAAGAAAACAACTGTTAATTTGCATTAGCTTGGGATCACTTAGCAGACTGCTTTTTAAGAGCTCTCACCTCTCAGCAGCCCATAAAACAGGAAGCTTTCATTCACATCCATTGTACCTGCTCCAGCAATACGATATTTCATTTACATTCATTTTCCACTCACCACCAATATGCAACAAACTAAAAGTCACTTCAAAACAGATAGCATTCTTTGTCATTGGGAGGAGAAAGTCAACAGGCCAAACATCTGAGAGTCAATGCAGACAGATGCAGCATCATCTACTTCACCTTCTGATATACAAAGTTCTAGAAAGATAAACTTGAGGTATGTTTTGAGCCATCAATTAAACATTCTATTTAATATATCTTTGGCATAACCAGGACAGTTATCCTGCATAAATAAAAGTTTAGTGCCCTATATTCATAGGCAACAGAATCTAAGCTATTTAAATGAAAGTAAATCGTTTTTATGCGTCAACTTTTATTTCAAGTTCTGGGTACATGTACAGGATGTTCAGGTTTGTTACACAGGTAAATGTGTGCCACGGTGGTTTGCTGCACCTGTCGACCCATCACCTAAGTATTAAGCCCAGCATCCATTAGCTATTCTTCCTGATGCTCTCCCTCCACTGCATCCCCAACAGGCCCCAGTGTGTGTTGTTCCCCCACCCGTGTGTCTATGTGTTTCTGTTGTTCAGCTCCCACTTATAAGCGACAACATACAGTGTTTGGTTTTCTGTTCCTGAGTTAGTTTGCGTTAGTTTGCTGAGCATAACGGCTTCCAACTCCATCCATGACCCTGCAGAGGACATGACCTTGTTCCTTTTAATGGCTGCATACTATCCCATGGTGCATATGTACCATATTTCCTTTATTCAGTGTATCATTGATGGGCATTTGGGTTGATTCCATGTCTTTGCTACTGTGAATAGTGCTGCAATGAACATATGCATGTATGTATCTTTATAACAGAATGATTAACATTCCTTTGGTTGTATGCCCGATAATAAGATAATTGGGCCAGTAATAAGATTGCTGGGTCAAATGGTATTTCTACTTCTAGATCTTTGAGTAATCGCCACACTGTACAGTCTTCCACAATGGTTGCAAATAGCAATTTTTTTTTTTTTTTTTTTGGTATTTTTAGTAGGGATGGGGTCTCACCATGTTGCCCAGGCTGGTCTCAAGTTCCTGGCCTCAAGCAATCCACACACCTTGGCCTCCTAAAGTGCTGGGATTATACGCGTGAGCTGCTGTGCCTGGCTCTCAAATTAACTTTAGAACCTTCCACCTAGGCAACACTAGGTGCTTTTAGAACATTGTTTTCAGGAATACCCAGGAATTTCCATGGCATTAAGAGATGAATTAAATCTCTTCTCAACCACATGTATGCCTATTTTAACTCTATTAGTGCCATATATATATATGTATGTGTATATATATATATTAAAAGCATATATACATGCCTTTATCAATAAAAATAGAAGGAATGAAGTTCTTGGTAAAAGCAAACATAAAGAACACTTAGTCAAGTAGTAAAAATATTCATGTTGTGGATATTGATCTAAAATTTAAAATACCTAAATCAATCAGACTGGGTTTCCCTTACCCAGTACCATCTAAATGTTGGGTTGTTCACTTATTTTAATGTTTCAAGACAAAAATATAAAAAATAAAAGGGGAGGTTTTGGCATTTCATATTAGCAAAAAGACAGATGCTTTTTCTTGTCCTACCTGTAATTTTGTTTGCTTTTTTACGTTTGAGTTGTTCACCCAGCGCGCCCCACACCTCCACCTGCTGATCTCCATGGCTTTTCCTAATACGTTTTGTAGGTCTTCGTCTCCCTTTTCAGCAGTTGAGTTATAAGGTTGGCCTCTTTTATAATTATAGTATAACTATGTCTTAAAAAGTTTTGGAACTGGCAATTCAGTGAGTTAAAATTGGAAGATATTTTTCAATTGGCCAAACAGCTAATTCTTAAAACTGCCCTTACTTGGAATGAGGGTGGCTGGATCAAAACAGGTCTCCTCCCACAGACTGAGCTCAGGCCACTGCCTCAGTGCTCCGTCCTGTTGTACGTTAAGCATTGAGCTATCAGGAACATCACCCTCCATGCCACACATCACAGACTGTAAGCACCTTGAGGGGAGGAATCAAACCCATCCTCGGATGCCTGGTACACAGTAAATGCTGCAATCCCGGCTCTGACACTAATGGATTAATATTGGACAAGTCACTTTATCTTTCTGAGCCTTTGCTTTCCTATCCATTAAAATGCTTTCAGTTTCCTAGAGGAGTGGTTAGGCTCAAACAAAATAATGAATGTGGAGGTGCTGTATAAATGCAATGGATGACTACAGCTGTTGTTAATAATTAGCATTTGGATTTACAGAATAAAATCGCACTGTTTCATGGGACGAATGAAGGAGGTTCCTAGTGGTCTCAACCGTGTTTTGCCATAAGGAACATAAAAAAAGGTAGTTCCCTAAGAATTCTAAGATGACAGTCATAGCCACATAGGTTTTCTGGTTTGGGTTTGTTTCTTCTTCCCGTCCCCTGTGCCCCCACCACACCACCACCACAAACCAACACACAAATCTTTTCTAGGCTCTGGATCCTCCTCAGGAAGAAGTGAAGTGCTCAGGTGACTGGGTCTGGAGTTTCATACAGAGGCATTTTCATTATGGCAACACAATGCATTTGCAGAAGGTACCCTGGCTCTGCTAAAAAGCAGGATTCTGCCGAGGTGGCCAAGAGGTCAGGACGACCTAATCGGTGCCCTGTCCTCCATCTCCAGCACCAATGCCTTTTACTTCTCAGACTCACTGCTCCTTCATAACCTGTGTCCTCCCTTCACTCGGTGGCCTGGTGAAAATAACATAGATAGGAGAAAATCAGCATGAAAAATGAACACTTGGACAGGCAGGCCACCTCTCTATGGTTGTTTGGGAGCTACTAAGCTGGCCTTGACAAAAACACAGATGTGCTTTTTTGTTTTTGCTTTTTAAAAGAAGAACCAGTGTCCAATTATTGATGCAGTAGCACCCCATTCCTGATGTTCAGACCAGACCTAGTAACAGACAGCCACTGAGTTCAGACCGAAGCGTGCCACAGACTTCTTAACACAGCATTTATCTAGTGTAGGATGAATAATTTCCACAGACAGTGGAATTATTTGAGAAATCTATAAAAATAATGAAAGTTCAGAAACCTTGGTGAGCTGAAGTGCTACGTGAGCCACATGTCTCCAGTTCTCTAAAGGACAAAAGGCACTGCAGGTGAATCCAGGACAGGGCATTATTTTTAAGTCACCAGAGCAATACAAACACACTGTTTGCTTCAGGTCATCTGGTTTGTCTTAATCACAAGCTAAAAATTCATTTATAATGCAGTATACAAATGCCATGTTTATATCAGTATCATATGCTGCTTGCTTGAAATCGTATACATTAAAATTAAGAACAGAAATCCAAGTTAATGGTCTAAGACAACCAATAACAAAACCACTAAATTCCAGTTGTCAAACATCATTTAATATGTATATTTCTGGGGTTTTTTGGAACAGTAATTATTAAAACTTAAAGCGATACGAGTGAGTGTTTATGACTTCCTATTGAAAAGCCCAACTTAAAGAGCATTCATTTCAGGTTGAAGAAAATCACGTGGCCGTCTCTGTGCGATGGCCTACTGACTTTATATCCTCTTGTCAAACCTCAGCAGTTTTATTTGTAGTGATACATGCTGGAGAAGGTTGGAGGTTAAAGTTGATAGGAGGGGCAACAGGAAAATCAACCAACTCCTTTCAAGAGATTACAACCTTTAGCATTTTGGGTCTGTCGGCAGTTTCTGCAAACTTTACAAGTCTGGTTGGTGATGTTTTTAAAAAACTGATCTTCAAATCCGAAGTCACATGGATCTAGTAAATGGATTTTTGCTTTGAAATAATCACAAATGCTGAACGTACCCCCCAGCTGATGGCTGCATGGTTTTGTTTGTTTGCTTGTTTCTTTTTACTTTTTTGGTACTTAAATCTAAAATGGAAAAAATATCTGCTAACTTCTCAAGTATCTGAGATCTTGGAAAGTGAAATTACTAACCTGAATTCAGTATGTGGTTCCAAAAACAGGGAAGTGGCTGTTGTGAGAGAAAAGAAAAAAAAAGGAAAATAGAAAGGCCGGTGCTAGAGGCAAACTTGGTTGGGCAAGGAGACAATTTGTCAATGCTCTGGTTTCTGTCCTGCAGAAGTGTTCAGATTCTTAGCAGGGTCACACTGGAAAGTGAGATATCTGGCTATGGCATCTATGCCACAGCACAGAATTATAACAGAGTCACAAACTAAGACCCAGCAATGACTGCGAAACATCTCATCCCACATCTATTGACCTCAACTTGGCACGCACTGGTTTACTTACAGACACTCTCCATCAAGTACTTCTAGTTACCTTTTGGCAAAATGTGTATTATGTGCCAGGCACTATGTATATCTAAGTTCACTCAATCCTTATAAGAATCCAAATTGTGCCCATTTTACAGATGAGTAGAAAAAAAGAGAGAGAAATTGAGAGATTTGCCCTGGGTCATGCAGGAAGGGACCAAATGAGAACCAAAGTTATTCCCACTGCCATTCCCCAAGACCTGTGCCCTTTCTACTCAGCTACATTGCTTCTTGGGTTGTAGCTATTCAATAAATAACTTCTAGACTATTTCCCTTCATGGTTAAATTTTTAAAATCCTCCTTAGCTGATTTGAATGCAGAGGGTGGGGTTATGTAGCCTACAGCAAGGGAACAAGACTCAGGGTGAAAAATCCTCAGGTCTTGTATTAGGTCAGCTTGTGGTTGGCTCAGGGTCTGATAATATTATTGGCTGCCACTAATTATTAAGAAAATGTTTTGGTATTCAAAGAGTTCTCTGTGTCAAAGTGGTAGATAGCAGTTACATAATACTAACTACTTGTGAAATTAAAACAATTCCTACCATAAATGTTAACTCAATTCATTTCTGTTTTTAAAAATTTTACTCAACCCACTGATTAGTGTTCAACATTGAGTGACTTAAATCTCCCTGGGCCTTCGTTTCCTCACTCATGAAATTAGATTATATCTATGGGAGATCTTGGCTGCCTCTAAAAAGACTGTAAGTCTGTGATTGTTTTAAAGAAAACTTCTGCTTAATTCTAATGAATAAAGCTTTTCAAGGAAATAAAGACACTTGCCTTTATGAATGAAAGTTAAGAAGAGAAACACACCTTTGAGAAAAGTTCACTTATAAAAAAGAGCATGGAATAAATGAAAACTCTAGGCCAACTGAAGCTGTGCAACAGCCGTCTCTTTTTTGGGAGCCCTTTTTTGCAACTGCACATAAATGCTTTAAAAATAAATTTACTTGGGAATGACCTGAAAGGCAAATTATTTTGACACCCAGAAATGTTTGTTACAAGTATTACGGGAACTATCAACTTTTATTTAGAGAGATAATATAACACACATTTTGCAAACATTGCTATTCATTGTTTAAGATGAGGAAACACATGCTGGTTGAAACTTTTTTTCTTTTAAAGCACTAACTGCTAAGCAATTTCCAACAATTTGAAAATGTTTTTGTTATTTACAAACACATTTCATCAAGATTCCTGGTAGAAAATGTTTCCTCACCCCTGTAATTCCAGCACTTTGGGAGGCTGAGGCAGAAGAATCGCTGAGCCCAGGAGTTCCACACCAGCCTGAGCAACACTGTGAGATCCCATCTCTAAAAAAATACAAGAATTAGCTGGGCATGGTGTCATGCACCTGCAGTCCCAGCTACTTGGGAGACTGAGGTGGGAGGGTCACTTGAGCCTGGAAGAGGGGGACACCAATGCTGCAGTGAGCCATGGTCCTGGTCAACAGAGTGAGACCTTGTCTCAAAAAAAAAGACATGTTTCCAACTTTTAGTGATACTTTGTTTTCTTTTACTCACAAAGTAGCAGTGTGAGTGTGGGGAACCATGTATTTATACATGATATGCATATATATGTATGATATGCAGGTAACAGATAGTTTTGTTTTTGTTTTTGAAATAGATGAAGCATTAAAACAAAGAACACAGCACACCAGAACTCCGAAGCACTCAGTTCAAGTCCTGGTGTAAATAAGTTGGACACTAAACAATGCAAATGATTTAAATGGTACTGAATATTAGGAATTTATTCCTATCATAAATACCTTTCTTTCCAACCTAAATTTAACAGAAGAGGACAACACATGTCCTTAATACACCATATATGTTTTCTCCATTTCCACGTATCTATTTTTGTTCCTTCTCTATTTTGCACTTGTATTGCAGCAATAATTTCCCACTTGGCCTCCTTTCCCCAGTCTCTCTACTATTTCCACTCCCCAATACAGACAAACAAAACAAACTTCCAGAAACAAAGAGCCCCACAAACCAAGCACCTCTAATTGGTCTTCTACATGGTAGCTTAATAATACTGCTAAATATCAAATGAATTATGGTAGCAATTTGCTCAACAAAACCATCAGCGCTGCCCCAGAGACACTAAAGTCTGTGGTGTCGCACAAAGCTTTTCTTTACCTGGATTCTGTTCCTTATGCTCTAATTGTACTAAAAACTTTTTTAATATATATATTTCTGTGTCCTATGATTTGAACAATTTTTCATAAGTAATATTCTTTTTTTTTTTTTTTGGAGACGGCGTCTCACTCTGTCACCCAGGCTGGAGTGCAATAGCATGATCTCGGCTCACTGCAACCTCTGCCTCCCTGGTTCAAGTGATTCTCCTGCCTCAGCATCCCTAGTAGCTGGGATTATAGGCGTCCACCCCGACGCCTGGCTAATTTTTGTATTTTTAGTAGAGACAGGGTTTCACCATGCTGACCAGGCTTGTCTTGAACTCCTGACTTCAGGTGATTCACCCACCTCGGCCTCCCAAAGTGCTGAGATTACAGGCGTGAGCCATTGCGCGTGGACTCATAAGTAATATTCTTAAATGAGTTAGTTTAAGTGATATGAATCAATTCTATGTTTACACCCTAAGAGTATCTAAAAAATATATTCATATTTATTGATAGATGCATAAAATCAATATCAATAACAATAATATTATAGGTGAGGAATTGTTTTGAAAGTTCAACAGACTTGTCATTTAGAGCTCTCTACAGTGAACCATGCATATTTTTGGAAAGTAACAGTTGTTTAAAATAACAACGAGGCCAGAATTATTCAGAATGTAATATATACCAAAGTTAAACAAATGGTTTATTTAAAAATATATAGTAAGTTCATTCTGGCCAGCATCATGTCTTTAAAAGTTCAGTACTTATCACAGAGTCAAAATTTAATGAAAAATAATGACAAATTTCCTTATCTTTTATAGGGTCCTGGGATGAAAACAAATGAAGTGTTTAACTTAATATAAATATTTTAATAGTAAAAATGAATCACAGCTCTACAAATGCTTGGAAAAGTGCAATTTTTTTCCCTTCAGTTTTATTATAATCTATCAGAAACCTCTGATGTTTAAACTGTATGTATAACCCTGGCTGGGTTTCCATTAAGATCCATTTATCATAATCTGCTCACACATATACTCTAAAGTATACAGACAATAAGAACATCACCACTTATTCACCCTTTCTGCTTACTGGCTTATGGATATATACAAAAGTGGTTGCAAATGATGATATTGCAGGTACTCAGCTGCTTCTGGGATGCAGAAAGCTAGACATGGCAGTATTCAGGTCAATGGCCATGTATCAGAAAAACTTCATGCTACAGAGATGTCCTATAGCCAAAACATTCGATGTCTCAAATTACACATGGGCTAATTAGAGCTGTACACAAAACAGCAGTACAGCTGAAGGCCATTTTCAAAGTTATCGTCTGAGTTTGACGTGCAGAGGGGGTCTGATTCAATTTGGTGAAATGAAATTCAACTCAAACATTTACTGATACTTATTTTATCACAGCTGGTTGGAAAAACCTTCCCTGATCACTTTATCATGATTTGAAAACAATGTATTCATTCATTTACTTGTTTATTTTCTGTCTTGCTCATCACAGTATGAGATCCCTAAGGACAGGGCCCACATCTGTCTTGTTCATTTCTGCATTCCTGGTTCCCACAATGGTGAACATAGTAGGTGCTCAATAGGTACCTACTTAATGAGTGAAGATATTACCCTTGCTCTCAAGGAATTTATGTGAATCTGGTACACTGGACAGGGCAATCAGACCACCCTGAGGGAGACCTAGATCCCAGGATGCAGCTAGAGAGATATTCAGACCCAATAATCCTCTGGCTTCTTAATGAACATAAAACAGATGCTAATGTGGCTGGTTGACATTTGCTTCCCTATGGAGAAACCAGGATAACCAACGGGGCTGTGCATAGGGACCACAGGCCTGGGGGAAGTACTCAGTAGTCTGTTGCTGTCTCCACTGAGGCAGATGTTACTCTGAAGAGCTTGCAAGGAAAGTGGGCCATTTTCCACTATGTCCCCTCATTGCAGAATTCCTCTGTACAAATATCAGAATAGAGTGACAAACACTAATTTTTCCCATTAAATGGAAAGACAGAAAAAAATGTTTGCAAAGTCAATCATCTGGTGATGGATTTCATGAAGGTCTAGTAAATTTCAGGGAACTAGAAAACCAAAATTTTCAGAGACATTTTATGAAAAAAAAAATGTCTTTAGAATGAAGAATAAAATGCTTAAGTCAATGGGTTTACAGACAGCCTCGTGTTTGTTTGGTTTTATTTTGTTTTTTTGAGACAAGGTCTCCCTCTGTTGCCCAGGCTGGAGGCAGTGGCATGATCACGATTTACTGCAGCCTCGACCTCCAGGGCTCAAGCGATCCTCTCACTTCAGCCTCCCAAGTAGCCAGGACCACAGACGCATATCACCATGCTCAGTTAATGTTATTATTTGTAGAGATGGGGTCTCACTATGTTGCCCAGGCTAGTCTCAAACTCCTGGGCTCAAGCACCTTTCCTGCCTCAGCCTCCCAAAGGGCTAGAATTACAGGTGTGAGCCACCATGCCCGGCCCCATGAGCCACTGTGCCTGGTCCATAAAAATTTTGATATTCAGCATGATTTGAAGAATTAGGAGATTTGGCCATAGTGGGCCCATTATATCTCAGCCACATGAGCTGAGATTGAGTGGGGCTGTTTCACGTAGAAGTACTACCATCTCTCGGCGTCACCACGGTCTCCACTCCTCTCTGTTGTCTGTCTGGTCCCTGTATAATCTCGGATCTAAGCTGATGTCATTTGGGCTTTTCAGTTATGACAGGTATGGTCAGTTAGGATGCCCAAGTATATTTACCATCTCCTCTTAGGTAGCTTAAAAGTGGTACTCCCCACCCACCACCACATCTGCCTCACTCATATCCCACCACTGATTTGATTATTGTCCACACAAGAGATTCCAAGAGGGCATTCCAAAGGGGACACAGGTATTAGATGCAAAAAGGGATCCTTTATCAAATAAGTTTAAGAAATATAGGGTTAAACAATGATAAACATGTTTCCTTGACACAGAATTTCACAGAGCCTTTAATATTCTAATGTAGTAGGCAACATTTTCCAAAATTATTCAACCACCCAACTTTTGTTTGGAAAGCATTTTCAACAAACCATATTCAGTGAAACTTTAACCCAAGCAAGTCCCTTTCCCATACAAAATAAATTTGCTGTTTTTGCTAAGTAATGTGGATTCCTATAGTAAATATGACATTTTAGATACATATTCAGAGTTTTAAAACATAAAACTTTGTATATTTCATTCAGAATATTAATTTTTCAATGTTTTTGGATGTGATATGTGCAGAGATGGCCAACACTATAGATCTTTTAAATTCAATAACATGGTTTTTGTATAATTTTCAGTAATCAAAACAGTAATAGGATAATACATACTTATTTTCAGTTGGATCCAAGATGTCATCTCATGCTTTACTTTAAACTTGCTAACATTTGGAATATTTGCATAATTAATTTTGAAGTTTGATACTTGCCAGTAATGGTTAAAGTACGTGTCACAGTGTGCATTTCCTATAAATGGTTTTATAAGTATATTGAAACACCATCTGCAAACATACTGATAACATATAAAACAATATCAATAATTTTTCTTTAAGTTGGTATTATTTCTCTCAGAAATTGCAGTGGGCTTCCCAGTAAAACCAAAGCAAGGGAGAAAGGGGACAGCCTGTCTTTTCTTTGTTTTTTGTTTTGTTTTGTATTTAGAGACAGGGTTTCACTCTATTGCCTAGGATTCAGTACAGGGCTACCATCACCGTTCACTGTATGCTCAAACTCCTGGGCTTAAGGGATCTTTCCACCTCAGCCTCCCAACTAGCTGGAACTACAGGCACATGCCACTGTGTCTGGCTTTTTAAATTTGTTTTTATCTTTTTGTTGAAATAGGGTCTTGCTATGTTGCCCAGCTAGTCTCAAACCCCTGGCCTCAATTCGTCTTCCCACCCTGGCCTCCCAAAGTGTTGGGATTATAGGCATGAGCCATTGCACCCAGCCTTGTTTTCTTCAAACTGCAAAACTCAAAGACTGATGATTGTTTATTTTCCATGGCATATATATTAGATTTGTGACATTCCTTCCAAGTCTAGGAAACTTTGGGAACATCAAATGTTGTAACATAAGCAGTTTGTGCTATTAACATTGGTACATGATATTTACATTTTAAAAACACATTATGTCTATTCAAAATAAACCATTCATTTATTTAACAAAGATTTATTAAGAGCCTATTATATGCCAGGCACGGTTTTAGTCCTAGTGATACAGGGGTAAACAAAAGAGACAAAAATCCCTGTCCTTGTGAAACTTTTATTCTAGTGGGGCAAACAAAAATGAGGGATATTATAGATCATGTCAGAAGGTTAAGGATTATGGAGAAACATGAACAAACAGGAAAGCTGTAGGCTGTTAGGGAGGGTCAGATTAGGTCTGAGAAGGCGGTGATGTGTCTGACTTTGTACAGTGAGCTGCGTATGTACCTGAGGGCAGTGCTTCATGTAAGAGGGAGTCAGCACAAAAGGCCAGGGGCAACAATGTACTTGACAAGTTTGAGGAAGAGCAAAGAGGCCAGAATGGCTGTTGCAGAGTGGGTAAATGGGGAGTGTGTGGCAGGAGATGAGGTCAGAGCAATAACTGGGGCAGAACTATTTAGGGCCATGAAGGCTGATTTTGGCTCTTACTCTGGGTCATAGGGAACCACTGCAAGAAGTGGCACGTGGGGCAGAGAAACAAGGATTCCAAGGTAGTTCATCTAAGCAAATGGAAAGAGAGAACTGTCAAAACTGAGATGGGAAAAACACTTAAGGACATCTGGAATTCAGATATGGCTACGCTGAATTTGACATATCTGCCATATATTCAAGCAGAGGTGTTGAATGGGCAGCTGGATATATGGGTCCTGAAGTTCAGGGAGAGGTTCAGTATCGACACATAGCTTTGGGAAGCATTAGCACACAGATAGTATAAAACTAGATGAAATCATCAAGCAAAAAAAATAGAGAAGAGGATGAAATGTTGAGCTCTGGGACAGTCCAACATAAAGAGAACAGTTAGAAGAGAAGGAAGCAGGAATGGAGATTGAGAGGGAATGGCTACTAAGATTGGGAGAAAACCAAAAGGTGTGGTACTCTATAAACCAAACAAAGTCAAGTTTTAAGGAGCCATCAGTAAGCCCTGTCAAATGTTGTGGGCAGGTCAAGTAAAGGTGAGTTCTGACCTGGTGATTTTGGTCATAAATATAGTCTTGAACAATATTATCTTTATTAATAAGTATGAGTTTATGTGACAATCTAGGACACCCTATGTACCTCCCACACCCTGATGTCTTTTCTAAACACAAAGCAGCTCTAGGCATTTCCTTATATATGAGTATTCTTATTTAGGTTAAATTACTTTGCATTCTTGGGATACAACCAACTGATTAAGTGATTGTCCTCTGACTCACAAGCAGCCTAAGCTTGCCCGACAGCCGGTACAGTGATCTGATCCCATAACTGCCTAATAAAAATGAAGAGTCATTAACTGGATAGTAACTAGCTGGATAGTAACTAATTGACCCAGACTATTAGTGAGACAGGATATGAGAGACAGAGAAAAGGGAGCTAGCAGAAGTCAGCTGTCCACAAAAGCCTCATAATTCTTGAAGTAGTACTCCATGTAGTCCCTGTCACAGCAATGGCACACACAAATGAAACCTCCTGGTCTAGTTCTTTATCATTTCACATTATGGTGGCACACTCTGGCAACATGCAGATTAGTTAATATTTTCCAAATGCTCCTAACATAACTTTAGCCTCAAATGCAATATTTGTTAGCTAAAGTCTAGATTCTAGATGAGTCACTTCATTTGAATAATTTAGCAGAAGGGGAGGTCAGACATAAAAGGCAAAAATAAGAACGATCCAGGCATTGGAACCTGCAGGAGCAAAGGCATGCAAAAGGGCAGTGTGAAGCTTTTTTTTTTTTTTTTTGAGACCGGGTACACTCTGTTGTCTAGCCTGGAGTGCAGTGGTACAATCTCAGCTCACTGCAACCTCTGCCTCCCAGGTTCAAGCAACTCTTCTGCCTCAGCCTCCCAAGTAGCTGGGACTACAGGCGCATGCCACCATGCCTAGCTAATTTTTGTATTTTTAGTAGAGATGGGGTTTCAACATGTTGGCCAGGCTGGTCTTGAACTCCTGACCTCAGGTGATCCGCTCACCTCGGCCTCCCAAAGTGCTGGGATTACAGGCATGAGTCACCGTGCCCGGCCAGTGTGAAGCATTTTTTAATGATTAAAAACGGTGTGAGGCATATTTGTTTGGCTAGAAGTAGGGAAGTATATGGAGTAACATCTTGGGATATGGCTGGAAAGGAGGAGGTCAGACTGTGGAAGACCTTAAATATAAGACAAGGGGCCTGACTTTCCTCTGCAGGTAATGGACAGCCATTATTTACTAAGATTTTACAGAGGTCTGGATGGGTAATACTGCTAGAACATTAACAGCAGAGAGCCCTGAAATAACTCAGCATCCCAGGCATTCAACAATGGCAGGTCCAAGTGAGTAGGCTTAAGGTTCTTCAGCCTTTCCATTAGGAATTAGAGAATGTTTATGCAATTGAGTAGGATGCAGGAGTATAACCAGCTCATTATCAAAGCAGCATCTCATAGATACATGCCTGTGTGGCTTGGAAACAAACATGGGAGAATGTCAAGTTCTTCCTTAATGGGTTGGGGAGTAGAAGCCACCAGCATGAAAGAATATCAAGATACTGGACAACAATAGGAAGAGGGGAGTAAGTCAGTAGCTGCAGGCTGTAAATCAAGGGAGATTTTCAAACCATGCAATTCTAGGGAAGAGGGAAAACTTCTTCCCTAGAAAGAGGAAAGGAAGGAAGTGTAATAAGAAGCCACCTTCATTTGAGACAAGTGGAGAGTAAAGGAAGAAGTGTAATAAGAAGCCACCTTCATTTGAGACAAGTGGAGAGTATAAGCAAAAACAGGCTGGGCGCGGTGGCTCAAGCCTGTAATCCTAGCACTTTGGGAGGCCGAGACGGGCAGATCACGAGGTCAGGGAGATCAAGACCATCCTGGCGAACACGGTGAAACCCCGTCTCTAGTAAAAAATACAAAAAAACTAGCCTGGCGAGGTGGTGGGCGCCTGTAGTCCCAGCCACTCAGGAGGGTGAGGCAGGAGAATGGGGTAAACCCGGGAGGCGGAGCTTGCAGTGAGCCGAGATCCGGCCACTGCACTCCAGCCTGGGCGACAGAGTGAGACTCCGTCTCAAAAAAAAAAAAAAAAAAAAAACAGAGACAGAAATGGGGGTGGTTTAAAGAAGTTATGTGAAGTTATGTGTGGGAGTTCTCTACGTTCTCAGAGAAGCCCTGAAGCAAGGTCTTGGGCTAAGAAGGTAGATAATGGGGACAGTTATGGCAACTGTTTAGGAGTAACCAAATAAAATTGCTTTCTTAGAAAAGTTAAATGAACTAATGGGCAGGATGCTACATATGCCTCCTTCGTTAAGAGCTCTTAGCAACTAAATCTTATGACCAGATGGTAACTTTTTTCCCAAATATTTCCCTCTAAGCATCACAATTTTTAATTCTGTTCTGCAGCTGTGGACTTTGAAAGGATTGAACTGTATGATTAGCAAATGTTTGTTACTTACAAATGAATTAATATTAGGTGCTGGGAAATTAAACTCAAATATAATTAATCCCAAGTGGGAAAAAATGATTAAACAACACAATTATTAAAGTGTGTGGCAAGTATATATTAAGATCACATATATAAATTTGATATGACAGAGGCATAATATAGAATCTTCACTTAATATATCTTGCAGTCTACCAATTAGAAATAATGTGTATGAATATGCAAAGACCAACTTTAAATCTTAAAAGTACAATAAGGCTATATATGGTTTTTAAATTTTAAAGTTGATCATATAATATGTATATATATGCACATATGTATGTCTTTGGTAATTTTAGTGATTTAGGAAATTAATCTCAAATAAAAATGATTTAAAATGGTTAAAAAGTATAAGTATACATTAAGATAAGCATATTTAAAATAATTGATATGATAGAATGATAACAGGGAAATCCTTACTTAAAATGTCTTAGTATAGTCTACCAATTAGAAATAATATGTGTATTACTATGCAAAGATCAACATTAAATTTTACAAGTACACTAAAACTATGTATCTCTGGTAATTTTAGTGATTAATGCTTTAATTAAGAGATGAGGTACATGCAGACATATGCAATAAACTGACATAATTCATCATATTGAAAGAATAGCATGATGAATGCATATGTATATTGTAAATTATACAACACACATGCAAATCATATACTCATTATCACACAGAGGCATTATTTTTCCTACAGTCAAAATGCAACAAATCTTCAAGTATTATTCAATCTACTGAATGACTATTTAGGAACAAAGTAGTTTGCAGTATCTTTTGCAGAATAATAATTTAAGCTGAGAAACTCAAGTTAATGGAAATATAGAGCAGGCATTTTTAGTGGCTACATCCCTGTGTGAGCTAAACTGGAAACGAGTCCCTGTACTATGTATCTATTGTTCACTCGTGTCATTTTAAATGGAAGTCTAGACACTGGAGATTTTAATAAGGCCATTAAGTACACTGCCAAATTAATCCTTATTTATTTATTTACATTGAACAGTGAATACATTGATCATTGACTAGTTAGAAAAATAGCAACACTGGCCCAGAAACAGTTTCTCAATGAAAGAGTAATTACTTAAAAACACAACCTTCTGAGATTGATTTGTTTTTGAATGAAGTGTCCTAAAACAAAGACAATTTAAACATGAATATATTTGGTCTGGAAATAGCCAGTAAATACTGATGTGTGTGTGCCTGGATGAGAGCAGACTGGCTTCCCAAATCCTGACACAGGCTAGGCAGGCTGAGTTGACGATGTAAGCTCTGAAGCTCTAGAAGAACAAGCTTGGGTTATTTATAAACAGCTACTTAGCACAGAGCCAGGTTAACCTTCTCTGGTGTAATTCAGCTTGGAGTATACTGCTAATTAAGCTTTAGGACTGAACTCACTGGAAAATAAATGAGCTTTTTAAAATATACATATATATATATATATATATAAAAGTTAAAGTAACTAAGGGAGGAATAAAGTGCCTCTGGAATTCTTATACCTGACTACAGAGTACTAGTATTGTTCTAAGGATGAACAAAGTGTACATGAACATATTAATTAAAACAAACAGCATATGCACTGACATTTCTGATCATTTGAAACTTTAATTTGGGTAAAAGGAGTTCTTTTAGGAGCGGGAAGACTACTATAGATGTTCCTACTTTATGGGTGAGATTGAATCACCATCTGTGAATGAAAAGAGTAGACCTTTTAACATTGTTACAGACTTCAATGCATTATAATTCTCACTCTTAAATCAAACCTAAAGAAAAATATTTATAAACTCTACTGTTGTATGAATCAAACATAATAGCTTCATGGATGACTTTTTCTCATCTAGGCTAAGAAGACAATACCCCTATTAATATATTAACATTATGAAATTTTATAACATTTTTAAGATTTCTTTGAAATGAAAAGTCTATTTTACTTTGTAATTAAATCTATTTCCTAGAAAGGTCTTTAAGGCCCTACAAAGTACCTTGCATGTTCTTATTGCTGACAGTTCTTGAAACCACGCTTGAATGCTTTCTTTATCCTTTGATGAACAATTGAAAGATCATATGTGAAAAGACTGTGCCTTCTCTTTTTCTTGCTCTGCAATTAAGGCATTCTAATACATTTCCTCATAGTTGTTACAAGAGCAAACTGCTAAGATTCATAGACTGAGGCAATTCTGGTGCCTATGATTATATAAACACATATGATATGTGTTTTCCTAATCACAGATTTAAAAAATAACAACAAAACTCCTTCAAACAAAATGATTAATCTCTCGAAGGTTAAGTTGAAATGGTTCTTCTTGTATTGTCTTAATATATGTATACAGTTCACAAAAAGGAAAAAAAATACATTTGGTTAGCTAACCTTTAATATAAGCTGGGGAAATGCTAAATTCATATTAAGAACACATTTTCTCCAAATCAATGTATATTCTGAGAGTCTCAGATTTTCAGGTTTTCTTGTTGTTGCTTAAAAATGAAAATACTGTATATATGCTTAAAGTGCCAAGTAAATGCAGGTTTTAAAAATCATACAAAAAAAAAATCAAGATTTTAATTTAAATGTATATATGTATATAAAATTTCTGAACAAAGATGCATCTAGAAATACATTTAGTTTAATATTTCTTAAGTTGGGAAACTATATCTGTAACTCAAGAAAATGCTTTGGTAAACAATGATAAAAAAACAAAGCTTAAAATATAAGATTTATAAACCTCTAATTCATTTGCCAGAGATATAAGACTGAAATTATACATCAACAATCATTTTAAACAAAACAAATGATTTGTGCTACTACTTAGGAATTAACACTTTTCAGAGCACAAAGAAGTATGCTAATAGGTTTCTGTCATATTTTGAATAAATGTTCAGAATTTCTTACCCATTTTCTTTATTTAAAAAATACTGGGTTTGATACTGGGTTAAAATGTTGTAAATGGATTTGGTGGTAGCCAATTAGATGATTTTTTGAATAAACTTTGAAGATTAAAAAAAGTTTAGGTGGCCGGGCGCGGTGGCTCAAGCCTGTAATCCCAGCACTTTGGGAGGCC
>NW_012123709.1:4341137-4366265 GCF_000951035.1 Colobus angolensis palliatus
AAAAAAAAAAAAAAAAAAAAGTTTAGGTTATATCTTATGACTTAAAAACTTATATTGGTGGTAAGAAAATACTAGAAAATATAGGATGTTATAATTTTATATTTAAAATGCTACTTTTAGATAATTCCCCTGACTTTTTTTATTTTTTGCAAAAATTTCAATGTATACAAAGCAGAGAGACCCCCCACCTCAGATATCCATCTTCCAGACTCTATCTCCCTCTTTAAATGTTTCTCTATCAACTTATGTATTTATTTTGTTGAAATAGTTAAAGGAAATCTCAGACACCAACCCAATCTACCCTTACATATTTTTGTATGTATCTCTTTTTCAAAAAAAGGACATTTTCTTTTTGACACAATTTCATACATAATGCAACAATGGCATTGTCATGCCTAGGAGAATTAACAATAATTTCTAGGTGTTAAGAATTCACAATAATTCATATTCAACTTTCAATGACTATCTAAAAAGTGTGATTTTTTTGGTAGTCTGTTTGATGGAATCAAGGTGCAAACAAACAGGATCAACTGCATTTGGTTAGGGTGTCTCTTACGTTTTTTTCCTAGTACGTACAGTTCCTCCCTTTCCCTGTAAAATTTTTTTCATGCCTTTGTCTTGTTGAAGGAACTGTTCTGACTTCTTTTTAAATTGAATTTGGAATGTCACTGTTGAAGAAAGTGCAGCATTGGGCTGACAAAGTGAAACCTGCCAAACTTCTCAAATTTATTTTTTGGCTATAGAGGGGCAGAGGAAGTCTGGCACACTTCTGCCTACTTCATGTTCTGAAAGATCTCCATGAAGCCCTTCAGCAAGCCTACCTGCCACATTAAGGAGTTTAAAACTGTGCTCATCATTCCTAAAATTTTGTTTTACAATACCACTTTGACGTATTGCAGTTTGTAAAAGTTTTTATTTAATAGTGTTAAGATATTTATGCATAAACTGACATCAAATAAGCCAATAAATGTTTAGAAATTCCGAGTTTATAAATATCTTTCTTAGAATGTATAAGACATAATTAAGTGTTGTTTTCTAATGATCCTGGGAAAGAAATACAATTTGGCATGTCTCTTAACTTTGGCTTTTGCCCCCTTTTTTAGGGATCATCTAGCCAGACAGGCAGGTTTTCATTAAATTTAATTTGTGTGGAGCTTAAATATTAAGTTGAGTTATTAGGATGGTAAACCAGATGATGGTTCTGTCTTTTAACATCTTGTGGTGTGCGCTTTTTAAGAGAGATATATAGAATATTCAGAGGATAACAAGATGCTGATGAAAATTACAAGTGTTAGAAAAGAGAAAATGAAACTTCAACATATCTTCATGGTATTTGTGTTGGATAAAAGTGTAAATTAGCATATATAAGACTGGCTTAATCTTTCTTTGCAACAGCTTTAGCTAATAAAACTTCAAAAAGATCAGTGATGCAGTTTTTGAAAATCCTAAATATGAATGACTGTAAATGGAACCATATGAAGTGAATGACAGTAAAGTAATCGTAGATGAAATTACCAATTTCAAATGAAATAAATTCAAAATGAAAAGGATGAAGGGCAATTAAGTACCTATTTTGACAATTTGAAGTGGTCAAGTTTTTGAAAGTATGACACAGGAACCTTAACCTATCTATATATGAGTGATAAATGAGGCATTTTGTGTCATTACATTCCCATAAATCACTTTCTTTAACTGCTGATGGCTTTTATCAGATGTAACCTTTTCAAGCTTCTATTAGAGTGCTAACATTTTCAACTTTGACACATGTGCAGTTTACAAATTCTGCAGCTGATTAACTCTGGACAGAAGCTCACTGGCATCATTGTCTTTAAGTTGGGTGAAAGCCTTAGGGTCTCGAAAACTCAGACACTTACATTACAGTACAAAAATCTCAATTAATGTAAGGGGTTGGGCTTTAGAGTTGCCAGGTGTGTTTTCTTTTGGGAAACAAATATGAACAAGACTTCATTTTCTATGAAACAGGGGATCTAGGAAATACTAAAAATTAAAAAAAAATTAGAAGGGCAAGGCTGATAATAAGGGTTAATCATGTATTTTTTTCCCTTAAAATATATATATTTTCGGCACTCAAGAAATAGTATTCAAAAAAGGAGTGCTAAAGTTTAGTTTTGAAACAGTCAAAACAGAAAACCCAAGATTAATACATTTGTGGGGTGAGGGATATGACCTGAAATAAAATATAATTTAAGTGAGGCTTTTATACCGATGAAATCATTTTCATGATTTTTATGGAGAGATGTTAAATCAAACTAAAATACATAGTTTAACTTTCATGTAAATTCCCAACATTCTAAATTAACGGTCGTTTTGATTAATTCACCAGTCATTCAGTTGAAAAAGAGATTGAACACTCTTACTCTGCCTACTTTTAAAACAGTTGCATTGAAATTATAAAGACAAATCACGTAGAAGGTAATGCCATTTCTGTTAAAAGTTACTTGTTAAAATACTAAATCTTCACAGGATACGTTTGATACAAAAAATTAGAATAAACCACTTATTACCAACATGAAACATTTACCACAAGAAACTCTAAAATTATCAAATTATATGTCTATTAATAGTGTAGGAACAAATAAAGCAAATATATGAAAGCTGTAATCTTCTGTTAAATTGCAGACAGGTGAAGAGCAAGACTTCACAATATTTTTAATTTTAATGGTCCTAATTCCATAGTTGAAGAGTAAAATACAACAGTTAAAATGGACACTCTGAGGGTTTTGATGATTAACATGAAATTGTATAGGTAGATATGAACAGGTCAATGTATTTATATAAATAGCACATACACAAATACACGTGAGTAGATGTGAGTTAGTGGGAACGAAGATATCAAAGAAATGTATTTAGAAAATACAGTTGACACAAACCTTGAAATAAAGCTAAAGTTTAAAAAAACACTGTCTTTGATAATAATAACCTGACAGAACAAATCATGATGCTGGTTGTTTGACCACCAGGAGCCTGGGTACTTCCAATAGCATTCGTTTTGGTAAGAACTACCAGCCATCCAGCCTAAATAAGGAAACCCAAAGAGATGGACTAATGGCAGCAAAGTACAAATGTTCACAGAGAACCCCCTGCGGCAGATTGCCTCTTGTTGATAAATGACAAACCTTAGAAAAAATAGCGGGGGAAGGACCACTTTTTCTAGCACCACAACCCGCATAGTCTCCTAATGTCACCATCTAAGGCCTATCCATGACAAATTAAAAACTTCTTGATTTCACTCATAATGCCACTCATCACAGGAGCTGGGCAGTTACGCTTTGACAATTCAGATGTAAATCCGGGGTTGCCTATGAGTATTCATGACAAAGGCATATTTATCATTTAAAACAAAAGGACATGACTTCTTGGTGCTCATATCAAAGACCAGTGATGGATGAGGCCATGCTAATCAAAAGACAGGCTAGAAAGAACACAGATGTTTGCTACTTTGATTAAGAAAAGGCTATTCTCTCCCCCAACACCTCCCCAATATGGACATTTCAAATGGTTTTAAATGTGTAATTTTAAGTAGATATCTAAGAGTTTAAAATTCTCAGTTATAGCTCTTACAATAAAACCTCATTTTTTTTCCAACCACAAATTATGGAGATTCTTAAAACCAAGAAAAGATCCACCTACCAAAAAGTACTAGTTCCTCAGTGTAACCCACAGAGAGGTTTCCACAATTGGTACTGTCTTGAATTATTATTTTCAATCCAGAAAAATAAAGGAAAGAAGTCTGTCATCTCAAATTTTATCAATAGCGCAACTGTAAGATGAAATCATTGTGAGGAATTAAATAGAAAACAAGGTTTAAGACATTTTTGCCATTTTTGTTTCTGGCCATTGCGTTGCTGATTTTCATTTCAAATGCTTTTCCAGTTGAAAAGCATTAAAAAATAATTGTTTGGCTGGGCGCAGTGGCTCACGCCTGTTATCCCAGCACTTTGGGAGGCCGAGGCAGGAGGATCACTTGAAGTCAGGAGATTGAGATCATCCTGGCTAACATGGTGAAACCCCGTCTCTACTAAAATAGAAAAAATCAGCCAGGTGTGGTGGCATGTGCCTGTAGTCCCAGCTATTCGGGAGGCTGAGGCAGGGGAATCGCTTGTACCTGGGAGGTGGAGGTTGTAGGGAGCCGAGATTGTGCCACTGCACTCCAGTCTGGTGACAGAGCAACACTCCGTCTTAAAAAAATAAAATAAAATAAATTGTTCATATTTTAAGGCTTATTTAAAATCTTAAAGGCAATTATTTCTAGTGATTTTAGCATTCATCACCATTTTGAATGAGAGACCAAAAATAAGTGTTGCATTTAAAAAAAAAAAAAAAAGCAAAGAAAGGTATTTAGAGTTGGAGCTATTGATAGCACTTCCTCCCATTCCTCTGATGAAGAGCTATCATCAGGGCTGGCTAATAGAAATCCAATTTACAAGGCCCTGCTCATTTGAGTGCCTTTCAAGATGCACAGGATTGGTAACCCTTCAGACCCGCAAACAAATGTCTGCTCTTCCAGGACAGAACTATTTTAATGTTAGTTACTGGGAAGTCATCACTGTAAGGTCACCTTGAAGAACTGTGAATGGTGGGGGGTGGGAAAAGCCCACTTCTAAGTGATCTGTTTCCTGCCAATTTTCCTTGTCACTTTTTCAATTCCAGTGAAGCACACTTGTTGATAAGCTTTTAATAGAGTGATGCATGACAAAAAACAAAAAAAAACCCAAACCATTCCCCCCTCCACATACAAAGCCATATGAGGGGAAAGAACTACCTGTGTGTTATAAGAACATTTGGGAGCTTTGTTTTCCCTTTTGGTAGGATCATCTTCCTCTCAAAATGATGGAGACACCAAAGTCATACAGTCATTCTTAGCATGCTTCTGTGCTTCTTGTATGGAAAATTTGTGTCATATTAAATGTGTCGCTGGTGTTAGACCAACAAGTGCATTCCATTTTACAATACACTGAGTTGTATCTACACATGTACCAGGGTCTACTTTTTACTAGCCAAAGTAAGTATTATATGTCCTACTTATAATAGGTATGTTCACTTTTTAAAATATACACCTGCTTCTCACAGAGTTAAGAGTTGGATACGTCAGAGGTCTCAACACTCAATATATTAAGAGGTATTTATAGAATAACAAAAATGTTTCACCTTTTGGCCCTTTTATGAAAAATTTACTGGATGCCTAATATATTTAATATTCAGTAGCATGTGAGAATAATTTTTATGCAACTCTGATAGTTAGAAAGATAGATAACTCAATTATTAGATCATCTATCAAAATATTCAGATGTATAAGAGGCTACTAAAAAGATTGATGACTGAGAAAGTCCACTGATTCTCTAGCCATCATATTCATGCATTTGGCCAGACAACATTTTTCGCTGCCTTCACAAGCAAGCTTCATTACCCATCACTCCACTGAAAAGAGTTTATTATGAGGCTGCCATCTTGGCAAGACTATTATTTCGATGATAAATGCTGAGGGGGAAAAAAGTGTGTCTACTTTTCTTTTTTTTTAAGAAAAAAGATGAGCTTTTCTTACAGATAAAACAAACAGCATCTACATTTCTAATTAACTTAAATTTGGCAGATACAAATATAGGTCAGTTAAAGCTATGATGTTATCTTCTGTCTGAATTTTACCCTTAATTTGTAAAATGTAAATTAACTAATTAGAAGAAAAACATCATGATTAGTGACAAAAATGCTTCAGCTGGGTCTTTGCTTCCTGACATTTATGATCAACTATAATGAATTATTGCTTTTTAAAATAATTGATAGAATATATTTTTTCTCACCCAAGGAAAGAAATTTTGCTAAGAATTTATAAAAGAAGGCCAGGAACCTGGCAAAACAACAGAACTTTGTGCTGTGTTTTCTGAGGAAAAGATATATATAGAATGCCATTATATTAGAAACAATTGGGTAAATTTATGCCCGTGTAGCTAGGGGTGAATTTAGAGGAAAGATATGTATAGACATTAAGTCGCTAATAAACCCCACTAAAAAGATTGTTTCATATATCGAAAAAAAAATGTCTTATACTGGGCTCTACTACAGTTTATGTTGTACTCAGGACTTAACCCTCTCTCTGTCATTTCAAATGGATTTGTTGTATACTCAAGCGACGAGTGAGAATAGTGCTGGGTGGTGGGTTGCAATGTTAGATGGAGAATGGTTAGAAGCAGGAAACTACCTGTCCACTTGAGTTTCAGCACGGAAACCTGTCATTGTTAAGTAAAATTAATCCATGTAATAGTTAAGTGAAAAGCAGTTTTCAACTATTCCTATGTAGACAAAGGTTCTACAATGAGAAGTACATCTACAATGTCAGACATAAATGTCAATTAAAAGTTACACAGAATCCTGAGCAGAAAGGTGTGTGGGGGTGGCCACGCTTTGGCACAGTGGAGTGTGTGTGACTAGGCCCTGGGCAAGCAGAGCAGGATGGGGGACTGTCAGTTCTCATAGCACACAAACTAAGAGGTTGGATCTGAATGAGTAATACCAGGAAATTGGAACTGAACCCTAGTGGTAATGTAGACAGAAGCTGAATGTGCTCAGCTGATAGTGGGCATTAGTTCCCAGTGACACGACACCATTTGAAATGGTGGAGAAAATAGGAAGAGAAATGATTCAAACAAAGATGCATGATGTCTAGGTTGTTACTGAAAAGTGCAGTGATATGAGGAAAACAGGTGAAGAGTTAAAACAAATACTTCAAAATTTCAGTCCTAATTTTGCGTATGCCATTAAAATATTTACCTTGGACAGAAGTATCTTAATTTCATGTATTAGACACTTATCACATCTGGAAACAATACCACTGAAATACTTGAATACTCCTTTTTCCAATATTATGACAAATATGTAAACTTTCCACACTTTGCAAAGTGCAATCTAAATGCTCGGAGAATATTATTGTACTTATTTTATATTTACTAGCTGTAGAGATAGCATGACAATCTTTCTGAATAACTGCTCCTCATTAAAAAGAGTATTTTTTTAAAAAAAGCATTTAGGTTATTACTTTTGTTTTATAGAAATTCATTAATAGTATACATATTTCTTCCCATCTCCATGCCACCATGATACTAAATTAAAAAATAATATGGATAACCAGTCAAAGCCCTGCTTCACAGTATATAAATCTAACATAGAACATCAATTTATACATGGCAGAAAATTCTCTTGATAGTTCTCTTGCCTCCACCTAACTCTTCAACCTTTTAACACATGATGTACACAGGAGATAATTACTTCAATTTACCTACAGTTTACCTTTATGTACATTAATCTTGCACTTCAGAAGTAATCCTCAAACTTCTGAATTCCAATAAATTGGTTTCTATCAAAAAGATAGACTATAAAACATAACATAGCATACAGACCTCCTCATTTGTTTAGTTTTTCTTTTTCCAGCTATTAACAATCTCCATTCACATTTGTCATTTTGAAAAACTAATTTAATTTTTTAATTAAAAGCATTAATAGTTCCAAGTAAGGGTTTCAGCTTGATGGTAACTGGAAAAAAAAAAAAAAAAAGGCAAGAGAAGTGTAAAAAGCAATCATTTATATCTATTTAAATTATTTAATATTTCTGTATCAAAGGCAGCACTCTGTGTTTGAAGAGTGTGTTCATCTGTGAAGGAGAAGGAAGGCAAGGAGAGAAATGCAATGAGTGTCAGGTATCCTGAGCAAACCTGAGTCCCTCAGTGTTGCAGGAAGGTCAGACCCTTTCAGCATTGTACTGTTGTGTCAAAATACGTCAACAAGCCATCACATTGCAGGAAGAAGAATGACCTTTCAGTTCTTTATGTTTGGGCTGCCGATGGAGCTCTGGGTGTGGGGTATGCATGAATGGTTTTCCTAGCTGCTTGACAAATGCAACTCCCAAGGCTTCTTTCAAGTGTGATTGTTAAAAGCCCTAGGTTCGTACATTTTGGTACAACTTTCTAAACCCACATAACTCATGGTGGAAACTGATGTGAGGTTAACTATCAATACCCTGAGTAATCAGATTCGGGGCAGCCAGACTGAAATTACTTTATAAATGTTCAAATGCAAGAGATGAAGGGTGGGAGTTGGTAAATTTAGAAATAATTTAATTCGCTGTAAGGGTCATAATTATTGTTAATCAGTTCTCTAAACTTTATTAGGATGTCATGTCACAAGTGTCTTCTTTCCCTGTTTATAAGAGGCATTTCTCTGTTCTCTCCCTCTGAGAAAAACCACTTAATCTCTTTCTACCATGGATGATCCCTAAATCAGACTGTCTCTGACCCATCACTCAGATTCCTATCCCACAGCCCAGTTGCCTTTGGACATCTCTAAATATCCCAACTGAAGTTATTGCTAACCTACATTATTTGCTATTCCCAATTCTTTAATAGCATCATTATTTTGCCACCACCAATATTAAAACCTCAAAGTTATCTCTGTTCTAAACCACTTAATACAACAACACTTTTACTGATGTATTGAATGTTGGCATTACTTGACAAATTCTGTGAATCCTGTCTCTATAATCTCTATAAGTCTGTATGGTCCCCTTCCATTTCCACTGCTACCACTATAATTTGGGAATTAATGGATTATTTCAATATGGATGACTAATAGCAATAGTGTCCCTATTTCCAAATTCCTGTTTCTACTCAATCTAAGCACTGCTACCAGAATATCCATCCTAAAGTTAGGTCCTAATCATGTCACTCTTCTATTCAAAAAACTCCACTGGCTTTCTAACTCTGTGACCTTGATTTGGGCACTTAACCTCTTCATAGCTCAACTTTCTCATATGAAATGGAGATAAAATACTAGCATTTACCTCATAGGATTGTTATGTGGATTAGAGTGGAAAATACATGTAAGTGCTTAAACCGGCTCCTTGAACATAACTGGTGCTTGGTGTTAGCTATTATTATGATCTATGTACATGTTTGTTTCCCTGTTAGTTTGAACTAAATTCACTGAAGGCAAGATTAAGTTTTGCTCACCTTTGTATGCTCTGAAATACATAATATGCTATTTCTGCATAGAAGTAACTTATTAAACATCAGCTGAATTTAACTGTATATCTATGCCACTACTGACGGGCCAGTTTGCTAGAACTTGTTGCATTAGGAATATGGCAGGCCAGGCATGGTGGCCCACGCCTGTAGTCCCAGCACTTTGGGAGACAGAGGTGGGAGGATCGCCTGAGACCAGGAGTTCAAGGTTGCAGTGAGCTATGACTGCACCACTTCATTCTAGCCTGGGTGACAAAGTGAAGCCCTTTCTCTAAAATAAAAAAATAAAAGAAATACGAAGTGGTAAAAAATACTCACTTCACATTAAACCAATTAAAGGTAATTGGGGCTCATCAAATATTTTAATCTAGTGTTGAGTTCAATATGGCTTTATATACCTACCATTAGCACACAACCAATGACTTCATTTTTAATACCTTCTTAATCAATATGGAGTACTCTTAAAATATCACAGCTGGTCATCAAAGATGACTAAGATAGCCTCCTATTTATATGAGTTGATGAGCTCTATGAATTCTAAAAAAAATCATTTTTACTAAATAAAAAAAATTGGCTTTAGTTTTTAACTTATGATCACTTGGAATGAAATACCAGGAATGCTACAAGACTAAATTTAAAATGGGAGGTGGTGGTAATGGTTAGCAAGCTGCCAGCAACAAATGGGAAGGAAATAGCAAAAGGGAATATATAAAGAGAAGCAGGAAAGGGTTAACAAGACAATTTGCTAGTACAATCCTGTGTGAGAAAAGGTGACCAAAACACAAGAAATATCTCAATCTCAGGGATTCAGATAGAAAAGGAAGAAAACTAAGAGAATGGTATTCACACGGATCTTAATGTAAGAAGGAGAGTAAAAAAAACACACAAGTGAATGTAATTGACTTGTGTTACTGAATAAAGGGAATTCATGGGAGAAATTTAATTTTTATAAGAATTTATAAGAATTTGACTTCCATAATCAATTAGAAATTAGAATGAAAGAACGTTTACCATTGTCACTATGTATCCATGAAGATTTTTGTTTTATGAGAAGAATATGAGACACGCAAATTGCATTCATGACTCATTTTCCATATTCCACATATGTGAGAAGAGAATGAGCATAGGCAAACCAGGGCAATGCAGCCTCATCACTTATATATCATCCATTCCAGGAGATACTTGAATGATATCAAACAGCAGAAGATGCTTGGAAATGGGAACATGTGTTCCTTAAAGGCAGAGGCAATGAAAAGGCATAGCTGCTGGGAATAGGGCCCTGTCTCACCAAAATATGGCCTGCTTTATTTTAATCTAAGAGGCCTAAGAAGCCCTGAGTGCTACCAGTAGATAACCAAAGAAAGCTGCTAACAACCATATGCTTATTATAATCCTTGGCCTTGAACATATTAAAGACTTCCCTTTTGCTGGGCATAACGTCACAAATGAAAAATCCCACTCCAACTCTCAGAAGCCTGAGGGAAAGAGAGGTAGAATATATGGATGTCTGAGAGAGAGAGAGGGAGACAGAGAGAGAGAGAGAGAGAGAATCTCAAAAGAAAGTAACCTGAAGGACTGCACAGTACTCTCTTTCACAATGACAATGAAGTCTATAAGTTAAGTGGACTTAATAAAGATACAAAAGTTAAGATTACAAGGTTAATTTTAAACAAGACAAACTGGTTTACACCAATCTGTTAAACTATGTGTTAAAATCATAATTGAAAGTCTCCTACTTGGAACCAAGTTAGGGTAAAAAAGACTGGATTAGCTCTCTGTTCAAAGTTAAAAAACAAAAGAGATGACATAACAGTTTTTAAACACTAGACATCAAGCAATGAAGAACTGTAATCCCAGAGTGATGGGATTACAAAGAGCGAGCCGTTTGACTGGCCCAGCTTCATAGAGTTTCTAAGCTGTGACGTCCAAATGGTGAGCCCAGGCAAAGCCCAGCAGTATCCCTGAGTTGAGGAATTGTACCTAGAAGAATGGGAAAGCCAAGGCAACTAGAGTTTGAAGGGCAGAATATCAGCAGGAGAAAGCTGCCCAGAGATTGAGAGAGAATTCCAGAGACCTAAGTAGGTAGCCCTCAAGTATTCAGAAGAGTACTGATAAGTGCATATATGTAAAGATATAGAAAACTTGAATGACACTACCAACCAGTTCGACCTAATTGACATTTATAAGACATCCCACCAAACAAAAGTGGAATAAAGTTTCAAGTATACATACAAAATTTACAGAGATAACCACAGTCTGAGCTATAACATAAATCTCAATACATTTAAAAGAGTTCAGATTTGTTCTCTGATCTCAGCGGAATTAAATTAGAAACCAAACAGAAAGATATCTGAAAATTTCTCAAATATTTCAAAACAAAACAGCATACTTCAAAATAAGTGTGGGTCAAAGAAGAAATCAAAAGTAGAAAGTAGGTGGAACCAAATAAAAATGAAAATGCAATATATAAATATTTGTGAGATGCAGTCACAACAGTGCTCAGAAGTAAATTAACTGCACTAAAATATTTATATTGGAAAAAAGAAAGAATGAATTAAAATCAACAACTTCAGTTTTCTACCTTAGGAAACTAGAAGAAGAGCAAACTAAACAGAAACTAACACACACAAAAAGGAAATAATATAAGATTAAACACCAATGAAAGAGAAAAAAGAAAATCAGTATTTAAAAAAAAAAATTGATTCGTTTAGAAGAACAGTAAAATTGATAAACCTCTAGGCAGACTGATGTAGAAAAGAAGACACAATTATAAATATCAGGAATTAGAAAGGTGTCATCTCTACAGATACTAAAAGACAATAAGGGAATATTTTCAACAAGCTTATGCCAAAATATGCTGCAACTTAGATTAAATGGACAAACACTTTGAAAGACTCAAAGTGCCAAAGCTCAGTCAAGAAAAAAAAGACATAACCTGAATGTCTTATAACTACTAAGAAATTGATTTTATAGTTAAAAACCTTCCACCAAAAAAATAACACAGGCCCAGAGGCTTTAACTGTGGAATCCCACCAAAAATTTAAGGAAGAAATAATAGCAATTCTGTGCCAACTTTTCAAAAAAATTACAGAGGAGGGAATGCCTCCCAACTCTTACTAAGAGGCCGGCATTACTCTAATACCAATACCAGATAAATACTTTAGAAGGAAAAAATAAAACATGAACTTGTATCACTCATAAACATAGATGTAAAAATTCCTAACATATTTTAACAAATCAAATTCAGCAAAATATGAAAAGTGTATTGCTTCATAATCAAATGGAGTTTATCTCAGGAAAGCAAGGTTGGTATAACATTAAAAAATCGATCACTATAATTCACTATATTGACTAATTTAAGAAACCTATATGATCGTCGTAATAGATGCAGAAACAGCATTTGACAAAAATCCAACACCAAGTTTTGATAAAAACTTGCAACAAACTAGGACTAGAAGGGAGTTTCTTCAGCCTGATAAAGGGCATCTACAAAAACCTATAGCTAACATCATTCTTTTATATTTATTTTAGAGACAGAGTCTCACTGTACTGCCCAGGCTAGTGTGCAGTGGCATGATCATGGCTCCCTGCATTCCTGGGCTGAATTCCAGCCTTGAATTCCTGGGCTGAAGTGATCCTCCCATCTCAGACTTCTGAGTAGCTAGGACTACAAGTGTGTACCACCATGCCTAGTTAATTTTTTTTTTTTTTTTTTTTAAATAGAAACAGGGTCTCACTATGTTGCTCAGGCTGGTCTTGAGCCCTGGCCCGCATTGGTCTCCCAAAGTGCTGGGATTACAGGCATAAGTCACTTGTGCTCACCCCTACCATCATTCTTAATGGTGAAAGATCTAAAATCTTTCTTCTAAAATCAGCAGCGAGGCAACAATGTCCATTCTTACCATTCACTTTTGTATGAAGCAAAAGAAAAACAAAAGGCATACAAATTGAAAATGAAGTAAAATGGTCTTTACAAACAACATAGTTGCCTATGTAGACAATTCTATCACATCCACCAATTAGGTAAACTATTAATAAATGGGTTCTATAAGGTTGCTGTACAGAAACTCAAAATACAAAATCAATTGTATTCCTCTATAGTAGCAAGGAACAAATGGAAACAAATAAAACTATCATTACTAATATTATTAAGAACTATTAAGTATTTACATAGCCATTATTCAATCAATACTTAGATATCATCTCCAAAAAATGTGAGATTTGTGCACTGAAAACTACAGAACAATTTCTGAGAAAAATGTTAAAAGACCTAAATAAATGGAGAGATGCCAGGTTCATGGGTCAGAAGACTCAATATTATTAAGATGTTAATTCTTCCCAAATTGATCTGTAAATTCAATGTAATCCCAATCTAAATCCCAGCAGGCTTTTATAGGAATTAATAAACTGACTCTAAAATTCATATAGTAAAAAAGATCTTGAATAGCAAAAAATAACTTTGAAAAGAATCACAAAATTGGAGGACCTACTATCTGTTTTCAAAATTATAATGTTACAGTAATTAAAACAGTGTTGAATTGGTCTAGACAAACTGATGATGGAACAAATAGAGAATACAGAAACAGGCCCATACATATATGAACAACTGATTTTTGACAAATGTACAAAGGTAATTTAGGTGGAGAAAAGAGAGTCTTCTCAAAAAAGGGTTCTAAAACCATTTCTGCATGCAAGAAACTTATATCCAGAATACTAAAACATAAAATAAAAATGCCCTACCGAAACTCAATAATAAGAAAACAACTCAATTAACTAATGAAGCGAAGATTTCAAGAGAAACTTTTCCAGGGAAAACAGGTAGCAAATAAACATATGAAAAGATTCTCAATATAATTTATCATTAGAAAAATGCAAATTAAAAAATCACATTAACACATTTTTACACAACTATTAGAAAGCCTTGGGTTAAAAGGCTGACCATACCAAGTGATGAGGAAGATGGGAAGCAGCTGGAACTATCGTAAGCTGCTGGCGGGAATATAAAATGGTAAAACCACTTCAGAAAAGAGTTTACTCATTTTGTCAAAAGGTAAAAAGATTCCCACCATATGTCCCAGTCGTTTCATTCCCAGGTATGAAATTACATTACATCTTTACCCAAGAGTAATGAAATCATGTTAATATTTTACAAAACTGTTCAGATCAGCTTTATTAGTAATAGCCAGAACTAAAAATAAGCCCAATGTCCATCAACAGGTGAAGGGATAAATAAACAGTGGAACAGTCATGCAACTTAATGCCTCTCAGCAATAAAAAGACGAACTATTGATATATTCAATGTACATTATCCTGAAATAATTATGCTGAGTGAAAAAGGCTAGACAAAAAAGAGTACATGCTGCATAGTTCTATTTACATAACATAGTAGAAGAAACAAACTAATCAACAGTCACAGAAAGTAGATCAGTGAGTACAAGGGTGCAGACAGAACTGAAGGGATTAGGAAGGTGGATTATAAAGGGGCATCTGGAAACCTAGGGGTGGTAAGTATGCTCACTCTCTCTATCATGGTGATAATTTTATAGGTTTATACAAAACATTAAATTGTACTCTTTAAATATGAGTTTATTCTGCGTCAGTTATACCTCAATAAAGTTGTTTCTTAAAATACAGAATAGAGGCTCTTGAAGAACAGAGACCAAATGGTCCATTTTCTCCAGCCACATGAAGGTGAATATCTAAAACTTGTATGCTGGAGAGGGTTTTAGTTTTAGCTTAGCAAGCCCATTAACTGACATAGTAAGTAACCTCTTCCAACATATTTATTCCCATGAAAGATATGAAGCTGCCCGGTAGAGTAGAAAGAGCATAGGTGTGGGGTTCACAGAGAGACCTGGGTTCAGGTGCTGCCTCTGCAGTTTACTGCTTAGTTCTCACTGTTAACCCCTCAAAGGCAGGGGCTGACTCTCTACTGACTAACACAGTGCCTGTAAATGTTTGTTGACCTGGACCTGTATTTCTTCATAAAGCAACTATTTCATCAAGATTGTTTGGAAGCAGATAAGCTAGGAATGCTCAGGCTAGCTAGCAAGTTGAGGCTAGGTAAAGAAGAGTCTGACTTCAATGTTAGATACAGATTAATCTCATAGTTTTCAACAAGAACAGAAAAAAATTCCCAGAGTACAGGCTGCATTGCATACCAATTAAACTAGCTCTCTAAGGGTAAAGCCAATATCAATATTTTAAAAACAACCCCCATGTGATTTTAACACACAGTAAAGTTTGAGAATTATTATGCTAGACTCCAAGCCTTTTTAGTATCAATTTTGACCTGATCTTGGGTTATTGACACTAACTGTGTTCCCAACTTCACTTCCTATTGGTAAACTCTCTTTATTTTTCCTTTACCCTCTCTGGATGATCATAATGCTGTGTTTCCATTCCTAGAATGGCCACTCAATCCTTTGTTTGTTGGTTTGGCTTGGGGTAACATTTCTGAGCTAGACATGACTCAGATTAACTTTGTCATAGTGGGTGTCAATGGGAAGTCATCCTCGTAAGAATTCTCTGGTTGCCTGGATTTGTGAAACTGGTCAATATACCACTCTTGTAAAAATCTTACATATGCTTGAAAAGAGTAATCATTTAGATGTCTTTCTAGCCGGAGAAACTGTAATTCCTTGACATTCCTTTATAGATCTGTTTGCTTTGATGTAAGTCATTCTAGTTTCTCAACAATTATCTCCTTATTACGAATATCACTCTAAAGGCCTAAGATAACATTTCTATTCTTTGCTCAGTTTTGTTAAAATCAATGAACGATGGCAGACAATATGAATTTCTCACTGAGAAAAGTCTTGTTATTCACATTCTGCATGCTGAAAAAATGATACTTAACCATTATAACCATTATGAGAAGTCATTTTTATCAAAGTACTCTATATACAGAAAACACTTCCCTCACTCTGATAAAATATGTTGAGATTACTCCAGCTAACAACAGTGTCAAGTATCTGTCTGAAACAATGGGGCATCAATATCTCAAAACCAACTCAATTTTAAGAGATGGAAAAAGCAAATTATTATATTTCACCTTTATCGAAGCCCTCTCCAGAGCATTTGCTAATTATTAGTCAATCTGTCGCTTGTTGTTGCTACTTGATAGTATACGGCAGCAGTGCTGCTTCTGAGGCTGCTGTAATTGAAGGTTTGCAAGAGCTTCTATTGCTAAGGCACATACTCCAACTTAAGACAGATGTGATCAGCCTTGTTTTTAACAAGACTGAAATAACTGGAAATCTGTGATTTGGCTAATTGCAGGGTTCCTCAAAGTATCTTAATACAGGAAAAACTTTGGCCATGCTCTGAAAAATACCTTCCTTAACTCTAACTGGTTGGCATTCTCATTCTAAATGCCTCTCCTCTCAGGCTATCACAAACCAGAGAAAGCAATTCCCAGACCATTGAGTAAATAACTGATCTTTAAAAAATACTTAGAGGTATGAACTAAAGTCAAATCAATTCTGTGGCAGAAGGTATTAGCTTAGCATTCCCTTCAGGAGAGTAGACTCTCTGGAGCCAAAGCTTCAAAAATCTGACAGATAGAACTCAGCTCTTAATCGTTTCCGTGGTACATAAATGTGATCAAGACCATATTTCCTCTGGTGCTCATCTCCCCTCCTATCCTAACCCCAGAACAAGAAATGGCTTTGAAAGATCTATGCACTTGCTTCCTTTAATACTGTCCTTTACAGTCAATCAAGAGAAGTCCATGTCCTGAACCCAAGCTTTAGGTAACTCTGCTCTAGCCACTGTCTAGTTATATCTGAATCCACGGAGTAAGGAGTTTATGGGGCCAAGGGAACATCCCCACCTGATGCCTGTTCCCTCAACCACTTTCTAGGCCACCTTCCAGGTATCAGTGACCTCAGAACTTCCTGATCTTATAGCCCCGAGACCACTCCCAGGGCCTGGATGGCCCTTTCTCTCAGGCTCATTCACCTGATAAGAGGGCAGACTACCAGAGTGTGCAACTCTGGCCTGAGAGCCGTAGCTTATGGGAATGTACGTGGAGCTTGGATATGCAGACCTGGTGTGTGCTTGACACCTTTCCAGGTGTAGGATGGAGCTGAGGGTGGGAAGAAAAGGAAGGCAGGCTGTGCAGTGGGACCACCGCTGCCTGCACCAACACACGTAGCCTGCAAATCCAAGGAATCTAGGAATTCTTAGGCAAATCTGAACTTTCAGCTCTTCACACAGAATAGAATATATTTTATTTAAGGTCTGTTAATATGTAACTTTACATATTTAGACACATAGCATATAAGGCTCCATTTGTACTCTTGCTCCAGGCCCAGTTTCATGCATCCCTTAAAGAAACTAGAGATTATCCTCTGCTTAGAATTCTCAAGGTATTCTATGTCAAATTTCAAATGAGAGAACTCACTGAAAGAGTTTTGGGAAAGCAACCGACCAACATAAGATTATAAATATTTATCTAAAAACCTTTATAAAGTGAATTTGTCATTTAGTTCTCAGTTATTTTCTATTTTTAAAATTCCTTATGTTAAATACATTTATGCTGTATTTCATGAAACAGGACTGCAAAAGCCTATACATTTGAAAAGTCTGTAAAAGTTTTTCAGAAAAATTAGGCATTTTCCTCACTATCCTTCGAGTTGAATTCTCAAAGAAAAAAAATTTGATCGTATTATGGCTTAATGTCACAATGCCTGACAAATTCCTCAAAGGCTGATTCAAACCATTATCGTCAGACATCAGTAAATACAATCAATAAATACCTACTATCACCTACTATGTGCCAGATTCTGGGCAACCAAAGATGGATAAAACCAGTAGATGAGATGAAACTCAATATTAATTGGAGGAGGTTGACAAATAAACACGCAATGACAAAGTTTGATAGATGTTATGAAATTATTAGCAAAACATAAGAGGCGCACCAAACCCAATCCTGGAATGCAGGAAGGTTTCTCAAAGAGATGTCAGCCAAGCTGAGTGCTGAAATTAGCTGACTACTTTATGTGGCAAAGAAGGCAATTAAAAATGTCTAATCGGAAGCCTTCTAAACTTCATCAGTGGCATACGGAAAAAGAGACAGAGGGGAACTAATATCTTTTTGACTGCCAGGCACTGTGAAAGTGCTTTGTATATATTAAATAACTGATCTTCAGAGTAAGAGGGCAAAAAAAGTTTTATTCAGTCCATTTTATTGAGGAGAAAATACAGTAAATTGTTCCCAGTCATGGGACCAGAAAGTGGCATACTCTGGATTCAAACCCAATGTTCCACCCATTACTTCAGGGATCACTAAATTGAAAAACCAACTTTTGCCCCATTTGTCCAGCCAAGAAGCTTAGATTTTCTTTGAGAGCAGAGAGGTATATCAACAAGGTGCACTTTGGTTGTAAAGAGATGTCTCTAATGAGAGCGTGCCAGAATGTGACTGGAATGGCAGATGGAGGGGTTGAAACTTGCGGTTGCAATTTCCATGTTCTTGATCAGTGGTTGTTGGTAATTGTTCGTGTGCTTTATAGCATATGGCTCTTTCTCTGTCATTAAGGTCACCCAATATTTTCATTCAAACTACCCACCAAAAGTGAGGACAAGGTGTCTGTCCCTGCCTCTTTGAAAGGCCACATGTTAGAGAACATATATGTAACCTGATCCTAGACTGGTAGTATTGGTTTCTCTCTTTACAAGTCATCATCTCAGTATAAAAGTATACTTAGTAATAGAGGCCAAATTGTCAAAGAACTCACCTTTTGATGAGAGAAATAGGATGAGAAGACTTTTTGTGTGTTGATTTCATAAGTAAATGTATTTTCTGGTAGCCTTATACAATTTGGGCCTATATTTATGGTCCAAATGCTTCTCAGAGGCATTCTTTGTCTACTTTAACTCTGTAGAAGTCGAGAGTTTTGAGTAGTTGTTTAACCAAGGTTCATACCTGGGACTTGGGATGGGGATGTGCTTGTAGGAATGGCTGCTTATGTTCTTGACTCAATAGCTCTCACTTTGGGGAAGATGACTACATTGTAAAATTTAAATGTTTTCAACGTTAGTTAAGCTGAGTAAGAGTATCAATTTACTACAAAAGAAAACTCATAGAAATGTTAATCTAAATATTGGTGGCTCTGTAGTTATTTGCATGGGAAATGGATTTACACAAAAGCATTAGTCTAGGCCAGGCACGATGGCTCACGCCTGTGATCCCAGCACTGTGGGAGGCCAAGGCAGGCGGATCATGAGGTCAGGAGTTCAAGACCAGCCTGGCCAACATGGTGAAACCCCATCTCTACTAAAAAAAAAAAATTAGCTGGGCATGGTGGCGGGCACCTGTAATCCCAGCTACTTGGGAAGCTGAGGCAGGAGAATCGCTTGAACCCAGGCGGCGAAGATTTCAGTGAGCTGAGATTGTGCCACTGCACTCCAGCCTGGGTGACAGAGTAAGTCTCCGTCTCAAAAAAAAAAAAAAGCATTAATCTATAAACAGTAATTGAACAGTCTTATTGTAAAATCCAATCTTTAATCTGAAAATAGTGTGACAATTAGGTAATATTAGTTTTTATATAAACTAGCCGCTTATCACTTGAATAAAGCAAAAAGCCCAAATTCTAACCAATAGCCTCCTTGAAAGGCTACCTACAGGTGGGAGAGAATTTCTTCCAATTCTAAAGAACTTCAGAACCTGCTAAAGTTATGTGCTGAAGAACTTTAGCAATTGCTCACGTATATGAGTTGTGTTGAGGCAAAATACGAGAAGAGGAGGATCCCATACATTCACAAATGGAGTAAGTTCTCCTTCTGTTAAAATACTCCATCACCGGTAAGCTTATATCATTATCATATATTACAAATTTTATATACAAGTAAATGCCCCAAAGTTCCATTTCAAACCTGGGCACTAAATGTTCCTTTTTGAACTTGCATTTCTTGGCCTCTCTGCAGACATTTGGTAACATCAGTGACTTTTGTGACATTTACTCCTTAAATGATCTGGACCATTTAAAACCAAGGCTAGCATTCCCATATCACACATCGTGCCCAAAATGAATTATGCTCACTTAGCCAGTATATATTCAAACAATGTGCTCAGGGAATGTAAATCAATAGTAGTCTAAGTAAAACATCACCAGAAGGGAAAAAGTAGAATGTTATAACGTAATATGAAATCCAAAGGAAATTGTATTAAATTATCTATCACTCAGACATCCTCCAGGCACGTCAATAATCCGTAAATCTATCATCCAGGTGACTAGATTATTTAATCAGCCTCTAAATGGTGAATGTTAAATACACAGTAGGTACTCAATAAATAATTGAGTTGCTTTAGAATAAAGATAATAATTTGGAATTTTGAAGTAAGCTCTAGTATTTGGGATTTAGTTTGCAATTGTTCCTTAGAAAAGATATGACCAGTACCAAACTGGGGAAACAGTCTACCTGCCTACTGATTGAGCTTATCAGTTTTCTTTTTTTAATACTTTAGCAACCTAAACTTACGCAATTTGATTTTCTTGTCATTGCTTTCCCTGAACTACCAAAAATGATGCTTTCTTTACTATTTCAAACTCATCATAAAATTGCTAAAAATCTAAAATTCAATTTGCCACATTACTGCTAATTTGAATAATGGCTGAATAAAAGACAGGAAACGCTGAACCAGCATTGATTTCTAAAACATTTTGCACTTTCCTCCTCCATCCCTGTAAAGTAAAGCTCGGATGCCACGCACAATTACACAAGAAAATCAAGAAAGCCATTACATTCAGCATTTTGTCATGATCATTGTTACCATGGCAAAAAGTGGGCTTAGGTTAGCACAGCTGCCACAGGCGAGGTCCACTGGCCTTTTGTAAAACTGAGTAACAATATAATGCCAAATTCTGTAGCTGGTCACTGTTTTTACCCTAGGACAAGGCTATTACCCATGGATGATACTGTCTCATTCCTTAAGGATCTGAGTCAATGTCATTTTATTAATGTATTCTTACTGTTGGCTGGCATTCCTGTTCTAAGGGGGAAAAAATGTGTAGTGTGAACACTTGGGACTGCAATACTAGAAAAAGCCAAAGTTTGGATGGTTGCATAGTAAATGACAATAGGGTTGTGCTAGAAATCACACAGATTTGGGAGTCAGAGATAAAAGCAGATCCATGATAACTAGCACTACAGCACATCATTTTCTCTGAGTATCAGCTTAGTTATCTGTAAAATGGGGATAAAAGTAACTTCCCAGGCATAAGGTAGATAATCAGTAAAATAAGACCCTCCCACTCCTTAATGCTGAGATTTCCATGTCTTCGGGAATGTTAATGAGTTGGTAGGTAAACTACTCTCTCTTCTTGGAAGGTGTATCATTTCCATCTTTCATATCGTTTGGATACTTTTCTCAGAGAGCTGAGGATAAATTATTTTAAGGTCTGACAGTAAGCATAAATTTCACATCAAAAGGATAAAAGTTCAGTGTCAATATTGTAATATATACCACATCTTATTATCTGCATTTTAAGTGACACCAATATTATTGTAAAATGAATGAAAAATGGAATATAGACTAATTTTGACCTTACGCAGAGATTTTTAGTTTTAAAAAATGAAGCAACATTATGAAAGCGGAGAAGTTTAAATTATCTGAAATGAATACATTAATCAAAACTCTATATTTACTAGAAACAAAGGCTACTAGCATTTTTACCAGCTAAACAAAATATTTTTTTCTAATGAGATTTCAGCTGAGTATCGTTTATCTTAAAAGAAAAATAATGAGACCTTACCTATTCCAGTAGCTCCAGAACTGGTCATGCAGGTAGGCGTGGTGGCTACATTCATCACCAAATGAGGCTTTGCTTTCAATCCAGTGAATTATGTGCCCTTCTACAGCTAAGGGACAAAGCATTACTAATATACGGAGAAGGGAAGGGAAGATTGAAAATTCTCAACTCTGCACAGGCCTCTCTAAGCTTCACATTAATGAGCACAGGCTTAGCTCTTACCATCATTTATAAATGTAATTACAAAACAACACACTGTATATGTTCATTACAAAGAACATTTATGTGACAATCATATTCCTTTGATTTTCATTATATTCTTCAAAACTCCCTTTCCTACTTCTCAGACTGCCTGTATAACTCGACAAGTGACATGCCAAGCAGACCAAAATGAGTCTGGCTTTTCAACAGATCTATGTTTAAGGAATTGGAAATTTAGAGAAATAAGTTGAAAATGACAACCAAAATATCTTTAGAAAACATGTTTATAATATATGCAAAAGATTTTAAGACAGATTTCTTCTGAACCTATTCTTTTCTGCCATTTAAAAATAATATTTTCCAATTATCCACCCATTTTTAATATTATAAAGCTAATTATTAACATAAAGACATTAAAAAATACATCCCTTTTCTCTAAAAACAAATGCATAACAGAGTTGAAGAACTTACCAACTGGTACTTGTAAAATAAAGTCTGGTGTTTTGTCATAACCCTTTGCACGGAGCTGATCTTCATCTACAGGAAGAACAAATGCTATTTACTTACAACACTATTCAATTAACAAGATAGGAATATATTTGTTTTTATTTCTTAAATATGTATAAAAACTACTACTGTAGTCATACAGATCTTTCTTATGCGTGCAGTGCTGTGTCAGAATAAATGAACTTTCTTAACAACCCTGAAGCGTAAATATGCTTCAGATATGCTTCTTTCATTATTTTTTCTGCATTTTTTGTTATTATAAACATCACGGATTCAAGCTGTCATAGACTACCTTTTTTGTAATTGAAAGTACTCAAAATAAAGTAATATACTTACTGATTTAAAATAAAGGCTTTCACTGCTGTGAAAATTACAAATGTTATCAGCTAGTATTGACAATTTATAGTAAAGGGCCAAGCACAGTGGCCTCTACAATTATGAAAAAATGCTTTCAATAAAGCAATTACAAAAGTTTAGTTTCAATTAGTGAAACTATTCCCACACACAAGAAAGAAACAAGGACAATGAGACTGCCATAAAGAATTCGTTATCCTGCTTAATTCCTTTGGTATGCTATTGTTTCTGGCATTTACCTGAGTTTTATAACAATATGTAATTCTGAAAAGCAAACATTTTCCTAAGTCAGTTTGATTTCTTGTTCCCCTGTAAATATCAATGATCTATTCAGAAGGAAAGAAGGCAGGAAAACAGGAAGCTTGACAAAGTTGGGAAAAACCAGAAAGGTGATTGTTAAAAAAAAAAAAAAAATCCACCAATATTTTCTAAATGCTGTCCTTGACTTCTAATGGCATTACAATGTGATTTCTGAAATGGGGAGTTCTCCATTAGATTTTGGAGTGACCTGGTCATTCAATTCCAGACATGGCTTTCTGTCTTCACCCAACCTCAACTAATGGCCCGACCAAGTAACAAGGAAGGCTGTGTGGTCTCTTAACACCTACTGGGCTGTTGACATTGTCATGCATCCCATTCGCCTTCCTGCATCACCTTTGATTAAAATTAATGGCCCATTCCCAGTGTTGGGTAGCTTATTTCCAATCCATTTATCAGCCCAAGACAGTGGTTCCATGGCCAATGTTCAGAAACTCTGTTTTAGAACACTCTTGTGCACATCTTGAAAGGTCAGCATTTTAAATGTAAATAACCTTTTAATGACAAGACACATATTTAAAGTAGACATTTAAGTTAAATTTTGTTAAAAGTCAATATCCTTAAACTGTCTAGATTTTGAAGGATTGGTGCCAGTATTCAGAACAATCTCCCCTCCTTGAAATACAAAAAATCTCAAGTTAACTATTGAGGTAACGAAATACAGATTGAAATAATATGACTTTAAAAACAAGAGAATTTGGAAAGTGAGCTGAGAACAAGATTGGACAGGTTTCTGTTCTGTAACTATACTCTGACCACAATGAGAATATTTAATAGAAAAGGCATTTATTAAAATCAACTCCAGTGACTTGAGCTGATGTTTCCGGTAGCTGATGAACAGTTTTAAAAGCAATGGTGACATTAAAAAAGATAGATTAAGATTTCATTAAAACTCTCCTAGTTTCATCAACCTTTGCAGATTTAAAATCGGTTTCAGAAAGAAAAATGATTATGTTTCTGATAATAGTGCGAAACAAAATTTCAAAGGTCACCAAGCAATCTAAATGCACACACACAAAAAGTCCCTTTAAAAGACAGATGCTGCACTCCTGTTCACTGCACCAAACTGACTAACATGATATCTACAATTTAAACTGCATGACTGACTTAATATGAAAATTAACAATCCCGAACCCCAAAACCGAAACACAAAACATCAAGTGTGGTTGGGGATCCTTCCCATCTTTTTGTGGTGAACTTCAACAAACTACAACTGGCTTGCTCTGTCTCTTTCTCTCTCTCACATACACACACCCCTGTCTCTCTCCCTCCCTCTCACTCTTTCTCTCTCAACATGAAGCTGATTCAACAATCACTGTAGCCAAAGGATAGCATCTGGAAGTCTGTGTCACCATTGGTGATATCAGACTTCCTTTTTTTTTTTTTTTATAGTAAAGAGGTTATCCCAAACATCTAAAATACTATGTATTGGGCATCTTCTTCCTTTAATTTATTTACTAAACTCTCACTGCCTTAGCTTCCTCTGTTTCAACCTTTGGCTTGCTTCCTTCATCCTAAATCTAAGAAAGGACGAGGTAACAACTTGGCAAAGTTCAGACAAAATGATGGTACCAGGGTAGGTAGCAGCATTTTGAAACAGGTGGCCTTGTTCACCTGTTCTAGGCCCCAGGACACTTAATGTCCCCAAAAGATGAATGAGTAAAATACAAGTGCATGTTTACCAGTATCCATGTCTTTACAAATCCTATCTGGATGGACAATAATTTTCTTTCTTAATTTAATTCCCTACATATCAATGAGGCACAAAGGCACCAACTAGGCTCCAAGTTCAAGGTTTTATTGGATAACTCTCACTGTTATCTTTCATCCTGGGTCCCAACTGTCTGTGCTACATGTTCATCTGAGGTTCATCTCAATTGTGTAAAAAAGGCAGCATCTCTTTCCTTAATACTGATGGGAAAATTTTTCTTTGATGTCAAGTTTTTTTTTTTTTTTTTTTT
>NW_012123709.1:4366415-4370342 GCF_000951035.1 Colobus angolensis palliatus
TGGCTAATTTTTGTATTTTTAGTAGAGATGAGGTCCTCCATGTTGGCCAAGCTGGTCTTAAACTCCTGACCTCAAATAATCTGCCTGCCTCAGCCTCCCAAAGTGGTGGGATTACAGGCGTGAGCCACCATGCTTGGCCTCAAGTATTTTAAATAACACTGGACCTATCCACTCCTTATTATTTTAGTAGAATTCCCCCACAAAACCCAATCTGTGCCTGGTGCCATTGTTGGGTGGGCAACTCTTTTTTCTTTGGCTATTGATCTGTTGAGATATATATATATATATATATATATATATATCTTTTATACTCAGTTTTACAATTTATGTTTTCCTTGAGAATCACACATTTCATACAGGCTCTTATAAAATGGCATATATTTGAGCCAAGTAGTTACTTATGATTCTTTGAATTTTCTAAGTGGAAACTAGATGTTTAAGTAATATAAACTGTTCTTCAACAGTAATATAAGATGTTTTCTTCAAGAAAAAAGTGATAAAGATTAAGAACAAAGTAAAAATAATATTAGTTAGAATGAAAAAAGGTAATGGCAATAATATGAAACAGTACTTTTAGTATGACTTCCCCAAATGGTTGGGAATCAATATCAAACCAATCTTCAAATCCTGCATATATGTCTTAGTGACTATAGCAGATACAAAGTAAGGGTCTTCTGGTTTAAGGTATATATTTAAAAACCCAATATATTTCATAACCATTAAGTTCATTAATGTCATAGTTCAAGTGTTCATTATCAAAATTAATATAGGAATATTATCACTTAAAAGCAGACCTGTTAACCTTCAGATTCACAAAACACAGATTTTTAGATAATGGGTGCCTCAGAAACATTTCTGAACTAGTAAAACTGTAGAGATTACTAGTCCAACATTTCAATTTACACACAATACAGCTGGCCTAGAGAGAAGTTAAATGAGCAAACAAGACCAAGACCTCTCAAATCACTGCAGATACAGGGTAAGTGCCCATGTCAACCAAGTTGTAGTTGGTCCCAGCAGACCACATACCATTCCTAATTATGCAGATATTTAAATTTGATCAAATGTAGTATTTTTAAGGTGGGGAAAAATTTATTTCTGTCTTTGGAAGATCCTGAAATGTAAGAAAGGAAGACTGCCATCTGTGAGCTATTTAGACAACACCTGCCTGAAAAGGAGATGAACTGGACAGTATCTTGTTTTCTAGCACTTCAATGGTCCTTTCTCCAATTTATCTTAAATAACTCAATAAAACCACATCCAAAGATGATGTTAATTTTCAAAAACAACCCAGGTCTTCATTTATTTTGAAGTTGTCAGGCCTGTCTTTAGAGGGCATTTTTTAAAAAGAAATTACACATGCATAAAGAACATTCTGAAGGTTTAATTTCTCTGGCCTTTGAATTACCCTCTTCTCTAAATACCCAAAATATCCAAAGCAATTAAGTACTAATTACACAATTTCTTTTCTTGAAATAAAGGGCTGATTTTGAGTCAGTGAACAAAACACATCTGAAACTAGTTAATGTATACTTAAGAATCACAGGGGGGTATGAGGACTACCAAGAAAAGGTTTGAGGGCTTTAAGTTTGTTTTGTTTCATTAAAAGTTTTACATTTTAAAAGTGTAGTCATTTCCATAAAAATCATGTAGAATTCCAGTTCACAACATCTGAAAATGAAAAGTCACATTCTGACAGGACTTTTATCTACGAATTTATAAAAAGTTTTCTAAAATGCTAGATTAAAATACACTGTATGATAAGAATATTCCTAACACCAAGTGCATCTTTACTAAATTGGGGGAGGGCAAAAAAGACATATATCAACACATATTAAAACTATGTCTTTTCTACTCTAGTAACTAATTTTGTTTTACTGTGTTCTTTTTTTTTTCAAAACTCTGTATAACTCAATATTTGGAGTTATGACCTTTGTTCTCTATATTTTTATGTTCCCTAAGAGTAAGTTTCACAGCCTTTTCTATACAATTTAAGAAGTTTGCAAGGTTTCAGTAACAGATATTACATGTTATGCAAACCGTGTGCAAAGGTACACAGAATAGCCATGCATTTAATGGGGAGACCAATAGCACAGATAAATGAAATCTTTAGAGAACCCAAAACTTCATTATAGCTGTTAGTTTCAACCTCTTCCCCCAGAGCCTCTTATCAAAGCCACTAATAAGGAATACAACTGACTGCTCTGACCTTGTGCTTTGCTTATGTCTTTAGGGGATAATACTAGTGAAAATTGAAGTGCCTTAAAGATAGGAAACAAATGGGAGGTCAAGAAACTGGGACAGTGTGGAGAGGTTAGGTAGGCAACTGGTAGCTGTGGAGAGGCAGAGGACACGAATACGAGCAAATAAAGTAAAACTCTTCTATATTTTATACCAGATCATGCTAAATCATTTGCGTTGTAGATGAAGGGACAAATCAACATGGTAGAATAAAAAGATACAGGACAGGTTGTTGGGAGGGTAGCAGCTGGGATGCAAGGCCGAAGGACAATTTGTTTAATCAAAACAAGTGGAGTGGACAGTCACTAGAGCCCTTTCCAATTCCAAGATTCAGAGGAAAGGCTGAATGTTAGCTTTTGTCTGCCCTGGTTCTTTTTAGCTGTAGTCACTGATGTTAGACCCTCTTGCTGGGCCAGCTCCATGTGTCGCCGAACCAATCTCAACGGAGAGAGGCACACTAGCAGTTCTGAGACCTAAAAAGGATCTCCTACACAGACAGATGTGCACATGGGTGAGTGTGAGTGAGTGCACACATGCACAGGACCAAAGGTGTCAATTCAGCAATCACAGGAACGGGTTTGATCCCCAGTGCCTTTGGTTATGGTGAGTAAAACCCTAGCCTGTAGTTAATTATCTGCAGGGAGAGGGAGATTTTTGATTTTGCTGTCCTGTATGTCATCCTGTCTGGCATTGCTACCCTACTCTCACAATGTGATTCTCATGAGTGGGCAGTAATGTGACCCCAAATCACTGCCACAGGGCTGGATGCAGACTAGCTGATCAGACCCCTTTCTGAGATATATATACACACACACACACACCATATATATATACACATATACACACACACACACACATATATATACACACATATACAAACATACACATGTATTTGAGACAGGGTCTCTATTGCCTAGGCTGGAGTGCAGAGGTGCCATCATGGCTCACTGCAGCCTTGATCTCCCAGGCTCAAGGAATCCTCCCATCTCAGCCTCCCCAGTAGCTGGAACAGCAGGTGTGAACCACGACACCTGGCTGATTTTTATTTTTTGCAGAGTGGGCAGGGGTGGGGAGTAGTCTTGCTATGTTGCCCCGGCTGGTCTCAAACTTCTGAGCTCAAGCAATCCACCCACCTCAGCCTCCCAAAGTGCTGGGATTACAGGTGTGAGCCACTGCACCTGGCCCTTTCTGAAATTTGTTATGTGGCAAAAGAGAATCACCAACTTTACTCTGGGGTTACAAACTCTAAGGATTAAACAAATGAGCAATCACCAGCAATCATCTTTGTGACCTTGTGACCTGAAAATGAAGCCAACACAGAAAAGAGCAGAACCCAAAAAGGACAAAAGATAATAATGATATTGTTTTGCCTTCTGGATTCTAATAAGAGACACAGCAGCAGCAAATCTCTCCTTTGGACTTCCCCGGTGTATATTTAAGCCAATAAATTCTCCTTTTTTGTGTATATAATCTAGTTTGATTGGATTTCTGCCACTTACAACCAAAATAGTTCCAATACATCATTAGCGACCCAAAAGCCGATGATCCGTGGACATGAGCTAACCACCAAGAGCTGTGGTGAGGGGGGCCGGGAGCAGGGAGCACCCCATCATAACTGGCAGTGGTGAGGGAGGCCAGGAGCAGGGAGCGCCCCATCGTAAGCGGCAGTGGTGAGGGAGGCCAGGA
>NW_012123709.1:4370392-4373583 GCF_000951035.1 Colobus angolensis palliatus
TAACTGGCAGTGGTGAGGGAGGCCAGGAGCAGGGAGCGCCCCATCGTAAGCGGCAGTGGTGAGGGAGGCCAGGAGCAGGGAGCACCCCATCATAAGTGGTCATGACAACCTTTCTTCAAAGTTCCAGGGAGCTGAATCTCAAACTCAGCCGAAAAGAAAACAAACATCCAGAAAGCATTTCATCTTCCAGCAGCATATGCGTTTATGGTCCTTTTCTCAGTCCCAGGGAGAAGCGTGCACGGGCACATTCAATAAGGGGAGTAAGTAAGAAAGTCTCTCACTATGACAATCTCTTCAGAAAGGGGAGAACAGAGCCCAAATTCCCCACCTCGCACCCTCAATTTCATGTTCCTGTTACTCTAAAAACGGCATCATATTTTTAACCTTCTGATAGACAGGAATTTAAATGGTGGATTCCTTATGAAACACCCAACCATCTCCAATCCCTTCGGCCTACATAATTGCATGTTTCATTTCTGGTCTCTTACTCTCTGCCGCTGACATCTGCAAATACACACAGTCTTGGTATTCTAAATCTCATCTGCTCCTGCTGCCTGTTCTTCACCTGAGGTCATAATCCCCTGTTTGTCACATCATAACCACCTCCCCAGCAGAGTACTGTTGCTTCAGGTGAGGAATAAAGCAGCAGGGACAGATGAACTCTTAGAAACAAAGATCCTAATTTCTTACGGCAAGGGACATCCTTCACTACGCCTATTTGGCTTTACAGATTATACTGTCTCAGAGTCCCACAGACTAATACATGAATGCTACACAAGCACCCCTGTAAAATTTGCTGGTGTGTCCAAACATAGGGGCATGGGTGAGGCAGGGGCATAGCAAATGCCTCTCAGGTGTCACTCAAAATAATTGTTAGCGTCTACTAACAGAAACATTCACTGGAAAGAATAAAATATCTCCAGAACCATCATTATTAGGCCAAACTTAACAAGAATTTGCACCAGCCGGTGGCTGTGGCCATCACTAATGAAAGTCCCTCCAACCTGGAGATATGCCAACCCAGAAAAGACAGATGGTTTATCTTCAGTCTTTGGTATGAGCTCTTTCATATTTTACCTGACAGGGCAAACTGTCTTGTTGTCTTCGCATTGTCACTATTTTCTGTTCCTTTCCTGTCTTTTTGTCTAAAGCTCTTCAAAACAAAACAAAACAAAACAAAACAAAAAACGAGAACCAAACCAAAACTGAACAAAACAAAAAGGGGAAAAAAAATAGAGGGTATAACATAGCAAAATATGGTCTCAATAATCACTTGAGAGATACAAATCAACACTTCTCTACCAGTAGATGAAATACATTTTCTATTTCGTCTATATGGCATAGAGTGAACCCTCAGCAGAGGTAATGGGATGATCACAATGCTTATGGTTCAATTTAAAGTTGAGGAGTTTTTTGTGCAGCTAAGCCGAGGAGTGGGCAGCAAGTTCTACATGTCTTTTGAGACTTTAAATGCTGATATCTATCTATCTATCTATCTATCTATCTATCTATCTATCTATCTATCTATCTATCTATCTATCCCCTATCTATCATCTATCTATCTTAGTTAGAGACAGGGTCTCACTCTGTCACCCAAGCTGGAGTGCAGTGGAATGAGCACAGTTCACTGTAATCTTGAACTCCTGGGCTTAAGCGATCCTCCCACTTTGGCCTCCCAAGTAGCTGGGACTACAGGTGCCTACCACCACCCCAGTTAACTTTTTTGAACAATTTTGTGTAGAGACAAGATCTCCCTGTGTTGCCCAGGCTGGTCTTGAATCCTGGCCTCATGTGATCCTCCTGCCTCAGCCTCCCAAAGTACTGACATATGGCCAACAAATATTAATTCTAAATTAATTATCCTTGGAAGGAACTGCTGACTTGTACTGAAACTTATCTTCATTTTTCCCAGAAGACTCCATGTTTGCATCAACTTAAAAAAAAAAAAAAAAAAGTTTGTTTCTTTAAAATTCTTAATGGTGTCTGCCCACAGCAGACTTAAAAGAGTAGTTAGCTACTGGCAATAGAGCCAACCTTATGAGCTCAACTGGCCATCCTAGGTATACACTGTGGCAGGAAGGTCCCGGTGAGAAAGAACAAATGAATAAGAAAATTCCGTCACTATTTCAGGAAAAGCAGCTCATGAGGCAGCAGCATTTTCTTCATTCATAGAGGACAGTGACTGATATTGAGTATAATTTGTATCTTTCTTTGAAAGGTTTAATGAAAGTAGCCTAACAGCTTTGGGTTTTTATTTTCATTATCAAGACAATCATGTGAGCACCTACTAAGTGAGATGCATTCTCACTGGATTCTCACTGGATCAGAGAGAAAACTGCAATCTCATTGGATCACACATGCAATACGGTGCTTGGCTACGAGCACTGGGGGCACAGAGTGCTTATAATCAATCATTTCATACTAACTAGTGTAGTTCCTGGCATGCAGAGAACACAACAAAAGTTAATTGAAAAGAATGAATAAATAATGAAGGGAAGAATTACATGGACTCTCAGAAACTGCTAGAAATTATCTGTGTTCATTTGTAGTTTGTCTCCCTACTGGACCATAACCCCATTAAAGCAAACACTTCATCTGACTTATCCAGTGTCTAAAACAGTATCCAACGTAGTAACTTATTTGTGGAATAAATGAATAAATATGCGCATGAAAAATATTTTTTAGTTGGAGAAGCTGAAGTCATTTATTTAACTTTGACCTGCCTTAATACAATATACTTATGTGTGGGAGTACAAATTGGATAAGTTTAAAAGATAGGGTGAACTCATATCAGTACATTCAAATCTTCAATGATAAGAACACTTCTGGTTTTCTTTCCTATAGTGTCTGGCTAAATCTTGTGCCGTAACAACTGCTCAGGATGCAGTTATGAACCAAGGAAATTTAAAAAAGAAATAGTGATTTACTTTTATTTTTCTCTTCAATTGGTAAGAGGAAAGATAAAATATGCATTTTATAAAACAAATATAGAGCACAATGTGTGGAAAATCTAGAATGGGGTAAAATATTTTCGGGAAAGTCATAATTCTTAAATATACGAATTATCTTATATTAAAAGATGAGAATATTTGTCTTTCGAATATAGTCCAAATTAGAAGCCAACAGACAGAGAGAGAGAGAGAGATTTTCTGCTTAGCAGAAATTAAATACATTTGCAATGTATTTAATTC
>NW_012123709.1:4373923-4389481 GCF_000951035.1 Colobus angolensis palliatus
CAGGATGGTCTCGATCTCCTGACCTCGTGATCCACCCGTCTCGGCCTCCCAAAGTGCTGGGATTACAGGCTTGAGCCACCACGCCCGGCCTATCTCATTTATTTTTAAAGATCAATTAAATATCCTCTTTGAGTATGCTTCCATAAGATAATTATCTCCAGATTCTACAGCACAGAGGAACAGATGAGACCCATCAATTTCAATTTCAAGTCCCTTTTCTGTACTTGTTTGCAAGTAGAGATGACCCCCGGACCACATTTTTACATTGCTTTTGTCAGCCATGGTGAATCCAATTTAACACATTCAAGTTCAAGTAAGCTGAGGACTAGGACTAAGTTTAGCCCACATCTACAATCTTTGCTTTTTTTTTTTCCCAGCTGGGATCGGCTAGTTCTCAAGAAGGAAGCAGAGAAAAGTTAGGCCAAACAAAAAAATAGGGCTGAAGGCCTGACTGTCCGTAGGCTGATGGCACCCAGAGAGTGGTGCTCAGTAGCTCCGACAATGCTGCTGCTTACTTGGTGGCTTAAAACAAAACAAAACAGAAAACAGACGTGGCCATGACATATTGGCCCCTATCTGAGTAATTGATGTGATCAGATATTTCATAATACTATCAGAACTACCCGGTTCCAAAACATATCTCATAGTGCATCATAGGCCACTCATTCCAACTGGTTCTGAACTATTACATATTTTCCTTTTGATTAGACTTTTAAAAGGTGATTTCTTCCAACTTACCCTCTTTCCATAGGCTGAACAATTCAACTGTCCCCATATGAAAAATCTGGCTGCTTCAATATACTGAGATTTAATTTAGTGACTTGAGAACACCTGCCTAATCAATCAACTTTATTTAACCCTAACTAGGGAATATTTATGATATCTCCAAGCTTCAAATTAAAACAATCTTATAATGTATTCAATTTTATTCTACAGTTTATTAATAAAAATATCAAACATTAAGATTTGGAATAGATACTTTGTAGGACTTTATTAAACATCTCTTCCTTACTTGACATTTCTCCGCATTTGGTTTTCCTTGGCCAATTCTTTGTCCATTTTAGAACAAAATTTACGTAATCCAATATTGTTCTATTTTTTATGTATGTCCTAAAATAAACATTATGCAGACTCTTCAATATCTATATAAAATAGATCTGTTTAATAATAAAATGACTTGTATGTAGCCTTTACAAATTACCACATTAAAAGTGGAGAAGAGAAATTAATTCATTGTAGAGTGTTTTATGGTTTCTGTGATCACTTATTATATGTATAGTCGTTTGAGGCTTAATGTCTTTTTTTTTTTTTGACGGAGTCTCGCTCTGTCGCCCAGGTTGGAGTGCAGTGGTCGAGATCTCAGCTCACTGCAAGCTCTGCCTCCTGGGTTCACACCATTCTCCTGCCTCAGCCTCCCGAATGGCTGTGACTACAGGTGCCCGCTACCATGCCCAGCTAATTTTTTTTTGTATTTTTAGTAGAGACGGGGTTTCACCGTGTTAGCCGGGATGGTCTCAATCTCCTGACCTCGTGATCCGCCCGCCTCGGCCTCCCAAAGTGCTGGGATTACAGGTGTGAGCCACTGTGCCCGGCCTGAGGCTTAATTTCTAATGCTTAAGAGATGTTGAAAGAAATAATAATCTGTAATACACAAACACATGAATACATGTGGGATTTTAAAAAAATCATAATAAATCCATGATGTCAATGAACATTTGGCATGAAATAATAAAGGCTTAATATTTTGCTTTCAAGTAAAAGTACTACCGAGTTCCATATATGAGACAAATATACCCAACATGAATCTTTCTAACTGTTCTTTTTAATATATAAAACATTTTATAGACAATATTTCTTTTGTTTCTTTTTCTCATAAGGTCTAGATTATGGTTAATATCTCATGACACCAAAAGTAATACTGCAACAGATATTAAAGCATTTTTTCAGCCACTTATTCTATAAAATATTAATTGCAAGCTTGTGCATGTGCTGTATATATAGGAGATTAGGTAACTGAGTTCCTGCTCAGTTCCAAATCAATAAAAGATAATATGCAGAGCATCAATCATCATTCACCCTTCCTTTAGTGGAAGATTTTTAAAATATATATTTAAGCACTCATGGAGACAACACAAGCTACAGAAGATGTGAATAATACTTACCAAGGAAGGACAGGTTTTTCTCTAGAAGTAAGTCTCTCAGCAGGACTTCATGCTCGTGACCAATGGCACTGGGAAGTTTCAGTTAAGGGGGTAACACAGGCAGAATTATACCCGCAGGAAAATGCTAATACCAGGTCTATACTTTGAGACGAGATGAAGCATTGAGGTAGTTTGAGCAGCCATTTTCACCCTTAGTCCACATCTTTGAGGAATGACATCTCTACACACATCCCCTCATTTAAATAATTTGATCGAATTTTTCTTTTTCTTTTTTTTTAATAGAGACAGGGTCTTGCTCTGTTGCTCAGGTTGGAGAGCAGTGGCACAATCATAGCTCACTATAACCTTGAACTCCTGGGCTCAAGTGATCCTGCCACCTCAGACTCCCGAGTAGCAGGGACTACAGGGGTGTACCACCCACCATGCCTGGGTAATTTTTTTTTTTTTAGAGATGGAATCACACTGTGTTGCTCAGGCTGGTCTCAAACTCCTAGGCTCAAGTGATTCTCCCACCTCGGCCTCCCAAAGTGCTGGGATTATAGGCATGAGCCACTGTGTCCAGCTTTTTCTATAATTTTTCTATATATTTTGGCAAACAAAGATTTGTAAATGGATGTGCACTTTGTATTTTGAAAAGAAGGAGAGACATTTTAAATGTACTTTAATCTGTGTTAAAAATCTTTCAATTCAGCTGGGCGAGGTGGCTTGCGCCTATAACCCCAGCCACTCTGGAGGCTGAGGTGGAAGGATCACTTGAGGCCAGTTGGGTAAGGCTCCTAAAAAAAAAAATTCTAAAAAAAATTTTTAAATTAAAATCCCTCAACTCAATTTAGCATACATTTATTAAGCACTTAATAGGTACCATAAAGAACACTAGGCAGCCTTTGCCCTAGAAGAATTCCTAGTCTTAGAGAGTTCTGTAAATCTTCTGTGAATTCACATTTGTCATCAGGCCAACATTTAGAAACTTCTTTGTTTCACTTCCAGTCGACTGTTGCGACTTGCAAGCCAAACAAGTGACTTGTTAAGAATATATGTAATCTGCAGGAAAGACATCTTAGTAAAGAGCTGTGGATTGGGATGTGGGTACAGAGGCTATTTCAAGAGTCTTTTTCTCATGTGTGTACGTATATGCATGTATATGCATCTAAATAGATACACATATGAATGTATATTTTTTCAGTGCTTACTATGTGATAGACACTGTGTTAAGTGCTTTTAGTATGTTATTTTATCCTCATAATTATAATAATTATTTTATAGATGAGGAAACCAAGGCTCAGAAGGTACGTGCACAGGGCATACAGTTAATGAGTGGCAAAGAAGATAACAACAAGATCTCTGCCAAGTCTATGTTTATGAACTCCATATAGCTTCTCAAAAGTATTAAAATTATGTCATAATTGATAATAGCTAATATTTCTTAAATATGATACATGAAGTCTTTGTGCTAAATACTTTGGGATACCATCTTACAATAGCCACACAAATAGATACTATTATTAGTCCCTCTTTTTTCTTTTTTTTTTGAGATGGACTCTTGGTCTTGCCCAGGCTGGAGGGCAGTGGCACATCTCGACTTACTGCAACCTCTGCCTCCTGGGTTCAAGCAGTTCTTTGGCCTCAGCCTTCTGAGTAGCTGGAATTACAGGTGCCTGCCACCGTGGCCAGCGAATTTTTGTGTTTTCAGTAGAGAAGGAGTTTCACCATGTAGGCCAGGATGGTCTCAAACTCCTGACTTCAAGTGAGCTGCCCATCTCAGCCTCCCAAAGTGCTGAGATCACAGGTGGGAGTCACCGCACATTTTTACAATTAAGGAAAGTAAGGTTCAGGGAGGCTGGGGAATTTGCTGAAGGTCCCATGGCTGGTAAATAATGAAATTAGGAGTGGAACGTGGAAGTGCTGTGTATTTTCCAAACAGATGAGATTGCCCAAAGTCTGAAAAGGAGTGTAATCCTCGTCTAGTATTTCAGCTGACTCAAAAGCATTTGCATTTGGTAATAATTATGTGAGTCATTACTTTCATTGTCCTTTTCACTGATATCATCAACCTGGTCACATCACTCCTTGGCTTACCAGAGAAGCTGATTCTGATCGAGTTCAACTTAAATAAAACTTCTATGTTGTTTGTAAAAAAAAAACAAACAAAAAAAAACGCTAGAGAATTATCTTGCATTTTACCAAAATATACAGGTGAATACTATTTAAATCTTAGAATTCAAGAGATGTGGCCATTTATGTTCCAGCAAAACATGCCCTAAGTCATCATTATTGCCTTTTCCTCCAGTTGTCCCCTGCCCTTCAAGGCACATGGCTCTGCTTTTTCAATCTCTAAAGAGAAACAAAATAAAGGAACACATTTTTAAACCACAAAATTTCACAAATTTTCAGAGTCCATTGAAGACATTTGATGAATTACTCTCAATGATCTCTCATTACTAGGGACATCCCACATTTTAGAACTGAATTATTTACTTCTATTCCACATAAATGTGCTCTCATTTTTATTGTTGTAAATTATTTACATCTAAAATGTTGAATCATGAAACTGAGGTTTCTGATGGTACAGAAATGAAACCCACAGCATTTGAAGCTTCCTGCATCATTATCTTTCCTTGCTTCACAGTTTATGCTTTTGTCTGATAGCTGTGTCCTGGAGTCACACTTTGGAAAGTTGAGGTGGCTGATTTCTCACATTTTTTCCTTGGTGGTGGGAAAGGTGTAGGTGGGCATGGCTGCATATGAAAAAATATAGTAGATACCAAAAAAAAAAAAAAAAAAAGAGAAAGCACAATGATGACGTATATACTCTTTGCTAACTGTGCTTTCTGTGATGTCTTACTAGGAAATGACCAATTTATTTTATTCTACTTACACAAATATAACATTTTCATAATACACTAAGAAGGTTTAGCACCTATCTTATTTACCAAATGTGTGCTTTCTTTCTCACAACATGATGTAATTTACTGAGAGTAAGCAATGTAAATATTACCAAATTATCAGAAAAACAAACAGCACATTTACTCACATGGAAAAACAATAATTTTTATTTGGTGTGAAATAAAATAATTATTGCTGATCAGTCTAGGAAACATCTATGCAAGTGTATTTATACATTATATGAAACTGCTACTACTTCAATGCAAAGACAGAATCAGTTTCTCTGTAAACTTTCCAGCCTGTTTTATTTTGCATGATCAAAGCAATCACCAATTTGAAATTTTGGAAAGATATGTTTCTTAATTCTGCTTTGCTTGATATAAACATATATAAAATGCAAAGTCTAGAAAATAAAACTTATAAAATCTGTAGTTTTACTGGCAACAGATATCATGAAACTGCAAAAATTATAACCTAGTCAGTGAATGTAATTTATAGACATATGTCATTATCTTCATCAATTGAAATCATGTACTACATTAAATTCTACTGGCAGTAACACAGCCAAAAAAGGAAAGTGAATGATGGCAAAAATGTAAGGAAAATACTCCAAACAGAATTTATAATGCTCTATAAGCAAAAACACTTAGACTTTGTCTATAATAATACCTATTATTGATGTATGGCAGTGACCATGGGCAAAACTTGTAAATAACCTCACAAGCCATTTTCTTCGCCAGCAATACAGCAATCTAGTTTCCCGTAAGCATCTCAACTATTACTGAAAAATAGCCTCCTGGCATTTACAAAGTAGTTGACTTCATACTTTAGTCCATGCATACATAATTAGATAGTTATATTTAAAATCAATATGCAATCCTTCAAAAGACATTATGCTTTTAAAACCTTAACTTTAAATTGATTTTTAACTATTTTATGTGCTTTAAAATTAACATGTAATTCAACCCCAGATACTCTGAGATGGTGTTAGTTGTTATATGAATGTGCTAAACTTTACCAGTGTATCAACATGAGATTGGCACTCCTACAATTTCTAACACTATCATTAATTTTATACTGAATATAGAAGTACAATTTCACCTTGGTTTAATAAAAAGGTGAGCTTGGGATAACGCTGTGTTTTTACTAACTTAAGCTAGACTGGAGAAACAGACTTGGAAGATAAATACATAAAGGGCTATATCTTCAATACTGAATATTCTAGTAAGAGGGCTCTGTTAAAAGGTTATTTATCAAAGATTACTTATAAAGGCATGATTTTCTTATTAAAAATGTTACTGATTCTAAGCCTTTGTGAAGGAAGGTGGAATGTAAACACATACATGTACACAATTTGACTAGCAGGAGTTTCCAACAAAAAGCCTCCTGACTAGTAATTACTGAGTCACAATTCATCACAGTGCCATCCATGCTAACAAAATCCATACCAGGAGGGACATGTTTATATTATTAAGAGGGGTGAAATTCATGGACTCAGAAACTATTCTCATAAAAATTACTTATTATTTGCCATTTACGTAGTAAATTATTATAAAAGTAAATCTGATAAACGATTATCAAAAACCTTACTGTTGCCACAGTACTACTAAATTTATTGATTAATAATGTCCTACTATATGTAGTTACCGTCTGCCCAACCTTGTTTTAAAAAGTGAACATTAACTCTTTAGTAATCTCAATGTCTTTAATGAAAAGTGACTAGACTTCTGTTTTCACAACCTTAAATTTATTCCAGGAGGAAAAATTAACTTGATTTCTCTAAAAATGTTTATTAGGAATCCAAATGCCGGCTCAGATTGTAATCAGCATTTAAGCAATAAGAGTCTGTTGCCTTTAAAACGTGATGTCTCTGGAAGCATTTTAATCACAACCTCCTTTAACTCCAGGCTCTAAATTTATTCTAGTAAATTCAACAAAATTTGGCTCATTTTAAATGGAAATTTGTTATATTTTAAAAAAAATATTTCCTGGGATGGGTAGATACATTCCAAGACATTATGTTACCTGCCTAATGACTCTGTACCTTTAAACTCATTGAAAACCAAGCAGTTTGAAATAAGCATGTGAATGTGTAACTGCTGAACTGACATCTTCCTGTGGTCTATCTGATATTTCTTAAGCTGTAGAAAAGAATGGTCTGTAGTGACCCTCCAGTTGATTGAATGTAAAATAGAAGAGTATGAAACGTGTTTTGTGAAGCAGAACTTTATGTCAGGTTAAAGCTAGACACATCTCCACTGAGTCTAAGCTCGTCAATTGCGCACCTAAAATTTTATGGGAAAGGATACTGCTTGATGCAGTCCACCAGTGGTCCATAACAGCAGTCGTTCACAATGCACTGCAGACAAATAAGAAGAGGGGTCTGGGGTGGGGCAACTACAAAAACTATTACAGTAAACAGTATCCTAAAAGCAGTAATTACTTTTCTCTCCCCACTACCCCCCAAAAAGGAAAGCTATCAAAAGACGGTTCAGATTTAATCACAGAAAACAAAAATTGCATGCTTTTTATTCACTATAAAAGCAAGCTATTAAAAAGTGAAATGCTCTTCTTGCAAATATTGCATTGCCATTTATGGTGCACCCTGACCTCAGTGATAGTTTATGATGACAGTAATTAAATGAGGTTTAAAATCCTTTACTCGGCTAGGCAGATAACAGCATTGCCACTGAAAATAGACAGCTGTGATTAATACCTGATAGACCTGATTTGCTAGAACTCCATCTGGAATCTGAGAAGGGTCCCGTAGCATACTGTTTATAACAGACTTGGAGGCTGTAGAAGAAAAGAGATGAACTGTTAGCAGATAGTCAACATGCTTTTAATGCAACATGAGAAGTGACATATACCTACAAATACACAAACCATGAAAACAAAAATATGACTGGCACTAATCATTTTTTCCTTTTTCTATAATCTAACAGAAGCTTTTAATTAGACCATTTTGCCAAGTTTATAAGCCACATTGCCAGATTTGATGACGACCTAATTTTTCCAAGGTAAATTAACAAGTACAGACCTCAAGCACATGTCCCTTTTGTAGATAAATAAGCTTCGGAAAAGCCCATTTAGGGTAAAAAAACAAATCAGAAAAGAAAATATTTACCTTTTGCAGGTAGGCATTTTATAACCAAGCACACGTATATGAAGACTTTAATGAAGACAGGTCAGATTTGAAGTCTTTGAATCTGACCTGTCTTCACTCAACTCTTCATATACATATGCTTCGATTATATCAATTAAAATGACTTTCAGTCATGAAAGAATCTTCTAATTCTAAACCTTTCCAAAATAATTCTCATCAACTGCCATAAAATCCTATCTACATTCCACAAGTGAGGAAAGTAGGTAAAACTGACTGAATTGAGAGAATCTTAAATAAGGAAAATCTATACAGAGAGAGAGACACACACACACACACGTTTTCCACCCAAAACATGCCTCAACTTGCAAATTCAGTTGAACCCCAAGAGAACTGCTATAGAAGAAGAGGGACCACTAAGGCAGGCATCTGATGAAGGTGCTATAGCAAGTGACATCCTTTGAAAAGCAAGGTAGAAGATTCTGACCCCACTGCTCACTAGGCATGTGGCAGCCACAGTAGCCAGAATTCCTTTTCATGCACGGGAGAAGGGCAGGTCTCTAGGCTGAAGCTAAGTCAGGTGTTGCCTAGGAATAGATTATTTCAAGGCCTCCAGTGGAATTATTCACCACAATTTAGCAAAATGGCTTATGGTCTGATCCACACAAGCACAAATTAAAATGCATACTGAATAATTATCTAATTAATAAAATAAATATAGACCACAGATCTACATCATTCAAGTTCTGAGATAATTTGGGGTCTAGTTTGTTTTCTTTTAAGATTATGTTCTTTATCAAGCTCTATACTATAAGAACACTGATACATAAAACAAATGTTAGTGGCTGGGCATGGTGGCTCACGTCTGTAATCCCAGCACTTTGGGAGGCTGAGGCGGGCGGATCACGAGGTCAGGAGATCGAGACCAACCTGGCTAACATGGTGAAACCCCGTCTCTACTAAAAATACAAAAAATTAGCTGGGCGTGGTGGTGGGTGCCTATAGTCCCAGCTACTTGGGAGGCTGAGGCAGGAGAATGGTGTGAACCCGGGAGGCGGAGCTTGCAGTGAGCTGAGATGGTGCCACTGCACTCCAGCCCGGGTGACAGAGCGAGACTCTGTCTCAAAAAAAAAAAAATAATAAATGTTGGTAAATACTGTGGAAATATATAAGGAAATTACATCTTATTCACTTAAGAATAGTATTCGGTTTGCAAAGAAAGGAGTACAATTATTTTAATTACTGCCCACTCTTAGTCATATAACTGCATGCTTATAGAAATGCTTATGTGCGTAGCCATTTGTGAACATGTGTTTGCACTGTAGGTGAAAAGGTCATATTGAATCTCCAAAAGAGAACCACCCAGCTATCCTATCCAACCCTATCTCTACAACTGGCTCTGCAACCTTGGCAAGTTACATAGCTTCCCAAGTTTAATGCCCATTGCTGGCTGTAGAAAGTGAAAATACTGTTTAAGCTGACTACCTAAATAAAGTGTTCTCGTGTGGTCTCTAGAGAAAACAGCTAAAGCAGTATTTTGCTAAGTTTAAGTAATAGTAAGAATCAAATCAGACTTAGGCATTTACTTCATATAAACCACAGAGTTGGACTCAATTATTTCTGAAAGCAATTACCATTGATAAGGGGTACAAATATTGGGAATAGGAAACAATGAATCATCCTCTTAGAAAAGAAAAGCTTATAGCAGCAATAGTATTAAAAAAAGAATGTGCCTGGTAAACTCAGTACTCCCAACCTAATTCTAAGGCCTGGCCAGTCAGAGGGGACCAAAGCAGTTGTCCATACCTTTCATCACCTCAAGGGAACTCTCTCTGGCCTGCCACTCGAGTCACCCCATAGTAATGGCAGACATATTCTTTTATGTTGCCCATAATGCCAGCAGAGGCTCAAGGAAATAGCAGCACCTTCTCTGTATGGACCCAGTCATGGTACATTCCAACTCTCACACCCATGTGAAGAAGAGATCACTAATATGTAAGTGGCCATGACTAAAAATGCTATCCTATAAAAATTTACAGACCTCATACCAAACTATACACAAACTCATTGCTAAAATTATAAAACAAAGGCTGGTTTTTTTCTTAAAAAAGAAAAGGGACAAAACTCTGGGATATAAGAAAAGTAGGCCATTTATTTTCAGCCAAAAAAGGGAAATATCAAAAGAAAAAAGAAACTGATGACATAATTTTCCTCACAATATAAATTTTAGAACAGTGTTATGCTTATCAGGATTAAGAATCATAGGCAATAAACTTTTTTTAAAAAGTCTGAATATGTTGAATAAACACTATTCAAATGAAAGGAAACTTGCCAGAGGAAGTCAGTTGTTTTAAATGGAATAATAGTAAAAAGTGTACATTGAGTCTACATTCATTTTAACCTCAAAAAAATGTCGTTTCTCTTCTTGCAACCCACCATTTTTTAGAGCAAGAAACTTATTCTAGGAAGTCACTGCCTGTGCTGTGGACCTAGGATGCATCCGCCAAGCGCACACAGCTCAAACACTCAGGCTTCATGAAAGTGTGTTGGTGTCTCAAATCAAGCCAAATCAACCTACTTTCACACACATATTCTAAAGCTTAGGAACTGCCATCTCAAAGAAATGAATAATAACATGAACCAGAGAAGTAAATGTGATTGGACAACCTTGTCATAGCCCGGGCTAAGAGGCCTCAAGAAAGCCTGTGTCTTTTATGGAAGCTGTTCCTAGACCACCTCTGGCCAATTTGCATCTGGCTTTTTTGACCACACATGGACAGGATTCCTGTACTCCTCAACCTTTGGTAGAGGCATTCATTCTGTTGATTTCACACTTTGCCCCTGCCACTGCAGGATTACAACGAACAGGATTACAATTTTCTACAAAGTATGTACAAAGCAGGAATGTATGAGTCACTGGAGCTAGATTCACAAGAATAGGAGAGACCGGGTACCTGTTAAAGCATGCTACAGTAGCAGACAGGGAATAGGCAATGCCTGGATTAAGGCACAATGCCTAAGATTATGAACTTTTCATTGTGAAGTATTTTTAGCATAAAGAACTAATATAATAAACATCTGTGCACTCACCACCCTGACCTAACTTCTAAATCTGCAATAAATTTACTCTAGATAGTCTCATATTAATTTGTGTAAGCTCTTATTTTAAAATTTCCCAGTCTTGCCAGAGGTTCGTTTTACTAACATTTTCATGAGACAAAATGTTGGCTCTGTCGATCCTCTTTACTGTAGCATTTCTTCTAATTTCATTTAATTTATCCTTTATCATCATTATTTCCTTGTTTCCACTTTGAGTTTGCCACATTACTCTTTCACTATTTTTATAAAATTCATTTTCAATTTTTTATTTTAAAATACACTTTTCAAGGCTATAATTTTTCCTTTAAATTTTGCTTTGGTTACATGCCACGATTTCGTTGTCATTCATTTATAAATAGTTTCTAGTTTCCATTATTTCATCTTTGACCCATAAGTTATTTAAAAACATGGATTTCTGCTGTTTCTAATTTGTGATGTTTATATTAATATGCTTTGTTTTACTTTGTGTTTTTATATGTGATCAATTTTTGTTAATGTTTTATACATCTTCAAAAAACTGAAGTTCCTACTTTTCAGCTACAAGGTTCAGATATGTCTAGTAGGTTAAGATTTTAATTGTATTACCCAAATATTCTGTATCTTTGTTATTTTTTTTCAACTACATATGAAATAATCATCTACTACTACTGTGGAGTTGTCAGTTTCTCCTTATAATTCTGCCAATGCTTGCTTTCTGTATTTGGAGACTATACTCTTGGGTGACTGCACTCTCAATTGTTATACATAGACTTCTTGGTAAGTATATCTTTTGGCAAAGTCATGACTTTCTTTAACTCTAATAAAGGTTTTCTCTTAAATTCAGTATTACCTAGTGGTAATACTCCGGCAACACTTTTCTTTTGGATAGGATCTGCCTCACATATCTGGTATTCCATTTCTTTTTACTGTTGTTATTAGTTTTTTATTTTCTAATATTAATTTTTATTGTACTGATTTTGCCATTTCTTTACTTTGAACTTCATTGTGTCATTATGTCTTAGGAGTGATTCATAAATAGTACTTTGTTGGATTTTCTAAAATAAAATTTGAAAATCTATGCTTTTTTAAAAATATGAGTTTAACCCATTTACATTCATTACAACTGATACATTCAGGCTTATTTTTACTCTCTTATTTTCTGTGTTCTGCTAATCATTCTCTTTCCTTCTCCTCTTTTTTCCTTACCTTCTAGTTAATTAAGTTTTCTTTATTCTCCTTTTACCCTTTATTCCCTTGGAAATAATACATTCTACTCCCTCTCTCCCTCCCTCCCTCCCCTCCCTTTATTCTCTTGGGAATAATACCTTCTACATTGATTTCTCCCTCCCTTCCTTTCCCCCCTTCCTCCCCTTCCTTCCTTGCCTCCCTCCCTCCCTCCATCCCTCCATTCCACTCCCTCTCTCCCTCCCTCCCTCCCTCCCTCCCTCCCCTCCCTTTATTCTCTTGGGAATAATACCTTCTACATTGATTTCTCCCTCCCTTCCTTTACTCCCCTTCCTCCCCTTCCTTCCTTGCCTCCCTCCCTCCCTCCATCCCTCCATCCCTGTCCCTCCGTCCCTCTGTCCCTCCCTTCTCTCTTTCTTTTTTGTATTTTTTTTAGTAGAGACTGGGTTTCACCATGTTGCCAGGCTGGTCTCAAACTCCTGGGCTCAAGCGATTCACCCGCCTCGGCTGAGATTACAAGCATGAGCTACCGTGTCTGGCCTCTACAATGATTTCTTTAGTAGTTCTCTCAAAGAATGTTAAACTTTATCAGTAACATCTTTGCTGTTTTACATATAAATAACTTGAAACACATTCACTCCAATCAGGAAGCCTCCCTCTAATACATCACTCAGCTAATGAGCTTCTCAATGACTGTACTTCAAAGTCTATCTGCTCTTTTTTTACACGATTCTATCAGCCTCCATGTTATTGTGTCTGTTATTTTTGTTCAACAGTCTTGTTTGTAATACAATTTCTCAATTAGTCTCTATGATGTTAAATTTTATGTGTTGACTGGGCAATAGGGTACCCAGATATTTGGTCAAACATTATTCTTTTTTTGGCAGGGTCTTGCTCTGTTGCCCAGGATGGAGTGCAGTGGTGTAACCTCAACTTACTGCAGCCTCAACCTTCCGGGCTCAATATATCCTCCCACCTCAGTCTCCCTGGTAGCTGGGACTACAAGTGCATGCCACCACACCCAGCTAATTTTGTTGTTTTTTTTTTTTGTAGAGACGGGGTTTCTCATGAGGTCTTCAACTCTTGGGCTCAAGCAATCCACCTGCCTCGGCTTCCCAAAGTGCTGAAATTACAGGTATGTGCAACTTTGCCCAGCCCAAACATCGTTTTGGGTGCATCTGTGAGGGTGTTTCTGGATGACATTAAAATTTGAATGTAAACTGGGTAAAACAAATTGCCATCCCTAATGTGGGTGGGCCTCATGCAATCCACTGAAGGACTGACTAGAACAAAAAGGCTGGGTAAGAGAGAATTCTTTCTGCCTTTGAGCTGAAACATTAATTTGTTTCCTGATTGTGAACTCTAACTGAAACCTTGGCTCTTCCTGGGTCTCAAGCCTCCTGGCCTCCAGACTGGAACTACAACCAATGGCACTTCTAATTCTCAGGCCTTTAGCCTGGGACTGGGACTATACTATCAGCTCTCCTGGGTCTCCAGCTTGCCAACTCTAACTCTTGAGGCTTATCAGACTCTATAATTGTATAAATCACACACACACACACACACACCACTCCTATTGGTTCTGTTTCTCTGGAGAACTCTAAGAGTTGATTTCCATTTTTTCAAACACTCAACGTTTATTTAAATTTATCAACATGTTTGCCATATTTCCTTTTTCAGCATTGCTTCTTGAATCCCATTCTCTGCTTTTGGGTTCAATATCCTTGCATCTCATTTATTAGTTCTTTCATCTGAAATCCCTAAGCAGTAAAAATGTTTTAGTTTTGCCTTATGTGAAAATATCTGTACTTAGTTCTCACTCTTGAATAATAATAAAACATAGTATACAATTATAGGCTAAGGGTCATTTTAATTCAACTCTGGAGATTCTCCTGTCTCTTGGGATCTATTGTTACTTAAAAGAACTCTAATGTCAGCCTAAAATTAATCCCTATGTATGTAATTTGTCTTTTTATCTCTGATTACTTTTAATATTTTATTTGACATTCAATGGTTTCATCACTGTGTGCCTAGATGTGGCTATTTATATTTAGTCAGCTTAGAAATAGTCGTTTCATGAAGCTAAGAATATACGCCTTTAATCATTCTGAGTCATTATAGCTTTGTCCTCTATTCTCTCCTCTGAAACTCATATTAGACATTTGTTAGAAGATCTTATTCTATCCTCGATGTCTCCTACTCTCATAAAGTGTTTGTATTTCCCCTCTCTTCATCCTTGTATCATATTCAGGATGCTTTCCTTAGAGTTACCCTAGAATTCACTAAATGTTCTTGTAATCTAATTCTTCTAATTTTCTCCTGATCTTTTTGTCTAATATATCACTCAGCTAATGAGCTTCTCAATGACTATTATTTCATTTCTACATTTTATTTCTTTAAAATCTGCTTTCTTACAAAATTCTAAACTTTTATTTATTCAGTTATTTTTATTTACTCAGTTTATATGTATGCAAATATATAAAATGTTTAGATTTATTTTATACTCTATATACTTTGTCTTATAGTTTACAGTGTCATTTCCTTATCTCCCGTTCATGGTATCCTATTTTTCTTTCTTTCTCTCTCTGTCCACTTCTCCATGGTAACTGGGTTCCTCCATTGGCTTGTAAATTTTTACTGAGAGCTTATGTTCAGCAAAAATTGTTTGACCTGCAACATAGAATTAACCGTGACAATGTAGTTTCATGTTTAGTTTTGCAAAAACCAGTTTTATTGTTAATTTCTTTGCTTGGCCTTTCTGCAGTGAACAAGAGCATAAATTTGGACCCAAACCCACAAATAGTGCTGACTTACTTTTTTTTTTTTTAATTTTTATTTATTTTTATTTTTTTAATTTTTTTTTTTTATTATATATCATGGCCAAACCAGGTCCACTTAAGTTAATAGTATTTGGCGGTGTCACTTGGGCAGGAAAAATCACACATGCAATACTACAAAATCAGCTGGGGAGCTGTCTTGAAAGTGGAGCTTACAGGAATTCCAGCCTATTTCTAGCAAGAGCCCCATGGTGCAACAATTATGTTTATGGTACTGAAGGAAGAAGTAGCAAAGAGGAGGAGAGATATCAAGCATATAAAGACATTTTTTATTTTTTTTATTATTATACTTCAAGTTCTAGGGTACAAG
>NW_012123709.1:4396663-4401663 GCF_000951035.1 Colobus angolensis palliatus
ATCCCTGATGAACATCGATGCAAAAATCCTCAATAAAATACTGGCAAACCGGATTCAGCAGCAGATCAAAAAGTGCTGACTTATTTCTAATTTCTATTTCTTCTCTCAATACTCCACAACCCAAGGCCATATCCATTAAGCAAGCTTCCTTGCCATTTTCTCCAAGAAAGCAGAGTTTTTCTAGTCCTTTTTGTATGGTTTGAGCTATACATGGAAGCTCAATTACAGCTCTTAGTTGCGAGTCTGTCCCTCTGGGGAGTTCAAAACCCAAGCCCAGCCCCTCATGTCTATATCTGAAGTTAGCAATTTCTGTAGATCATTCTGAATACAGGTTCTTTCTCCATTTCGGATACCCAATTTTACTTTTGTTTATACTTGGTCACATATCTTTTAAAGTTTTTAAAATTTTATCTATCATTTCTATCTTTTTCATGGAAATATGGGCCCATCAACAAAAGCTCACTCTGCCATGTTGTTGAAATTTTTGAAGGCCTTTTAGTAGTAAGTTCAGGGGAATACTTACTTACTTTTCTGTTTGTTAACTTTTTTTGGAGCCAGAGTTATAAAACTATATTTAAAAAGATCCTCTTCTAAGAAGCTGGACTCCCAAACAATAGAGAGAAGGGCAGGTGACAGGCATACGGAGAGGATGGGGAGTGGAATCACCTAAACTACTGCTAAGGACCTCCCTACTGTTACGGCATCTGGGAGGCCAGGGGAAAGGGAGAATGGTCATCGGTGGCTATAAAATACATTATTATCCTGATTCCTCCAACAGCTGCCATGATGTTTCAGGCCAAAGCACTGTGCTAATCATCAAGCTTGGGAAAGAAGACAACTTGTATCTGTGGATGTGACAATCAGTTCTATTAGATTCTCAAATATAACCCTCCGTTTTTGGGGAAGAGTGCTTTAAACAATTTCCCAGTGTGCTCATCATTTGGCAATTTGGCCTTGGCTCAGTGGAGACAATTTGCTCTTCCTGTCGTCTCTACTGGGGTGCATCATCTGGGTGCTGAAGGATTCACTTTGGTGGCGGCTCACTTGCATGTCTGCCATGTGGGTGAGGAGCCCTGGCTTTCTGACACAAGACTTACAGAAGTAAGACTTCTCTAAGGTCTGTTTGGGCTTCTCCTTGAAAAGGTTGGTGGGTTCCAAGAGCAAGCATCCCAAGATAATGATGCAGAAGTTTATGGCCTCTTACGATCTAGACTTCAAAGTCATATAACAGGACCACTATTTTTATTTACATCTTCCTCAAAAGAAGAAAAACATGTCTTCCTCAAAAAAGGTAAACTAGGAAAGACATGCAGAATAACACTTTCAAACAGAGAGGCAGTAAGGATAAGTGGTTATGAGCAGACTCTAGAATCAGACAGATTTGGTTCGAGGCCTGGCTCTTCCACCTACTAGTCACGTTATCTTAACAAGTTAATGCTGACACCTCTCAGTATCCTTGTTTGTAAAAGAGAATAACATTGGTGCTTACCTCACAGGCCTGTTGTGAAGCTGAAATAAAATAAACACACTGTTATGTACTTGGGCTATTTGATATTTGGGATGATGTTATAGCTGACTTCATGTGATGTTTATAAAGTCAGGGCACTGTTCTTTTCAAGTATATACTGCCACAGTCTTGAGATACAGCCAGAAGTCAATCTATTCAACAGGCAAAATTTGCCAATGCCAGACTGATTCTCCCATCTTACATACCCACTCCCCGACCCCAGTCCATACACATATACACACTCTTTTGTGGCACTCGGTGCACAGTCCACTACTAAAACTGGACTTCAGAAAGAACTAGGTAGAAGTCCTTTCTACTTCTGTGTATATTAGATGAATGTGTTGTCACTGTTGGAAGGTTTGTTATTTAAGTATTGTCCATAAATAACCACATAGTAGAAGAATTTTCCCCCAGCTAAGGGCATTTCAAGCATTAGCAACCAGGCAAGTGAAGACTTTCCCAAGAATAACTAATATCACATCCATTTTTATAGCTCTTGCTTTCCTTAGCATAAAGTCAGAGAAGTAGTCAGCTATTTCCAGAAGAAACTGAGGCAAACAAACAGGTGAATCATCTGTGCTCTCAAGACCCCGAAAGTCCTGCCTACTGCAAAGAATGCCTTTTGATTAGGCTGCACTTGAACTAAAACAAAAACAAGGCCGTATGTAGTTGGGATCCCTAATCTAAGATCTCAAATAGGTTTAAGCAGGATAGGGGAACTAGTATGGACTGACTGTGTACCGGATGGCAGCAGTCAGAGAGAAGGAAGGATGTGTGAAGGAAGGACAGATATAGGGATAAAGATGAGGAGGAAAATTCTTACACAGTCAGAGTTGTGGTGTGAGAGCCTAGTTCTCTCCCCACTTAAAACATACACACACAAAGAGCTTCTGCAGTTGAACAGCTGGATGGATATGGAAAGTGCTGCTGGTAATACTCCTAAGGTACACCCGGAGCTTTGCCTCTTCATGTGGCTGCTCCAGGGGCTGAGCTCCAAGACAGCAAAGCCTAAATACCAATTAGTATTTCATCTTTTCTTCCAATGCTGGTTTAAGGCCTTTGGATATCACGGTCATTAAGGTCCCAAGCTACATCTCCACAGGGGTTGACCTGCCAGGGTCTTTCCTGCACCATTTCCGTATTGCCACTGGCCTGCAGGAGCCTACTTGCCCTTGCAGTTGGAACTACTTCTCAAGAATTCTAAGCACTAGCCCACTGGCTCTCCTACTGTATAAAAGTGAAATCTAAAGCAGTTTGATCCCATTTGACAATCTGAATAAGAAATATCTTCTAACATTAGGGAATCCAATAGGGACAAATTAAATTCTTCTCTCTAACTAGCACATAATGATGTAAGAAATAACTTAGACTAGAGCTATCAAATATAAAAGTACTATGTAAGGACAAGAGGAAGGTGTCTCCAAAGCATGAGTGTTCAGACTGATCGGAACCTTGTCTCAGGCAACTTGCAGCCTTATAGCCACTACATGCCATCAACCCTTATCCAACAAACACACATTCAACAAACACTGATGAGGCACCTGGTTAATGTTGTGAATATACTTAATTCTTCTCCACACTCACACACACATCTGCCAAATCTGGAATGTTTTTTTCCTGTCTTTCCTTCAGCTAAAACTTTGAGGCCCGGTTCAATGTTTACCTTCTCCATTAATGCCTTCTCTTATTTTTTTTCCAGTCCACTTGCCTTCCTCTCCCTCATATTGTGGAACGGAGAGAACTCACATTGTGTATCCATCATTGGGCACTTGATTAAATGTCGCTCTGTCAACAGATGACAAGAGATTGATCAAGATGCTGAAATTTTAAATCATGCCACATTAAAAAGCTGTCAATATTTTCTTATTATTGTCTTTAAATATCTGGGGGCTTTCACATGGAAGAAGATTGAGGCTCATCATGTGGTCACCCCCAAGAAGACAAGAAAGAAATCTCACAAGTTTATTATTGGTGGTGAGGCTACAAGGTTTCAGATTTCAAGCTCGCATTTATGTAGCCCTTATTTAGTCTACACAGATGTTTCTTAATCTTTTTTTTTTTTTTTAATTCATTAGGGTCCACCTCAGGAGACTTATTTTTTCTTAAATTGCTTCCCACAAGAAATTTTAATGCCACAGATAGGCTGCATATCTGTTTACACGATCTCACCCCCTTTGAGAATGCATGGTTCACATGGAGGATTAAGGAATTGTTTGTGTCAGGGTATTTGGCAAGCTGCTTAAAAGCAGAATTACTTATTTGTTACCACTCCAAAGCTGCTTTGCACAAAATACCTACTCAACAAATTGCTGAATAAATACATTGATGAACACACTGCCAAAGGAAAGAGAAGACTCCTCTTTCTCATAGGATATGACGGCTCTTTAGGTAAACAGTGAAAACATCTAGTGACTCATCTCCCAAAGAGGAGTGCTTCTCACTGGCACAGATTTGGGAAGTGACCTTACTAGCACACAGTTTTTGTTGTTGTTGTTAACACTTACCTAGTACTTTTATAAGTAGTTTAAACTTATGGTAAGAGATTCTATGGTATTCCCTCCTCCCTCCTAAATTTTCCTCCAATTCATATGTTAGCAATTCAAGTTTCAAGCTAGTTCTCCAAGGAGAGCAAATATAGGGCCACATCATGAAAGGAAGCCCTCTTATGCACTCCCTGGGGCCCAACATGAGAGGTGAGACACAGGGAAAGAGAGAACTCCCATTCAAGATCAGAGGAGAAAGTTCATGGCAGCAAAGACTTGCTGAATTTTCCTGGGGTATCCAGAAAGCCTGATGAGATCAAATGTCTTACAGTCTATGAAGAGAAAGAAAACTGGATGCTTCTAAAGGTGATACCACAGTGGCTGCTGGTATGACCAAGTCTGTATTTATTCAGTGAGACAAGGGCAAGTCTCTGCTTTGCAAGTTGATGACTTCAAGAAGCCTCTCTAATAATTCCCTCTGGTAGCCTGCTCATTTATGTCTCCTGTGTTTCCAATTGCTGGCAAAGGCCCATACAACATCATGGTGTCTGCCTCAGTGCATAATTAGAAAGCAGTTAATTCTAAGTCATTAAAAATGTTGCCCAGGATTGGAAGTATTCAAGGGAAGAGGGCACAAAAGCGTGTTCTTTTTTGGCAGGCTCCGGAATCTAACGGGAAAGAGCAACCTAAACTTTATATCTTAAATTGTAGGAGAGGGATAGGTAGGTAAGCAGAGATGAAATTTCAAGGCATGTTAAACGATATGAAAATTCACACACTTTTAGTACGCTGAAAGAAACATTTCCTGGGAACTAAACCACGTGACTAATTATAGCCAGGGACAGTGCTTCTATTCAGAAATAACTTTCGTCTAATTCTCCTGAGAAAAATCTCAACAACTTTCAAGGGAAACACAGCTATTCAATTTCTGCCCATTATCCAACACAGAGATCTATCTTTCTTGCACTTTATTAGGTACAAAAAAAAAAAAATGTCAAAATTCTACGTGT
>NW_012123709.1:4406663-4413299 GCF_000951035.1 Colobus angolensis palliatus
ACTCTTTTCTCTCTTATTTAGTGGTTCTTTTTTTCCTCGTGTAAATAAAAATGCTCAAAGTCTAAACTGAAGCAACTAAATATACAAAATATCATTTAAAGGAATATTCCTAAAGAAGCTATGCTTTTCTCTATCTCATTCTTTACCAACATTCATCCATAGTCTGAAAACTCAACAGGAACAGTTACAATGGACAGGCAGAAAACCAAGATTAAAACAAGAAATAATTCAAAAATAAGTAAACAGGCTATAGGAGATTCTTCCCATCCATACCTAGTAGACAAAGGTATTCACTGATCATCCAGCATTTTTGATAATTTATGGCAAGAAGAGTGATGACCGAAGCATAAAAAAGAACTCAAAGGTCCAGTTTTAAAAGGAATTCACCTGTATATTGATTGCTTCACTTCAAAAGTGTTGCTTCTAAATAATCAAAACTACTTGATATGCAAAAACAAAATCAACCCAAAGTACAAAGGTGTCTGTTAATAAATATAATACATTTGTCAAAATTTAGGTCAGACTGAGCAAATTTACTTGTGATACTTATCAGGCCTGTTTATTAACAAGAGTAACTAACAAAAGAGAGTTCCTGAAGAGGAGCTGTACTCTGGACTTCTGTTAAATAGTTTATCACTGAAATGAATGGCAGGCAAGGATATATGTTTGCTCAGTTTACGGGTAACATAGACAGGAGAAGAAGGGGTATGGAATTAAAAGAAAAAATTAAAATGTATGCTACAAATTTAACTTCTAAATCTAAATAAAAGTTGTTTAGTAGGATGGTAACTCAAAATTATACATATATATATATATGTTCAAATATAAAAATGATAAATAAACAGGGAGACCAAACTTCCTTACAGAAGAAACCCAAATAATATCTCTCCACACTCCTCCCTCCAGAAGGCAGAGTTTAATCATTCTAACCTTAACTTGGGTGTGTGCTAGATTTAGTGACTTGCTTCCAAAGAAGAGAGTATGGAAAAGGAAAAGTAGTAATTTTACAGTGGTGAAATCTAGCAAACACTAACCTAACCAACAGATTAAGGTTAATATATCCAGTGATAAATCATGTTGATACCACGAACTCCTTGATATGATATAATGATAAGGGAACTTCACCTTATTCTTCCCAAAATCTATGAGGAAAAACCTTAGACACACCCAAATTGAATGCATTATGCAGAATACCCTCTGCAAAAACATCATGATCATCAAAAACAAGAAGAGATTGCTTTCACACACCAGAGGAGACTGGGGAAACAAGACAGCGAAATGTAATGTGGCATCCTGGATTGGGTGCTGGTGAAATTCAAATTACGTCTGGAGTGTAATCAATAATAGTAAGGTACCAGTGAGGGTTTCTTAGTGTTGACAAACGTATCACAGTAATATAAGATGATAACATTAGGGATAACTAAAATTGAGTGATGGATATAGGCAGAACTCTGTACTATCTTTGCAACTTTTCTGCAACTCTAAACTTATCCCCAAATAAAATTTTATTTTAAAAAAGTACAAGCTTTCTAGTAGACTTGCATCTCCCAGAAATGACCTTATGACAAACTTAACCCTTTCATTACCACTGAAAACATCAACCCCTGTTACTTTTCAGAATGTTGGTTATAAGAATTCCAGAAGTATAAGATACAAGTGTGGGTAATGACAGCAGGACAAAAGTAAATTTCCATAGTGCATATGCAGATAGATCTAAACATATGCTGTTGTTTTGTTACTATTAGATATAATAAATTAGAAAACGAATTCAGGAAATTGAGGCCAGCCTCCATTCTATGTAGCTTTCATAAGACCATAATTAATTTCTCCCTATACAGAGCATCGTCAACATTATTTCAAGAGGTTTCTGAAAAAGATCTCTAAAATTATCAGAGAATTCACATTTCAAGAGTACCTAAATAAGAAGGGAAATTAATCTTTCATAGGGCTCAAGTGTAAGTATTTGTTGGAATATTACTGCCTATTACTATAAAAATCATGATTCTTTGAGTGCCTACTATGTGCCAAGTAACATGCTAGGCAATTTACAAAATCATCTTTATATCTGTGTAACTTTGAAAGTTAAATGTTGTTATCTGATTTTAAAGAAGAGCAAACTAGGACTCTAGAACTTCACCCAGGTGACAGCTGGTATAGGATCAAACTGGGATTCCAACTCGACAAGTGTGGAAATATGCACCAATGATAATAGATGAGATTTAGGTAAAAAGAAGAAAAACTTTTATGACAGTAAGAGACGCTAAACACTTGGGCAATACCTACACAATGCAGTTGATTTACATTCATTAAATAATGGAGACAGGATGAATCTGAAATCAGAAGACACAGATTCTCCCACTTGCTCATTGCTTTCGTTTGTTCATTTGTGCATTCAGGCATGTAACAAGTGTAAGCAGGACACGTAGGCTTGGGTTTTCCAAGTTCAAGTCCCAGCTCTTGTCCTTCCTAACTGTATGACTAAGCTCGTCACTTATCCTGAAATTCAGTTAATCATTTATAAAATGCAATCATAACATTTGCCTTAGCTATGTCAGAGCTATTTATGTGTCAAATAAAACATGTCAAAACTTCTTATAAACTATAAAGTTCTATTGAAATGTTTCACGTGTTAGCTACAAAATTCCTTGATACTCTCTCAACCCTAGAGTCACAAGGAAATGGCAGGTACACTACAAAATATAAATACAAAATATTCACCTCAGGTCAACAAATATTTATGGATGTGAATCTAGGCAATGAACCAAGACAAGGAACACTGAGCCCAAGAAAAATTAGTCCTGTATTGATTATATAAAACGTCTTCTCAGACTGAAAAACAAAAACAAGAAATTGGAGATTAGGTGGCTTAGTGAAGAAGACAAAACATTTACCTACACATAATCATCAGTTTTAGCAAGAGTAAGTTAGGAAATCCCCTTTAAAATACAAAGGTTAGCTTGTTTACAATGATATCACAGATCAACTACAATCCAAGAGGCCAAGACATAGGTTCTGAATGAAGCAGAAATTATCTACAGTCTACTTGACGTGTTGTATTTTATGTTCTTGCAAAGAAAACAGCTCATATTGTCTGCATATTTTTATCTGGCTAATGAAAAAATACTATTCCTACTTTCCAAGAATGTTGTTCATCAAACTTCTTAAGCAAAATAGCATTAACAACTCTAAAATAAGAGCGATAAAGTGAAGCAGAAAAGAAAAACTTTCTATCATCTCATTCTTAAATATATTAGCATCTTCTCATGAATAAGGAGAAAAGTGGAATTCCTAAATTCTCAAACCGTGACGTAATACTGGTTTTATTGATTCCCTGTACAATTTGTAGGAGTACCCAATCATTATTTTGACAGTTTTATCATAAAGTAATAGACTTCCTTTTAGATAATTGCAGTTACCACATTCAATTTCAACCTTCCATAGGATTTTTTCCTAGATACAGCTTTACTGTCTGTCCTAGATCACATTACTTTCTTTTTATAGCTGTACACACAAAGCGTTTTAGGTGCTACACCTAATTATGTCAGCACAATAACAATTTAAAAGCTCATGATTAAGAAATAAAGGTTAAGCACTTATATGTTAAGGCTCCTTTTTACAAAGACATATAGTGCTATGTGACATAAGTAAATGAATTACACAAGCACTTAAAAGTGTGTTGGAGGGTGACAAAAAAATAAGAGCTCCTTTTGGGTAAATTGGGGAATTTGATGAGTTTGTCCAGGCAAGAACATTTGTTACCTACAGTATTGACTTGCAAGCTTTCTGACTCATGAAAATGATTTGCCACATAACTTTCAGAAGACAAAACTGTGCTATAAAATACATTTTTCCAAAGCGGGGTAGTTTAGCATAATTGTTAGGAGCACGGGCTCTGGAATCATACTGCCACTGCTCACTGCATGACCTGCAGCAAATCACTTAAGCTCTGGGTACCTCGGTTGCCTCATCTGTAAATGGGGATAATACTACCACTTGACTTATAAAGTTGTTATGAGGAATAAATGCCCAAGTAGGTAAAGCACCTAGAAAGTACCTGGTATATAATATGTGCATGTAAGTATCAAAGTTTATTATCATTGCTTATTTGAACTGTCTTAACCAGCTGATAACCAAATAAGGACATAAGAAAGCATTAAAACGGACAGCTCATCTAAGACAGTGCATGGAGGTGGCAGAAATTTATGGGAACCAAGAAATGAACTATTCATGGAATAGTGAAGTTTGGGGCATCCTTACCCAGGAGAAAAGGAAAACGAAAGTGCAGAAGTACATTGTAGGAAGAATGAATGAGGCTAAAAGGAAATCTAAATGCAGAGGTCAAAATTGGTGTCTAAGGATGAAAATCAAATGGGAGAAAATAACATGATTAAACAGAGATCTATACAACAGGCACAATATAACCGAGAACATTGCTCTGACAATCTGGCAGTCTCTGGCAAATGTGTATGTATACTGAGGGGAAGGGGCAAGTGTTAGTAGACTGCAGAAGGGAACAACTACAAAGAGACTAGGTTTAGCGGCAAATCAACTTAGCTGTAAAATCCCCTGAAAATACCAGCCATGATAATTCTCAGTCTAGTACATTTCATCAGTGGGGGTAGAGGAGAATCACTTGATTTCTGTATTCAATAATTTCCACAATTCTACTCAATAATTATGAAATTGTCAGAAAAAAAGAGTTTGTGTCTGATAGGCTCAGGCAAGAAATTCTGTCCCCTAGTAAATTTACCTGATTTTTTGAAAGAAGTAAAATAAGGACAGCCCTTTCATTAAAAAGAGCAAAGATACAATATAATTTGGCATCCACAGTAACTACTTCCCTTAAGATAAACAAAAAGTACCTCTATTAAGTTATTGTGTTTCTAAAGAAGAAAAACAAATCTGCATTGTTCTGCAATAAATATCCTGGAATAACCAAAAATGTCAATAGTCAATATCCCATACAAACTCCAAAACAAGAAACATAAACTAACAAGAGCGTTTTTCTTATGTATCAATATATGTAAATGGAAGTACGTTTTGAAGGTCTAAGAAAATTCCATTGTATTATAAATATTAAAAATAACTTTCTTTAAACAGAAAAAAAATTACATGAAATCAGGATTGTACCAGAAAATTGAGCATACATAGGCACTATACATTATGAACCATTTTTGACTTCCATAGTCTTCTTGAGACAAAAGCTCCAGTGGTGGCCGGAAAGACCATTTCTGTTCAAGTGAAGCAACATAGGTCATCAATTCTTGATTTTGTGTGTCTCTTCAGGTTGTGGATAAACCCTGCAATCTCTTTGGACTTTCCTCAACTACCCTTTCACCATCCTCTTTCTCTATCCTAACAACCTGTTCACTCATCAGTTTGCTTTTCGTATATTTAAATTTTCTTCACAAGTTGAGAAAAATAAAAGGGGGAGAACATTAATCAGTAAAGGTTTTCTATAGTAAGCGGGATTTATAAGCTCAGTAAAATATCAACATTAATAGCCAAGGTAGATTATTTTGGAATTTCAAGTAACCATCCTCTGCTATACCCACAACCATGGGTAATAGAGTTCATTAAATGATACTGACTACACTTTACACTATGAAGCGTGGTTGAAATCCAATTTCCAACATGGAGCTTCTTGAATGACAAAATCTTTCAATACAATCATTATCGTTAATATTTATCACACAATGCATGTACTCTTATACGTCTTATCCAAACTAGTGAAAATAAGTTATTTTCTCATTTCACCAGTTATAAGAAGCAAGTCTATAAACAGATACAAGAAAATGCCTAACCAAAGATACAACATTTTATCAACAAAAGCATAGATTCATTCCTACTCCTAGAATTTCATCTGAATTGTCTAGACCAACAAATTTCAAAGGATAAAATATGATACAATGGAGCTTTCAAGAAATGGAAAACATAACATCATGTAGAAGCTTTAAAAGTCTATTAACTAAGACTTTCTTCATGTTTTAATATTTTACAAGAATATAAAAAGCACCCTTGTGCAATGCTTAAGGAAACAATATTTCCCACTAAATAAATGTGTAATCAGGCTGGGCACAGTGGCTCACGCCTGTAATCCCAGCACTTTGGGAGGCCGAGGCAGGCGGATCACGAGGTCAGAAGATCCGAGACCATCCTGGCTAACACGGTGAAACGCCGTCTCTATCAAAAATACAAAAAATTTAGCCAGGAGTGGTGGTGGGCACCTGTAATCCCAGTTACTTGGGAGGCTGAGGCAGGAGAATGGCGTGAATCCGGGAGGCGGAGCTTGCAGGGAGCCGAGATCATGCCATAGCACTCCAGCCTGAGCGACAGAGCGAGACTCCGTCAAAAAAAAAAAAAAAAAAAAAATTTAAATAAAAAAAAAAGAGGCTTGCAAACAGTTGGAAGCATTATCCCCTAAAATGAGCTAGAGAAGCTCAATGTATTCACTTCTCAATAAGGTATTCATTCTTGAAACATGTAGGTACCACGCAAATGAAAATTTAATCATTAATAATTTCGTGGATTAAACAAACACTTGAGGCTGGGCGCGGTGGCTCAAGCCTGTAATCCCAGCACTTTGGGAGGCCGAGACGGGTGGATCACGAGGTCAGGAGATCGAGACCATCCTGG
>NW_012123709.1:4413689-4423730 GCF_000951035.1 Colobus angolensis palliatus
GGGAGGCGGAGCTTGCAGTGAGCTGAGATCCGGCCACTGCACTCCAGCCCGGGCGACAGAGCAAGACTCAGTCTCAAAAAAAAAAAATAAATAAACACTTGAATAAATAATCAAATGAGGGTTCACATGTAGAATGCGGAGTGCTTCCTCCTATTTGAAATTGCTTGGAAAAACCATTCCGTTTAATACATGATTCACAAATCTAAATATGGGGCTCTGAGAAAGAAGCTACATTTCCACACTTATAAAACTCTTCTATAAACTGTGGTCTGGAACCTGAATTTCATAGCCTGAACTGAATTCAATTTTTTTCCTTCTCTCATTCAAAGCAACTTTTATTCCTCTTAGCATGAGCTACCCAACTTTTAAATCTCAGATGCATCCTGGGTTCCTTTTACTTCCTCACTACCAGTATCCAGTAAATTGCCATGTCTATAGATTTTATTACCTTTATTATTTTCACTGTAAACCATAGTTCAGACCAAAAGTTTGCTAAAGATAATGCAATAACTTATTAGTTGGTCTTTCTCACTACACTCAGAATTTCCTTACTTCAATAAATTTTACAGTGTTGCTGGATCATCTTCAATCTTGGTTCTTAACTGAGGTCAACAACACATAGTTCTGTGTCATGATCTATTACAAAGTAAGCTGCACGTTATTTATAACTAGTACCAAATCCATTTAAAAGTACTTTTAAATAAACGAGAGTTGATTTAGTTATTTCCATAATATTCCTCTCCTTCAGTTGTATTCTAATTTGCTTTCTTGAGTGGAAGAGAGGTGGTGGAGTTACAGGAAAGTGCTAGGAATTATACAAATCCTGGTTATCTCACAGTTCAGCACAATGACGGTGGAAGGGGAAGCAAACACATCCTTCTTCACATGGTGGCAGGAAGAAGAAGTGCCAAGCAAAGAGGGAAGAGCCCATATAAAACCATCCGATCTTGTGAGAACTCACTCACTATTACAAGAAGAGCAGCATGGGGGTAACCGCCCCCATGATTCAATTACCTCCCACCGGGTCCCTTCCACAACACGTGGGGGATTATGGGGAACTACAATTCAAGATGAGATTTGGTGGGGACACAGCCACACCATATCAGATATCTTCCATATCTGTCTTGTTGAAAAGCACTGTCATAAAAAACTAAACAAAAGCCTTCATCATGTTACTCTGCTATTCAGAACCAACAGTGGCTCCCCATTCCCAGTTCCTTTAAATATAAATACCTAGGTCTGGATTTCAGTATCTTCTATCATATAACCCCAAGTGAATTTGTCCAACTTTAATTCCCACTAAGATTGTACATACAAACTTTCCTTTGTTCTTAGAGTTCTGTCTTAAATTGTCTTCTCTTGAAGCCTCAATCCATAAAGCTTCCTCTAATTCTACAAACTAGAACACATCTCTTCTTTGACTCCTTTCAAAGAAGAGATGTTTTTACCTCTAAAGGCATAGACAGAATCATAAGTTGGGTATCCCAAATCCGAAAATCTCGAAATCTGAAATGCTCCATAAACGTTTTGAGCATTTCAAAGGAAACGCTCATTGGAGCATTTTGGATTTTGGATGCTCATCGAGTAAGTATAATGAAAATATTTCAAATCCAAAAAAAAAAAAAAAAATTCTAAAATCTGAAACACTTCTGGTCCCAGGCATTTCAAATAAGGGATACTCGATTTGTGTTAGGTACACACATGACACATGCCACTAAACTATGAGTTCTTTGATGAGTTTTACCCTTTCTTCCATCCACTGTAGCACCTAACATAGTGCCTGGAATATAGTTAGGATTCAAATAGCTCTTGACAATCTGCAGGGGAACGAAGAACATGAATTCCAAAGGAATTATTATCCTTATATTGTTAGAAAGGGACCACTCAAAGTCTAATCAGATCTAAACACCTACTGGATGCTTTCTCACACTTCCTTCTATTAAACCCAGGTTTTGAAGATGATTGTACTGTCTTCTGATGGCCTAGCATACTGGCAAAAAGGTATAAACCAGTTTGTTTGAAAACTAAAATTAAGCTCATTCAAAAAGTAAGAACAAACCTTAGTAATCCCATCAGGGAAATCATAATCCCATTCTGGTGTGTGTGTGGAGGCAGGGATTATACACATTATGTTGAAAAGCACATCCCTTTGAAAAAAATAAAGAGGAACTCTACAGAACATTCATCTTTATGGCAAATTACATTCAACTATATGGCTCAGTTTCAAATGGTGTCTATTAACTTCGGTCTATCCGAAAGCCAGAAAGATTACACAGCTATATAAAAGAAAGCAAAGGCAAGCTGTATAAAATCTCCAGGACATAAGCAAAACCATCAGTTTATAATGAGGATTGAGGTATTTTCTTAGTGGTTCTTCAGAAATTTTAATCTGCCTTATATTCAGACTCAGGAGCAGCAAACATGGTCAATTTACCATTTTATTATAATGTCAACCTCCCTGTTAATAATAGTGTTCACCTTATAAGTTACAGAGGATTGATTTTCATAAAAGGACTGAACATTTACTTAGACAATTTTATCCTGTTTAAGGATATTTCCATTACCATGTCTACTCAGAAAATTTTCATTAACAGTTTTCTATACTTAGAGTTTTCATTAATAGAGTTTTTCTATACTACTCCTAGTAGAAAGTCACCATTATTAGTGTGAAACTTATTTACTCATCATCACTCACACATTTAACATTTGAAAGTTAATAGGGAGCAGGACCTGTGCTAAACTCAGGGAGCACTGAACAATAACAAAAACCAGGTAAAATCACTAGCATTCTTCTAAAAGTTAAGATGGAAAGGTGATCCTAGGGGTAGATTATAAAATATGGGATTACAATTTAGGCTTCCTTCAGCAACTCAGTCTGTAACTGGTCATCACTTTCCAATTATATTCTCAGTGCAATTAGAAAACATGGTGTAAAACAGAAAAATATGTATGTTGATACTTCAATACTTAAAGGATTTGTTAAAAATATAATGACTCACTTTAAAAAAAAAAAAAAAAAGGTCCAAACAGAGTCTCCCTATTACTCATTATTAATCATAACGCTGTTGGTAATATCCTCTGCTAGGAAGAAAGGCTACTGAGTGGGGTAAGGTTCAATCACTTGGATTGATGGCATGATGAGTCAAGAGCTCTTTATCGCCTGCTTTTGCCCAGGTCCGTGATGTGACAGGAAAACCTGCAATGCTAGTCTAAAAGCATTTCCCCAACAATGATTCTAACTGCTACTTCATTCAGTGTAATGCAATAAAAAGAGTTGTTGACGAGGAGCTGGAAGCCTTGAGTGTGAGCACCAGCACTGCCATCTACTTCACACCCTTTGCTACCACTCCACTCACAAGTCACCTGTACGCTGGCCTCCTATGCTCCACCCACCTCCCTGGTGATTCCAAGGCTACAGAAAACCAGAGATGCTAACTATTCTCTCCCAGAACAGCCTAACGTCAGATTCCATTCAGATTTCATGAGGAGGAGAAAATGGCACAACATGGATAAACGACCTCATACTGTCTAATTTGGGAAGAAGAAAAATAATTCCGCTGAATAGGTAAGACTTGGAATCTGGGTTCTAGGATGAGCTTTATGTAGTAATAATCATAGGATGATGGCCAAGGCACTTATACTCAGTCCCTGTAGAGCTCAACTCAAAATCTCTCTCCTATCAGTACACCAGTTTGGTTGTGAGGCTAAGCAACAGTCCAACACAAAAGTAGTCTAAAAGGCTATAGAACATTTTAAAATCGGGGCAGTAACAAAATGTGTACAACGAAATTGTTTGTCATCACATCGGGTTTCTTTTTAACTACTGAGACACTAGACAGAATGTACATATCATACCCTAAAAATTATCCCGTGAGAAACCCAACAGTACTCCTTAAAGTGGATATTCCTAAAGTATATGTTACCAAAATTACATGGCTTATATATCCCATGCTATTAGCTATACCTTTTTACAGAAGTAAAAACAATTTAAAACTGAGCATTGATCTACTGAAAGTAATAGTAAATACACAGTACAATCCACTCCCAAAAGAATAGGATTTTTTTGCCTGATTTCTAGTTTTAAGAGGAAAAAATTAAAAATACAAGCCAAGACTGAGACTTGCAGCTCATTAAAGCTGAGGTGATTTCCCCTATATAGAATTCTATTGATCTCCATAGTCCACACTAGACAAAAAGTGTGGTCAGGGAAGGGGGTGATGGATGCCTCTGCCAATAGCACTGAACAAACCTGTTAGCTAATTGCTACCAAAGACAATTATCCCCGCATTGTTTCATCATGGAAACACATTACAAAACTCTAATATACGCACAGGGAAATTTGATGATTTGACTGCGGAGCCATGTGCATTGAATTTCATTGCCAAAGGCCAGCCAGGCCGATGCTCTGAAGGGGAAGAAAGTGTCAGAATATAAGCCACAGTAACTTAAAGCTCTTTAAGAAAAAAGAAAGAAAGAAAAGCAAAGGAAGGAAAAAGAGAGAATGAAAAAGACAAAGAAAAGAAAGGAAGATAGCCTAGCACCATCAGCAGATGAACTGACTTCTATAACCTGGCACTAATTTTAACATTTTCTGTCACTTTTTGAAATGATAAACCCTCAATTACGGTTTGTCATATAATCATAAAAGATTTTTTATGAATTTCTGTCCAGAGATATATTTTAATACAGTGTTTCTGACTGGCAGTCAGCCTACTGGCAAATATGGAGTTAAAAAGGTGCCTTCACAGTAGCTTAGTATGATGATTAAAAATAACATCAAATATCTGTCATGATTTTACTCAGGGGAAAAAAAAAAACACAAAACCTGACTCTGCAACAACTCACAGTAAAACAACCATTAACCCAACCAATTATAAAAGAAAAAGCTTCAAAATACTGTTATTTGATTATACATAATCATAGTGTAATTCAAGCATACAATATTTACATTTGCCTCCTTTCCAAGAAGCCACATTCTTGAAATACCCTTTCCTTGATATGTTTCTAAATATGCTCATGTCCTTCTCCAGTGTATTCATGCAAGACATTTAATCCTAGCATTGGAATTATAGGATTCTGATATACAGTACACATCAAAATTATATTCAGTACTATTTAACTCTGCTGTATAAAATGGTACAAAATAAAAAGAAAAATGTACTGAAGATGTGCCAGTCTTATAAAGATAAATTAACGGCTACAAAATTTATGATCAACCTATTAACTTCATAATTCACAAGTCAGTGAATTCTGTTTTACTGTGTTTGATACTGCTCTATATAGGCCAGTCTACCTGCTTCAGACTATGCTGACTACTATTTTGACAAGACCTGGATAGCAGTAGGTCCAAAGCAATCAGAAGGTTGACTTTGACAAATGGCGGTGCTGCGGCGAAGTTGAAAATAACACACATCCACTTTAATCTCTTTCTTGATTAAATCGAAACCATACCATTCTGACATCATGTGATTTGCTCATGAAGCATCACTGCAGGTTACTTTAGAGGCTACATCTATTGAAATGATATTGAATTTTTAGGGGAAGTACTTAATTCATTCAAATGAAACCTTCACAAGGTAACTGGGCCACCAGTCACTGATAACTGCAGATTCAAAGAAAATCAAACGGGAAAAAATCCCTGACAAAATATAAAAAAATAAAAATCCAACATGTACTACTGAATGATATTTTAGTAGGTATTATCTTCTACTTTCAAAGAGGGAAGATGATATGCATAAAGCATATTCCAAAGCTTTTTACCTATTCTACCACAGCTAAGCTCCAAAGGTAAACATTACACTAGGTAATAAAAATGCAGAAGATGAAATTGTCTTTTTTACATGAGACTAGGCAAATATTTATGGGGCAGTTGACAAACTCCTGCCTAGTAAAAGAGCCAGCACTGAGAGCAATTATCCTGATATTCATGACTCACTTTGAATATCACATTGAATATTACTCATAAATCTTTTACGAGCACATCCCCAGAGCTCACTTAACAGCCGGTTTTAATCATGCAGTTGACACAGAGAAAATAACAAAATGTATTTTTTCAGTGGCAAATTAATTTAGGCTTGAACCTCCTCCTGTAGCTCTATTCTTTTCTTTTTTTCTTTTTTATTTTCTTGTATGAAGACCAGTGGAATTCACCTTTGCATTTGGAAGTAGTATTTCTCCAGTCTTGCTGAATTAAAATAAAAAGGATGAATGTTTCTTTTAGGGCCAGTTCCTGACAATGGTTTTTCAAATGATGTATCTTATTCTATATACGAAGGATGAATCAATTTTTTAGTTTGATACACATTGTCTATTTAGATCAATGGAGAGGTGAATGTGGAATTTAGACAAAGAAGAAAGCATTATTCTGAAGAGTATTTAAGTTGTGGGTGGTCTTATATATTGCATTTAATTGTCATTAACTGTTCATGATAGCTGTTTTGGAATCTGGCTCTCATTAAGTGACTTGAAATGCTGTGTAAATTATTCTTAAATTGGGGAAGGGAGTAAAAGAGTACCATTAGGAAAAAAGGGTAACTCACGTGCAGTTTCCTCATGTTCCTGTAGAAACCTCTCCAGTATAAGCCGAGCCATTAATGAGGGTGCATAGTCCACCTTTATAAAACAGAAGTAGAAAATTAAAACTGTCAAGTTGTGCAAGCAGTTGATACTCCAATATTTTGTCAACACTGAAGATTAAGTCAATTTTAATCAACCACAGCAAGCATCATTCATTAAAATCTTTCCCACCCTTGGTGGCTTCCATTATAATAAAATTATAACAAGTATGGTTTGGGCTGTTGAAAGGAATAAATGGGTCCAATTTATTGAATATAACATTGGAGTAAAGAGGATGGAACAACTTAGAAACAGCATTCGTCTCAAACAGTGAAATAGGCTTTTTTCATCTCTCCTCAATTTTTTCTGTTGGTAGGCCAATATAATTTTTTATTCTAGCCATCCTTCTTTCTGTGCAACTGTCTATATTTATACTGCTCTGAATGCAATTTCAAATAATAAGCCCTTTTTGTTATTTAGTGACAGTTTTCAGAAACAGTCAAATGTCCTTATATGACAAATCCAAAATAAGGATTTGACTAATTTTATCTTCAAAGACAACTGAAATTTTGGTATAAGTTCCTTACATTTAAAATATTTTATTTGATAAAAGAAAAATAACTACATTGCAGAGATGTTAATAATAAAATACAACACTATGATATCTGCAACATAAGATCACCGCCCTTATCTGAAACACTACTTACCAATTTAATTAATACAGATCCCAGGAAGGTAACTTTTTAAAATAAAGAATCAATCAGAAAACAAAGAATATTCAGTCCAACAGTCATTTTAATTAATAAAAAATGTATCTACTATTTTGTAAAGATATTTTCTTTTGGGTTCTCAGATCTTTTATTAACCATTTACTTAATTTCACCAAAAAATAGGAATATGTATTTTTCGGAACAATAATGCTTCCCTAAAACAAGTCTTTTTATCTTAGGGAGAAGACAGCAATGTTCCTCCTATATTATCACCATGAATTTTTCTTGACAGGTTTTCAAGTCCCGTATTCATACCAAAATTTTATCTTGATTTAGTAACTAGACAAAAAGGCTGGCTTCATTTGTATGAACAGTTTTTTCAAATATGTATGTACTTGGATGCCCTTAAATTCCCCAAGTAGAAAGAAATGCTTTCCACGAAGCTGCTTATTCCTAGTAACCCACATCAGAGCTGACACATGAAAAATGGTGAAATTACTGAAGGTAGTCCAGCCTGAATAAGGACTACCTTATTAGTTCAGGTACTTGCATCTCCCTAATTTTCATATTAATCATGTGTCCATCTTTCTCTGAAATAGGGCCATCATGCTTCATGTCAGAATTTAGCATGTAAGTAAAATGCACAGTGCTTCAAATCTCACTTGAAAATATTTGTGTGGAGAGAACAGAATGACTGATCTTATTATCACTAACAACATGTGAATTCCTAAAATGTTCAATTTTCGACTTGAAACTGCAGAAGTAGTATTAAGACATTTATAAAATCAATGATGACCACATGCAGCTCTTAGCCCCCCAAAAAGATAACAAAAATACAATGCTCTTGTCTAAGAGAGTTGCTGCACCCTGTAATGTACCAATGTTATATATTTCTCATCAATTGTTATAGTTTCCGCTGATTAAATATTGACTCATAAAGTATTACCATCACACCAATTGTCACCAGACGCAAGTGTATGCTATTTAAGCATTAACTATCATGAAAAAATGGCAGCTTGGTTGTTTAGAAGCTATAATACGGTACCAGTCATTCCCAAATTTCCTTAATACATTATCAATTTCATAGAAAAGTGCTATTCTTTCTGTACTAGTCTGTAGCCAAAAGGGAGGAAACGCCTTTAAACAACTACTTTTTCCCTTGGCTAAATACAGCTATATATTTATGGTAAATAAAAGGTTTATTGATGTAGGAGAAAACGTGTTGGTAGGTTAAATTTTTCCATATTACTAGAAGATTAAAACAGAAGTCAGCTAAATATTTAATGGATATAGAACTATCCATTAAAAATTCAAATGAATATAAATTGCTATGATATAAAACTTACATCATCATCATCATCTATATAGATGGGTGCCATATTTGCATCACATTCTTTCTAGATGTTGTGTCTGGAATGCTGCTAGCTTCTTCTTCTTTTTCATAAAAGACAATCACTAAATTCCTAGTTAAAGCTCACATACTTCAAGTTACTAATAGCATCAACTTGTAACAAATAAGTCTAGAGACATTTAAAAACCAGCCTGCTGGCCGGGCGTGGTGGCTCACACCTGTAATCCCAGCACTTTGGGAGGCCAAAGCAGGTGGATCACAAGGTCAGGAGATCGAGACCATCCCGGCCAACATGGTGAAACCCCGTCTCTACTAAAAATATAAAAATTAGCTGGGCATGGTGGCACGTGCCTATAGTCCCAGCTACTCGGGAGGCTGAGGCAGGAGAATCGCTTCAACCCGGGAGGCGGAGGTTGCAGTGAGCTAAGATCACACTACTGCACTCCAGCCTGGCAACAGAGCAAGACTCCATCTCAAAAAAAGAAAAAAAAGAAAAAAAGAAAAAACTAAGAAAAAGAAAAGAAAAAAAATCCTGCTCTAGACGTGGAAAAAAAAAAAAAAGAATAAAATACTTGTTTTTCTAGGAGGCCCACAGATATCCATTCTATATGTTAACTATCCTATCTGATTGTGTAGACGTTGCCTAGACTATTAAAACCATCTAGTAACTGATAGGTAATTGCTCATTTGTTGACTGCAGCAGTGGATAGCAGCAGACAGAAGCTGTGAGGGAAGCCATCCTTCCTTGCTAATGTAACATGTAGAACTTGCTGCTACTGCAACACTTAATGCTCACACTACCGAGTCATCTTTAATGCAAACACCCATTTTCTGCCTTGCTTCTATGTTTTCCATTATAATGCAACACAAAAACAGTGTACATTTCATTCCATCCCTACGAGGTTTGCATAAGCAGTTCCAAGTCAGACTAAATATTGTATTGCTCTTATTACAGTGGATAAATATTTTAAAGTTTAGGAATTAAATATTTTATTTTTTTGGCATGCTCTCTGCAACTATTATGAACTTTTCACAGCTTCTTCATTCATGGGAAATCTGTAGGGTTTCCTTTTTTAAATATAAGGCTGTTATTTGTTTCCCCAAATAGAAGCAGATCAGAGTTAACGAATAAGTTCAATAAATCACTTCTTACTTGGTGTTATTAAGAACACTATGCTTCTTCATATAAAGAAAGAGACTTTTCTACAAGGCATGTATCCTTTATTATAATAAAAGTTTGCTAACAAAAAAATGAATCAAGTACATCTTTAAGTATACAGTTTCTCTCTTCATTTTTATAACAGCAGATTTTTTTCTTTTTTCTTTCTTTTTTTTTTTTTTTTTGGCATCTATCTCTTTACTTGACACAGGTATTTCTCACACTAAATTAAGACAACCTATCCTGAGAAAAGCATGTCCTGACCC
>NW_012123709.1:4423780-4430270 GCF_000951035.1 Colobus angolensis palliatus
CCCCTTCCCCCCCCCCCTTTTTTTTTTTTTTTTTTTTTTTTTTTGGCATCTATCTCTTTACTTGACACAGGTATTTCTCACACTAAATTAAGACAACCTATCCTGAGAAAAGCATGTCCTGACCCGTTTGGTTGAAATTTTCCACAAAATAAGAAACCAAGAGGCTGTTTATACATTTGCCTTAAAAGAAGTAGACTAATTATGTCAACTGATTTATTAATATGTGAAGTTCTCTGTCCAATTATTAAAAGTACAAAGAGATCAGGGAGTAATTTAAACATCTAATGTACCTCAAATCCTTTTTTTTCCAAAGGTAATTATAATTGCAAGCAAAGTTACTCTAGATAGGCCCCTTAGGTTTCATGCAAGTTTAAATAAAACCATAACAATAACATTACCTCATTGGCCAGGTCCAGGAGCACTGGGGCAGCTCCATTTTTCACCACTCCATTCAGGTACCTATAGACAAGACAAAACCAAGCGGTAATGCAGTGACAAGAAAAGAGCCAGCATAGACTTGTCAGCATCCCCTCCCTGTGTGTATCCATGTTTCTCCTGGGCAAATGCCATGCTCAACTCCAGTTAAAGTAAGCTACTTTCATAGGAAAGCATTGAAGGGAAAAACATAACACAAACAACTCAGCTCAAAACCACTGGCAACTTAGAAGCTTAAGGTGGGGGCAGGAGGTGTGAATACTTAGGTCTCTCCTGTTTTCTTTCACCTCCTAACATATAAAATGAACAAGAGGAACTATCCGTATCACTCTGCCTTGTCTCTACCACAGACAACCATTGCACGGAAAGGAAAGAAATTGACTTTTATAGTTTGAGAAAAGTATTCATGCACCCATCTCGCCTTTTCCTTTACTCTGTTTCACAGGGCTGCTTGACACCTTACTAAGAAAACAATGGAACAGACATGTCATCAGTGGGTCAGCACACCTGTGACAGGCAATACAAGCCATCACCTTATCTGACCTGGATTTCTGTTAAGAACCTCCAGTTCCCATTATCCTCTCACTCCACTGGAAAAAAACACAGAACTCCCCAAAATCCCCAAACAAAACAAAACCCCAGACACGGAAGCTGGGGTGACTTTTTTTTTTTTTTTTGCAAAAATTTGAATGTCTCATTCCCCTCCTTATAACACTTCAAGGTCCCACATGAAATCTCAAGATTAAATTATAACCATTTAACAGCTCTTGTAAGGTTCTTCATAATCTGGTTTCTACCTGCTCTCTACTCTGCCAGCCTCATCTCTAGTCAGTATCTCCCACTCCCGTCCCTCACCTGGATAACTCATGATTCAATTCAGATGTCACCTTCTTCGATCCACTACCATAGAAGAGTAAGTTAAGTGCTCCTCATATGCAATCGAGGAATACCCTGTACATCTTTCTATCAGGTAACGTAGCATGTTGTGTTTGCCTATTACTTGGCTACCTCAAACCCATCCCCCACTGTAATCTTGAAAGCCTCATGAAGGTTGGAGAATTGTATTTTTTTCAATTTATTATGCCTACCAAGTACTTTGTTTATAGTAGTTGATTATATACTAAAAAATCACCTTATATTTTTCCTTTAATAAATGAAAAATTAAATAAGTTTTAAAAACCGTATTGGACAAGAAAGCAGAATTAGGTATGGAAATTTTCCCTACAGTATATTATTTGAGTGAATAAGTTCTGGGTATTTGTCTCAGAGTAATAAAGTCAAGAGGTGAGGTCCTCCATATAACTGCCAGAAGCAGGTACTAAATTACATTATTTCATGAGTATATTTATAAAGTTGTATAATTTTCCTGTACGCCAAGTGGGGTAACAGCAAATTATTTAAGGTGGGGAGAACTTCTAGATCATTATAACTTCAAAATAATTCTAACAAAGCAATTTTCCACATATTGGGGCCACCCTTGAATGTATTATTTGGAAAACTAATTGGAAAATATGCACATTCAGAAGCAAGAAGAAAAAATAAATAAATAAAACAAGGCAAATGTGCTTTAGAGAAAGGTCCCTGGGAAATAGGTCCATTAAGAATCTCACATCGGCCGGACACGGTGGCTCACACCTGCAATCCCAGCACTTTGGGAGGCCGAGGCGGAGGGATCACGAGGTCAGGAAATCCAGACCATCCTCGCTAACACGGTAAAACCCCATCTCTACTAAAAAAAAATACAAAAAAACTAGCCGGGCGAGGTGGCGGGCGCCTGTAGTCCCAGCTACTCGGGAGGCTGAGGCAGGAGAATGGCGTGAACCCGGGAGGCGGAGCTTGTAGTGAGCTGAGATCCGGCCACCGCACTCCAGCCTGGGCGACAGAGCGAGACTCCGTCTCAAAAAAAAAAAAAAAAGAACCTCACATCAATTTTCACAAACAAGTCCACTGCACTGATACGACTGTGTGCCTGTAACCACCAACAGTGCGTATTTACTATGGTTTCTGATTCTGGGTCAGCATCTTTAAGCCTGTGCTGATACTGGGCTGTCTTTACAGCTTTCTACTTCAGTTTCAGTTACCCGACAAGTATTTTGGAGGGCTATGTGTCAGGTCTTATTCCAGGTTCTGAAGAAGCAACGGGGGGGAAAAAAACCATTCCTGGTCCCATCATCACCGAGATTATATTACAGTGGTGACACAAACAATAAAAAGACAGGGAGATAAGTATACAGTATAATGGTATATGCTAGAATAAAAATGTAAACTTAGACGGGTTGCTCAGGAAGCCCCTCTCTGAGGGGGTGACACTCGAGCGGAGACCGGCATGAAAGGAAAGAGCATGCCATAGCGAGAGCTGACTGCAAACAGTGAAAGAGAGTAGCAGCTAGATGCCAGACTACCTCTTATACCAGAGGTCTGTTGCTTTAAGTCAAAATGACATGGCTTCATGTAAAAGTTGCATCAGTCATTATCCTGCTAATGACCAGTGAAGCACTTCTATCAAGTTTAAAGAAACAGAAGGTGATTAAACAATAATTACAATCCTCTGGATCTATATATTTTATATAATATTAAAAGCATGATCATACTGAATACTGTGGAAATTCCTAATTATGAGGTTGGTAAAGCTTCCCAGTTGGTCGTATAAAGAAACCAAACCCCAGGGCACTGATCAAACCCATCTGGGCTCTCTTAGCTGGTAAACAATAAAGCTATGGAACCCTGAAATAGAACCCCGATCCCCCAAGGCCTAGTGAGGTGCCGCATACATTGAACACGGTGGATCTGCTCCAAATGTATTTGGTTTCCAATCTGCTTTCCAACTATATCCTATAATATCTCCTAAGTGCTAGGAATGAAAAATTAAGTTTAATTTGGCCTAGTGAGGTGCTGCATACGTTGAACATAGTATTTGTTCTAAATGTATTTGTTTTCCAATCTGTTTCCCAACTATATCCTACAACACCTCACAAGTGGTAGGAAAAAAAATTAAGTTTAATTTCAGGTTATATTTGTCTTTTCTGGAAACTTTAATTACCCCCCACATCAAAGTGACAGATCAGGCTTTATTTAAATTTTCAGATATGTAATCAAAGGGACATACTAATTACTGAAAATATTCCATAAAGACATAATTAGAAAATCCTAATGGTACCTTTCTCTGCATCCTCATCATAACCTTGTGCAAACTTACAGCACTGCACTTTTCACAATGGTATAAGAGTTTGCTTCTGTCTCCAGCAACCCTGAACGCTCTTTGGGGTAGGGCTACACAAATGAATGTTGAACCTTCATCCAACTCTGGCAAACATCCCAATTGCAACTGGGATATAAGGATGTCATTCTCAACACTACATTAAGGTGACTGGGCTCCATTCCTAATGCCCAGGAGAATTCATGTGTCTCTGCATTCTTGCTAGCATTGAGTTGATCCAATTAAGAATTCAAAGACTGTATTTTTTTTTTTTTTTTTTGAGATGAAGTCTTGCTCTGTCACCCAGGCTGGAGTGCAGTGGTGCAATCTCGGCTCACTGGAACCTTCACTTCCTGGGTTCAAGCGATTCTGCTGCCTCAGCCTCCCAAGGAGGTGAGATTACAGGTACGTGCCACCACACCTGGCTAATTTTTGTGCTTTTAGTAGAGATGGAGTTTTGCCATGTTGGCTAAACTGGTCTCGAACTCCTGACCTCAGGTTATCCACCTGACTCTGCCTCCCATCAAAATCTGTATTTTACATGATTTCATCATGATTAACAGAAACCTCATAATATCTAGATAGTAGAAAATGTTTTCTGGCTGGGCACGGTGGCTCACACCTGTAATCCCAGCACTTTGGGAGGCCAAGGCAGGTGGATCACTTGAGGCCAGGAGTTTGAGACCTCCCTGCACAGCATGGTGAAACCTTGTCTCTGCTAAAAGCACAAAAGTTAGCCTGGCATGGTGGCGCGTGCCTGTAGTCCCAACTACTCAGGAGGCTGAGGCACAAGAATCACTGGAACCCAGGGGGTGGAGGTTGCAGTGAGCCGAGATCGTACCACTGCACTGCAGCCTGCGTGACGGAGAAAGGCTCTGTCTCAAAAAATAATAAATAAATAAATAAAAGTTTTCTTAAGCTTTTGAATTATTGAAGAAATTTTCTCAGTTCTCCATGTTGTATATAAACAGACACAGCTCGAGAGTTTACTTTGAAAAATCTCTATTCTTTCACACTGTACTAACGCCATCTCATTTCTAAACAGGAAATATTCTTGGTGAAATTTGTTTGGGTTCGCCTAAATTGGTGCACATGAGCATAAGTGCACATGCACACAGTTGGTCAGATCTGCAAGTCCCCATCAATAGCAACGTTTAGAAATATTGTCTCCATTTCCTTCCTTCTCCCAGCACACTGGCGGAGGAGCCAGCTTTAGCAGCGTTAGAAGATCAAACCTACAGAACTTTATTCAGATGTTCACAGGTAAAAAAGGTTGGCTTAAATATGATATTGGTAATATATATGTGATAAAAATTGTTTCTGAAAATCTGGACCACTTTTTGGTTCAATTAGCACCATCTACTTTACACTCATTATGCCCCATTTACAATGCTAAAACTCAACAATACAAATGTAAGACACGGTACCTGCCTTCAACTGTTCTTTTTGGTGGGAAAAGAGCTGTGTACATAAGTATGTAAAACGCAGCAAGAGAAGTGCTAACAGGTATGTCTATACAGAGTGCTGTGGGAGTTCTAAGAATTATCGATTTGGGGTGTCCGGGGCAACTTGTTTATGTAGTAGTCTGGAAATAAACTTATCATCTTTACTAGTTTGGAGGGAAGCAGCAGGTGTTCCAAGCTGAGAGAAAACACTCAGTGACAGAGTTGTGGATCTTCTTAGGCCAGAGTATGGAGAACTTTGCCTTATATTTGAAATGAGTACACATTAGTTTTATCTTAGATATAAATGAGTCTTTCACACTCCAAAAACATCATAAAATGGGCCTTCTCTGAGGACCTTTTAAGGATGATTTCACCCATAGGATGTATATTTATTAGTCCTCCTGTAGCAAAGCTAGATGATGACATATACCTTCTGTATAAAGTCGTTTTAACTGGCAAATAGGCATCAGGAATGGAGCCCAGGTCACCTTAATATAGTATTAAGGATGACATCCTTATATCCCAGTTGCAATTCAGATCTTTGCCCGAGTTGGATGAGGGTTCAACGTTCATTTGTTTTTGTGTAGCCCCTACCCCAAAGAGTTTTCAGGCTAGCTGGAGACAGAAGCAAACCATTACACCAGTGTGAAAAGTGCAGTGCTGTAAGTTTGCACAAGATACTATGAGGATGCACAGTAAGGTACCATTAGGATTTTCTGATTATGTCTTTATGGAGTATTTTCTGTAATTAGTATGTCCCTTTGATTGCATATCTGAAAATTTAAATAAAGCCTGATCTGTCACTTTGATGTGGGGGGTAATTAAAGTTTCCAGAAAAGACAAATATAACCTAAAATTAAACTTATTTTTTTCCCTAACACTTATGAAGCGTTATAGGATATAGTTGGGAAAGAGATTGGAAAACAAATATATTTAGAGCAGAACCACCCTGTTCAACATATGCAACCAGCACAACATTTCTAGACTGTAGTTTGGTAATATGTAATACTTTTGAAAAATATTCACATTGTTTGCACCAATAATTACATATATAGAAATATTAAGAAACTAATCCAAAATGCAGACTCATGCATCAAGATGTTTATTACAGTATTATTTACAATAATACAACACTGGAGGCCAGGTGCAGTGGCTCACGCCTATAATCCCAGCACTTTGGGAGGCTGAGGCGGATGGATCACGAGGTCAGGAGATCGAGACTATCCTGGCTAGCATGGTGAAACCCTGTCTCTATTAAAAATACAAAAAATTAGCCGGGCATGGTGGTGGGCACCTGTAGTCCCAGCTGCTCAGGAGGCTGACGCAGGAGAGTGGCGTGAACCCGGGAGGCGGAGCTTGCAGTGAGCCAAGATCATGCCACTGCACTGCATCCTGGGCAACAGAGCAAGACTCC
>NW_012123709.1:4430320-4431549 GCF_000951035.1 Colobus angolensis palliatus
GGGCACCTGTAGTCCCAGCTGCTCAGGAGGCTGAGGCAGGAGAGTGGCGTGAACCCGGGAGGCGGAGCTTGCAGTGAGCCAAGATCATGCCACTGCACTGCATCCTGGGCAACAGAGCAAGACTCCGTCTCAAAAAAAAATAGAACATTGGAAACATATGTTCAACAAAGGAATAATTCAGTAAATTATGATACTTTCATTTGATGAAATAAGGCAATCAAAAAATGTTTATAAAAAGCTTTTTACAAAATAATATTACATCATATACATTTTTCCAGGTATAAAACTCAGGATTCACAATTGCTTATAAAATATGACCTCATCAATATAAAAATGGGCTGACAAAAGACTAAAATGAAAAATGCCAGTAGAGATCTCTGAGTGGCACAATTATGGGCAATCATTCATTCCTTTTTAATACTACCACAAATTAAGTATTGTGAAAATACTTAATTTTCACAATAGCTAAGTATAACTTTATAAAAGAAAACAATTAAATACAATTTCCATTAACATTTTCAAATTACTTAAATATATTTTGATATAACAAATACAATTTGGCTGTATTCTAATCTGCTGGAAAACAAACAAAAACCTTTTAAAGCCAATTTACCTTTAGCATAGACAGGAACATTTGACCTGCACATTTCAAACAAAAGGCTACTGAGGTCAATCCATCTGAAAGGTAACAATATGGCCTGTCCCCAAGCACAAAGTGCAGGGCAGAAAGTCAGACGGCAGGTTGGTAAAGCCAGAAAGTGGTCAGACTGCTTTTTTTCTGAGACTGTCCATTAAGGTCTAACTTCATGCTTTTGTTTCAAATGCTGTAACTCTTCGAAATAATTGAGATGGTCATATTTAAAGAAATTTAAAGAAATCTATTTGTGTATTCTCATTGTTACCCACTCAACTGTTCATCGCTGGGTATATTTCAAGATATTTATTTCTGGGCCAGGCGTGGTGGCTCAGGCATGTAATCCCAGCACTTTGGGAGACTGAGGTGGGAGATCCCTTGAGGCCAGAAGTTCAAGACCAGCCTGGGCAAGATAGCAAGACCCTGTCTCTACAAAAAAAAATTTTTTTTTTAATTAGCTGGCCATGGTGGTGTGCACCTGTAGTCCCAGCTACTCAGGAGACTGAGGCAGTAGGATTGCCTGAGGCCAGGAGTTTGAGGCTGCAGTGAGTTATGACCGTGCCACTGCACCTCAGACTGGGTGACAGAGAGAGAC
>NW_012123709.1:4431622-4444574 GCF_000951035.1 Colobus angolensis palliatus
ACACATACACACACACACATAAAAGATATGTATTTGTTTCTGGCCTATACTACCCAGATAATCCAACAAAAGTATGTTTATACTTCAATAATCACATGTACTTTTTAATGAAACTTAGATTTTAAATAGCAGCACCTAGTGATCCTAGAAATCATGTATTAATAACTAAAACAACGTTCTTACAATGAGGCAAATAAGTGTCAGAGGGCAGTCCCATTATTTGTAGTGGATCTCCGGATTTCTAGGAAAGCACACTTTCCTTTCAAATGCTCTATTTTCCATTGTAGACATTACAAGGCTTTAAAATCCGGACATAAAATCATACTTTTCTATGACAGCCTGGGACTATAATGTTTACAAACAAGAATGTATTTTTTGGCATGTAAATAACCTTCAGTGCTTCCTTGAAGAGTCTGGATGCCAACACAGGTGCAGGCTTCATAGCACTTCATGGGCCATTTTTAATTTCATATGTATAATTTAGGTTATGACTTTAATTTCAATGTCAATTTCACCAAGAAGGTTATTACTTCTGAATAAATCATCAAACTTTACAAAGTCTTGTTTAGAGAGGATCTCTCCTAGACACAAAAGTGTGTGTGTGTGTGTGTGTGTGTGTGTGTGTGTAATGAGTGCATGTTATCTTTCTTTGACAGGTATTACTACTCAAAACAAAGTGTATCTTTTACCACATATTGCAGTGAATAATTTTTTTAAAAAAATCCAACTTCTGTGACTTTCCTGTTCAACATCCCTTTCTTGATTCTAAATAAAATGACTACCGAAACATGACACCAATATTTTATCCACGTATTTATTTCATTCATAAAATTTTTATGCATAAAAATCATTCATCTAAAATCAGTGGTGTCATTCTCACCACCGAAAGGTTCATCTGTCAATCTTAAGTATAATAATTTGAGAGCAGATTTCAAACAGTTTTCATTTCCAATGTGCCCTTGGAAGATTTAAGAAACCAACTAACAATTTCTAATGCAAACCATTACCATTTAGTGTTATAAATTATTCAGTCATATTACAATGACAATACAAATTTTAGAATAAAAAAATCAGAGCTATTTTAAAGATTGTTTCAGAACAAGAAGTTGAAATCTATTTATAATAAATTAGGCTGAAATTAAAGTATCTTCTAGATACTATGCTGTCAATACCCAAGGTTGTCTTTTAAAAATACAAAAACCCGTTTAAAATGTGACAGTTACACACTATAATATATCTCCATGTGCCTTTACTTGATACATCTTTTTCCATTTCTAAAACGGATATCCTAATACCTATGATGCAAAATACAATGACATCCAAATTCAATCTTCTTTTTTCAACTTGCTAATCTAAGAAATGAAAATTTGTTTGAGAACTTTCAAATACACATAGATATGTGTATACATGAGCATATGCATTTAGACAAGATATGCACTTATAATAAGTTTCAAGTAGCCAACTGAGATTTCATAATATTGTAACTACATCTCACACAGTACGTGCGCACGCACGCGCGCACACACACACACACACGCACACACACACAAGACAGCCTTACCATACTCTTTAGATCTACAAAACAAAGCATTTGAAAACTCATTCAAAAACATACTGAAAGTTTTGAATAGAAGACTTAAAACAGAATGTCTTGGGATACGATATAGAAAATTAATAACCTAACTTATTCATAATTATTATTACAATTAATAGGTACTATGATACCCTCTAGTGGGGCAGGAAGGTCATACCTCTGGTAATAACTTTCAATTGCTTCCGAAGTATGATGTTTGGCATGTGTTCTTTTAATGTGTTTCTGAAAAAATAAAAAAATAAAAATCTTTGTTATGTCACAGATGAGGTTCAAAACAAGAATGACGTAATTTCTTGAGCCCAATGACTAGCACATAGGGAACACTGAATAATACCTTGGGAATTTTGGTGATGGCAGGACTTCTTTTCCTTCTACTCTACGAACCTATGCATTTTAATCTCCATTGCTTGGCTGAGATGTCTTCAGCCTGTACCACAAGGTACAGTATATATGTAAAAGCCAACAGGGTCATAGTAATTGAATCTAAATAAGTTTGCTTAGGGCTACAGAGGGCAAAGAAAAACGTGTTCCCTCTTCCAACCTTTGTATTAATTTTCCCTCGATTCAATTCCATCTAAGTCCTCTGCACTCTAGTTTTACAATCCAATTGCCATTTTTAACCAGGAAGAACATTGCTTAAAAACAACTTATTTGAAAACTACAAAAAGTAATTCCATAGAGACTTGCCACTTGACTGACACCTGTCATCTCATGATAAATGACTCCATTTTCTGCCTCTCTTGCCTTCTGCCACTCCAGCAATGGTCATTTATCATCATCTCTGTCAGCAATGGAAAGCGGCACTGACAGTGCAAGTCAGCAAACATTTAGCACATGGAACCACGCAACACAGGGAAATTATTATTGTCAGAATAATAATGGTTTAGCATAATTTATTACAGGTCCACCAAATAAGCAAAGGCTAGATGTTATTAGACAGATGGATGGGTAGGCTTGGCAGGCCTCCACCGAGACGCAGGCGGTGCTTGATGTGGAAAGGAGAACATCCTCCAACCCAATCAGAGAGCTGGCAGTTCAATTACAAAGAAATAAAGGGACATTCATCATTCAATTAGGCACCTGTCAACCCTCACAAAGGAGAAAACTTCTAACCTGGTACTCCTGGGAGAAGATGCTCAGCAGAGTGGCCTGCGATTGACTGGAACAAATAAAAGAAGGACAAAGTTAATTACTGGAGTGCACGGCAAAGAAACAAAAGAGAAAGGAGCTTCAAAGGTAGGCCTGCTGCCCTGTAATCTAACAGAACATGAAAACAAGTGTGGAAAAGTTGTTCCAGATGAACACCTCAAACAAAAGCTTCCTGCTGCGGGGTCAAGGAGAGAGAAAAAAGGAAAGGAGAAAATATGGATGGTCTCAAAGCAACTATCACATTATTTGGATGTTTCAAACTTTAGGATGATTGTAAATCATATTTGTAGAATGCAATGGTGTTAAAAGGGACCACAAGAAAGCAAGGCTTATCTCCGTTCATAAGTGACACAGCTCAATCTCATAAACAGTAGAGAACATGCACTTCATTCATTGACAACGTTCTGAAATTAATTTTGTTAGCAGACGGGTATTCTCCTCTACGGCTATCCCAGTTTCAGGGGGAAAACTTTGGTCTTTACTAGAAGTAGCACAGTGACCACTGGAACATTTCCACTGACAGTGGCATGCTATGAAGATAGAAGCTTTCACAGCAAGAAGCAGAGGTCCTTGGAGTGAATCGTTCCTAAAAACTGCCCTAAGCCTTATTCATCTAAGACAACACACAGTGTCAAACACCTGGCAGCGAAGCAACCTGAAAAACGTTCTTCCCAAGTGGGAATCTTCCTTTTGCAATTGTTAACATTTAGAAATGGAATGGAATTTTTCTTTCTCTAAAAAGCAATCAATATCCCACTGCTACTCTTTTCGACTGTCCTTTATAGACACATCTAACTTATCGTATCTTGAGAACAATTATTTCTATTTTCCTACTAAATGCTATCTGAATAGATTACATTTTAGATAATTCGACTTTTATAGTATGCCAAAGGACTGTGAATAAATTTTTTCTATTTATAAATGAAAAAAACCTGTTTAGCTCATCACAGGTAATTTAGGGAATGTGAAATAAAGTGACACCATATTTGTTTCCTCATTGTCTGGATGTCATCATCTTCTGGAGAACATTACAGATTTGGCGTCTGACACTTTCCACCCTTACCAAATTACAAGAGGAGGTTAAAAAAAAAAAATACCCTAAATGTTCACCAAGGAAACTGATATATTATTAAAAGAATATTTCAATAACTCAAAAATACAGAGAAATGATTAAATACAATCATCAATTCATTACAGTCTGGTTTTTTCAATTTCCCTTTAAAACTGAAAAGCACCTTTGAAAGAGGCAATTTTATATAAAATCTTCCTATTTTGCCTGGTTTGACCGAGCTTAACACCCAAATTGCATACCCTAGTAGGGTTGCTGACAATAATCTTCTGGGGTGGGAGGGAGGCATATTGAGGCCCAACAAATCTTTGTTTTTTTTTTTTTTTTTTTTGAGACAGAGTCTCGCTCAGTTTCCCAGGCTGGAGTGCAGTGGCCAGATCTCAGCTCACTGCAAGCTCCGCCTCCTGGGTTGACGCCATTCTCCTGCCTCAGCCTCCCGAGTAGCTGGGACTATAGGCGCCCGCCACCTCGCCCGGCTAGGTTTTTTGTATTTTTTTAGTAGAGATGGGGTTTCACCGTGTTAGCCAGGATGGTCTCGATCTCCTGACCTCGTGATCCACCCGTCTCGGCCTCCCAAAGTGCTGGGATTACAGGCTTGAGCCACCGAGCCCGGCCCAAGGCCCAAATCTTTGTAAACCACTTAATAAATTAACGTTAGATATTTAAGTGCCATAAATAGACCCCTTCCTCATTGTATAGCAAAATGCATTTATGTTATTAACCATTTAATGGTACACAAAATGTCATTCTTTATGCTTCAAAAAAGATGATAGAAATAAATGTATTTGGAATGAGAAAGTCAGGGACCAATGACTAATGAAAAGAAAACTAAACTGTGAATACAACATAACTGTAGGTGCTGAGAATGGGAAGAGGCAGCTGGAGAAATAAGTTCAAGAATAAATAGTTTAAAACGAGAAGCTGGTTAGGAGTGGAGAGTACTGTATAAGTCAAGGATAGGACAACGTCTTCAGCTAAAAAAATGTCTTCAAACTGCTTAGAATTCAATTCAGCTAAAACCACGGACAGGGCCTGTGAAGCAGCTCAGTTTTTCTATGGCTGAGAGGGTTAGAGAGATTTTTGCCAGCTTACACCGGGGGTAAAAACTGGCTAGAACTATTAATAAAAAGAGAAAACGACTTACGTTTACATAGTAACGACAGAAAGAGAGACATGCGTCCACAATGCTTTGGTTTTGTTTAAGTAATTCAAAGCTGTAGAGAAGAAAGTGAACTTTGCTAGGTAGTCTGCCAGCCAACTGTGTGTTTCTGTATGCGCTAACCTTGTAGAAGAGTGTTCTGACCAAATGTCACACCACAAGGAGCGGGAAAGCAGTTTTAGTACAACCAAGACACTGTCTTCAGTGTATATGACTTGTACTTTCTTCCAATGTGTTAATGCTGAGAAGGGACAAAGAAGGGAAAAACTGGGCATGTGGGGAGAACAGAGTCTCATGATGTCAAGGCTCTCTCTCACCACCTCTACCCTGCCCACACTGTACCCTCCCACTGTGTTTCATCTGTTTGGCCAAGGGGAGCAGAAGTTACAGAAAAAATTCCATTTTCACTAGGTTCACAAGAAATGTGGTTTCCAGCTAAAGAGGAGAGGAGAAAAAGATTCTGTGCAACGGAAAGGTCTACCTCGAACATCGCAGTCCATCATTCAACAGTACCACTGTGCATCTACAGTGTCCCAAGGTAACATGTATGGGGAAATATGCCATCAGAATCAAAAAACTAAATAAGGTGGACAGGAGTTGATACAGAAGAAACTTTCAAGTACACACACAAAAAAGGCAAAAACTAGAACGCTGTCAAGTACTCACATTTTTTTGATACAGAATGAAGTAAATCATACCCTGAATCTTTTACACTTTATATCGCTTAGCATATATGGGGTTTTAAATTTACATAATCAAAAATGCAGTCATTTAATTTGTATCAAATACCCAGGATGTAGTATTAAAACCCCATCAAAACAGTTTTGCTTGTATTTTTCCCATGCTATCTCCCAGATTTAGCTCCGCACCCTGCAGCTGTCTGGGTAAAGGAGAGCATGGGAGTGGACCCAAAGAATGGCGAGGTGAAACCCTGTCCAAGTCTGGAACAGCAACAGCCCCGCCGCAGCAATGTGGAAACAGGTCTGAAGGAAAAACCAGCACTGTGAGGGTGGCAGACAGAAGATGGAAAGAGCTTGGGTCCTTGAGGACACTGTGGAACTGCTCAAGAGACCATGGAATTGAACTGACCAGCCTCCGTTCTTCTTCTGTGTAATTATACATGGCTATTTTTTTTTAAATCTCCAAACCAAAGAAATAAAACTCTTCCCAGGCTTCTGTGTTCTCCAGTAAGGTGGAGGCGTGATGAAGGGCTTTGAGACAAGGTGCTCCAAAATGGTGCCACATGTACAAGCTGGAACACTTGAGAGTGGTTGTCCATTTCCATAATTTCTAGTTCTCCCCTTAGCTGATGGCGATAATTGGCTTCCCTAAAATTGTTCCTCTGTCTGTCACTGACTCACTAAATTGACGTGCCTGGAGATCATAAACAGGTGTGTGATTTTCCCATATAGACTTTAAACATTAATGGGGTACTATTTGTTCTCATGTTATACTGCATTCAACATTCTTCAAACCCCTGATATAAAAACAGACCACAAACTAGTTCCTCATGTGATATTTAACTCAATGTGCTCCCAAGTCCACCCAGCTAAGATACTTGGTAACATGAAAGAGCCTCAGAGAGTTGGGAGAGTGTAGCTTAGATTAAGAGGACAGCTGAGCACAGACTTAGTTGCAGTGCAACATTCATACAAAGGTCAGGTCCTTATGTTTCCAGATGGAGGCCTAAAAGCATGCAGAACCTTAAGAGAAGGCATCACGCATTTTATGTTCCTCCTCTTCTTGAGTATGCAACCTCTGAAAAAGACCATAAGGAAGTAAATACTTTTACCTTAAAGCTCTTTTTCTATAGAATCTAGGAAGCTTAAATGTGTACACTCTACTGGGCTCAACACTCTCTGAGAAAAATAAATATTAGTTCTGGAGCTTGAGAAGAAGTAAACCAATTAAAGAGAGATAAAGCAGGACACTCCTACAAAGCATTATATTTGGATATACTTGGACATCTCACAATTACTAGGCACACCTCTCTAAATCTGTGAAGAATACAATGGAACACCGGCTGTCTGTAGTTAATGATTCAGAGTGCTAGTCAAGGCATATTTTCTGTAAAAGCAATGCAGCTACAATTTCTTGACTGCCCCCCAACCCCCCTGCCCACACACACATACCACACACACATTTGAAAAGTAGAGCCATTTTTCCCTCTCAAATTAAAATAGAATTCAACAATACTACCACAAACTTTGATATAATACTACCACAAACGTTGTTTATTTTTTAGGAACACAATGCAAAATGGAAATCTGGAGGGAGATTACTGATACTCTGGGAAATTACTGAGGGGGGAAAAGGGAAAAATCTGTAAACTAAGTTCAAGACATAAAGAAAAATGTATCCATCCTATCTCCCACCCTATGTCTTCTCTTCCTAATTTCCAACTTCATATCAAGGATGCAAACATTTTGTGCCTAACCACAGCAAATATCCCCATAAATGATTAGGTAGAGGGCCAACATTAAGCTTGGTTGGTAATCAACAATTTTTTAAAGTTCTTAAAAACTATAGGTCAAATATATAGTTGAACATCAGTATCTGTTGGGGGGGATTGGTTTCCGGACCCTCTTGAATATCAAAATCTATGGATGTTCAAGTCACTTACATAAAATGGCACAGTATTTGCATATAACCCATGGACATTCTCCTGTATAATTTAGATCATCTCTTGATTACTGATAATACCCAATACAATGTAAATGCTGTGTAAACAGTTGTGAATACTGTATTGTGTTTTTTTGAGGGGGGTGGTTTTTTTTTTAGACAGAGTCTTGCTTTGTCACCCAGGCTGGAGTACAGTGGCGCAGTCTTGGCTCACTGCAACTTCCACCTCCTGGTTCAAGCTATTCTCCTGTCTCAGCCTCCGAAGTAGCTGCCACCACGCCCAGCTAATTTTTGTATTTTTAGTAGAGATGGGGTTTCACCATATTGGCCAGGCTAGTCTCCAATTCCTGACCGCAGGTGATCTGCCCACCTTGGCCTCCTGAAGTGCTGGGATTACAGGCCTGAGCCACCATGCCGGGCTTGGTTTTTTATTTGTATTATTTTTCCCTGTTGTAGTGTTATTTTTATTGTTTTTTTATTTCCCCAAATATTTTCAATCCGTTGTTGGCTGAATATGCCAGTGTGGAACCCATGGATACAGAGGGTGAGCTGTATATATATGAAAAAAGTGGTTACTACTCCAGGCTTTCAACTACATTTGCTGGCAAACTGAAGATATATCCAAATGGCTTTGCACTTAATTTTATCCCCACAACAATCTTCTGAGGTAGGTACTACTATCCTCCTTATTTTAAAGATGGGGAAATGAAGGAAGAGAAGTTAAGTAAAATACACAGTTAAACAGCTAGAAGAGCAGTAGACCTGGGAATCAAAATTTACATCCGATTCCAGAGTCACAAGTCTTAATCCCAATGCTAATCTGCCTTCTTAATAGTTCCCAGAAATGGGTTCTGCAAATCATGTATGCTAATATCCCTGCTTAAGCATTTATGTGATGTTACATTATACTCTAAACAACCCTGAAATGTGGGGCATGTTGCTTTTTTGCTAGAAAAGTGAAGTCACAGGAGGTCAAGTGTTTTGACCAAATTCCATGGCTTTAGACATTATTTCCTTTTTAAGAAATCAAATTGCAGTTTTTCTTTAACTTCATAAAAAATGTTGTTCTTTTATGTTTTTAAAGTTAAAGGAACTACTGACTGCAGGAAACAGTCAAGGATTAAAAGACTGTGTGGTAATTTCCATTATTCTCCCTGCAGCGAAGGTATATTTTAACCACCACTATTGCCTGAAGTGTCTCTATCTGATTGCGTATGTCTTTTGCTCAAATGTTATTCACTTCATATTAAATATAAAGCAGCTTTAAATCTTTCCCTGAACCAGGCAGGCAAATATAAATAATACAATCATCTTCTCTATAGAGGATGCAGGGGCCCTCTGTGTTAATTTTATAAAACAATATTCAATGAAGAGTTTCCTAGTTATCAAATGGTGCATCTTCTGTGTAAAATTCAGTTGTCCACTCTTAGAATTCATTCTGGACTATAATTTTCCTGTGTTTTTGCTCTATGATGTGTATGAATCTGTGTGTATCTATATATACACACATATACGTTTAAAAAGTGTGTGTGAAACATACTTTTTTGCAACATGCTTTCATTATATAAGATACTAACATTTATCCATGTCATTATATATATTCCTTAAAAATTATTTTTATTGGAAAGAAAACATAAAAACACACATGGAACAAATGCACAACCCAATGAATTAATATTTTTTTAAAAAAATACAACCACATAGGTTAACAGTCACTGCCAGCACCCCAAAAGATAACGCATCCAATCACTACCCTCCTTCCCTCTCACAAATGAGCCACTTCTGATCTTTCCTTGTTTTTCTTGATAGTTTTACCACCCAAGAATGTACCCTTAGGTTCTACAGGTTAGTTTTGCCTGTCTGTAAACTTCGTGTTAAGTGTATTACACACCATGCACTCTGCATCTAGCTTCTTTCGCTCACCAATATGTCTGTGAGAGTTAGCCATGTTAATGTAAGTGTGGTTAATTCATTTGCATCACTTATAGTATATTCTATCCAATGAGTATAAGCCAAATTTGTCTATTCTATGGCTGAATATTACTACTGCGGACTCACTCCTGGGTGAGTCTCTTGGTGTACATTCACATGCACTTCTGATGCATATAAATGTAGGAGTAGAATTCCGGGCCATCTGACATGCACCTCTCTACTTCAGCAGACACTGTCAAACAATTTTTCAAGTCTTTGTAACAACTTTAAACTCCCACCAACACTACAGAAGAGTTCCCATTGCTGTACATCCTCATCACAGTTTTTTTCAATCCACGGCTTGCCTTTTCGTTTTCTCTGTGGTGCCTTTTAAAGTACACAAGTTTTTTAAGTTGATGAAGTCCAATTTATTCTTTTGTTTTAGTACTTTTTGTGTCTTGTCTAAGAAATTTTTGCCTGCCCACATTCATGCAGATATTTTCATACATTTTTCTAGAAGATTAATAGTTTTGGCTTTTACATTTAGGTCTATAATCTACCTTCAATTAATTTTGTGTGTTAAGGCGGGGATCACAGTTTGTTTTTACTATTTCCATACAAATATAAAATTGATCACACACGTTGGTGCCTCTGAGGAAGCTAAATATCTGAGAATCTATTTTGGGACTTTCTAATCTGTTCCACTGATTTGTATATTTATCTTTACATAGATACCACACCATTTTGATGACTGTAGCTAAACCAGGTACATTCGATGAAAGTACTGATATATTCAAGTTTAAATGTATCATCTTACTAAATGCTATCGTCTTATCTACTATATGTACCATTTCTCTCCATTCTTGTGTACTTTTCAATTGATTCAATGTTTATTTACTACTTTTCCTCTTGCAACTTAAAAGTTACATACTCTTTTACTATTCTTTTAATAATCAGGCTAGAAAACCATGTTGCCTCCTCAATTTATCAAAATTTACTATTGATTGGTGATTTATCACTTCCTGGAAAACATAAAAACATTACAACACTAACGAAAGGTCCCCTTCCTGGAATGTAGAATATTATCAAAATTGTTTTAAGTCTGTATATTTCTTAAATCTCAAAAGACACTGCTACTATTTCATGTATCTCTGCTTACTCACATTTACCCACATATGTACCATCTCATTGTTCTTCATTCCTTCCTTTCCACTCTTTCATTTCCATTACGTTCTTTTTTTGTTGATGTTTGTTTTTTTTTGTTTGTTTTTGTTTTTTCTTTTTGTTTTTGTCTGAGACAGAGTCTTGTTCTGTCACCCAGGCTGGAGTGCAGTGGCGCGATCTCGGCTCACTGCAAGCTCCGCCTCCCGGGTTCATGCCATTCTCCTGTCTCAGCCTCCTGAGTAGCTGGGACTACAGGTGCCCACCACCACGCCTGGCTAATTTTTTGTATTTTTAGTAGAGACGGGGTTTCACCAGGATGGTCTCGATCTCCTGACCTTGTGATCCGCCCGCCTCGGCCTCTCAAAGTGCTGGAATTACAGGTGTGAGCCACCATGCCCGGCCCATTACATTCCTTTAATAACTCCACCAGTGCAGATTTGTTGCTGATGTCAGGTAACAGTCAAATTGTGGCTCTTTGTAATGACAATCTGTCTTATTCCTCTACCTGGCTTTAATATTTTCTTTTTAAGAGTTTCAACTATAAAATCCTGCTTATAATTTGTTGGACTTCAATATGTGGCTGTGTACCTTTCATCATTTTGGGAATATGCTCGATCATAATTTCGTTAACATTGCTTTTGCATTCAAGCTCCTCCCCCGAGACTCCCAATGAATCTGTCAGCCTTCTCTACTGTATCCTCTATTTCTTAGTTTCTCTTCATACGTTCCACCCTTTTGTTATTGTGTGCTATATTCTGGTATTTTCCTGTGACCCACCTTCCAGTGCACTAATCCTTTCTTCAGTAATGTCTAACTTACTGTTAAATTGATCCACTGAGTTAAATCCATCCAATACTGGTTACTGTATTTTTCAGTTCTAAATTTTCTATTTGATTCTTCTTCATATAAGTTCCCTGCAGAATGTTTCAATTTCTTTTATAACTCCCCAAAGTTTAATTCTAGTAATTCTGTTTGGTAGTTCCAATAACTGGATCTCCTTTGAGTCTAGTACTGTAGCCTTCGTTGGCTCTCATTCATGTTGTCATGTGTCCTTATGCGACTGAGTATCTCTCATTATGTGTCGTACTAGAGTCATTCTTTGGTACACACAGGGGATTGATTCCAGGACCCCCAAGGATACTCCAAATCTATGTATACTCAAGTCCCAAAGTCAGCCCTGCAGGACTCACTTATACAAAAAGTTGGTCCTCTATATATGCAGTTTTACATCTTGCAAATACCGTATTTTCAATCTAAGTTTAGTTGAAAAAAAATCCACATATAAGTGGACCCACGCAGTTCAAACCCATGTTGTTCAAAGGTCAATTGTATTTGAAAAACTATCTCGTAAAAAATTTAAAGGCTGAAATGCTGTTTTCTCCAGAGAGAATTCTGACTTGATATTGGGAGTACCAGGAATCTAGGATCACCTTAATCAATTTCAGGTATTAATTTTTGGTGCCAATCAGACAAATGCAAAACTGTCACGGGGAGATCTTTCCATTTCAGTTCGTATTTACTCCTAGGGTATAGTCCGTTAGAGGCTCCCTACCCCCAAAGCTTGGGATATTTATAAGAGCTCTCACTTTCGGCAGGCCCTCATCTCTAAACTTTGTCCTCTAGCCCTATAGAGCCGTCAAAAGTTCTGTTCAAGGCTTGACTAGACTGCATCTAATCAAATAGTAATTAAATTAGAATTCAAAATTAAAAACATAGTCCTCCAAAAAAATGTCATAAATTAAAAAATGCATTCCTTTGTTAGATGAAAGAGGAAGTCATGATGGAAAAAACAAAAATGCGTAAAATTGAGCAATGACGGTATGTATCAAAATTTGTGAGAATTTTGTATCATTAACTGGACTTTAGGAAAAAAGGGGAAAGGAACTGGTTTTACTGTAGGAGGTCTTAGCAAATTATGTATCCTACCAAACAAAAGAAAACAGGAAAAGAAATAAGAGCATCAAGAAGGAATAAAACAAACAAACCCTCCTTATTTGCAGATGAGATGGCTTTCTACATAAAACCAGCAAGAAGATCTACAAACAAGGTATAAAACTAGTATCTCAGAAAGGTAACTGGAGACAAGATTAATATAAAAAATAAAAATTCTTATAAATCAGTACTATCCAATGAGAGAATGGAATAGAAAAATAGCTATCATTCACAATCAAAAGCCATAAAGTATTTAGAAATGTGTTTTTAGGGGCTGGGCGCGGTGGCTCAAGCCTGTAATCCCAGCACTTTGGGAGGCCGAGACGGGCGAATCACAAGGTCAGGAGATCGA
>NW_012123709.1:4445019-4448701 GCF_000951035.1 Colobus angolensis palliatus
TTGGCCAGGATGGTCTCGATCTCCTGACCTCGTAATCCGCCTGCCTTGGCCTCCCAAAGTGCTGGGATTACAGGCGTGAGCCACCACACCCAGCCAAAACTTTTGAAGAAAGTTATAAAACATTACTGAAGAGCATAAAAGTGTTTCTGACTAAACACAGAACTGTGACATTTTTATAAAGAAAGTATCATGGGTGGACTGGGCGTGGTGGCTCACACCTGTAATCCCAGCACTTTGGGAGGCTGAGGCGAGCAGATCACTTGAGGCCTGGAGTTCGAGACCAGCCTGGGTAACACAGTGGTCTCTACAAAAAATAGAAAAAATAAGCTGGGCATGATGGCGCATACCTGTAGTCCCAGCTACTTGGGAGACTGAGGCAGCAGAACTGCTTGAACCCGGGAGACAGAGGTTGCAGTTAGCTAAGATCTCACCACTGCAATCCAGTCTGGGTGACAAAGTGAGACTCTGTCTCAAAAAAAAAAAAAAAGTATCACGGGTGGAACAATAGTATAAATAAAATTATCAGTTCTACACATATTAATCTATAATTTTAATAAAAATGCTACCAAATTCACAACAGAGTCTTCGGGTAGAACATAATAAATTTATGTTAAAATTCAAGACGAATACATAAGAATAACTAACAAATTCTGGAAAGCAATAACAAGCAGGGAATTTACACTACCAGGTATCAGCATAGATAAATGTCAAAAAATGTAGTGTTTACCCAAAAAAGTACATTATACAATTACATTCACATTTAACACCACTTATATAAAGTATCAAACAGCAAAATATAATGACCTTTTTTTGTGAATATATATATGGATGTGGTAAAAGAAATACATGAGACTGATAAGCACTAAACTCAAGATAATAGTTACCTCAGGTAACAGAGAAGAGGAAAGAAATCAGGGAGAAGTACATTCAACCATACCTACAATATTTTATTAAAAAATTAAAAATCAGAAGCGGAAAGGGAATGTAGAACAGTATTGGAATAGCATTTCTGTAAAAGTCAAAAGCACCTGAAGCAAATAGAAACAGATGTATATTAAAGGGTTCATTTATCATTCTCTGTTCTTTTATATTTGTGCTATATTTCACAAAAAAAATTAATTAGGGAGGCAAAAAGAAAAGAAGGACAAAATTGAGGAGGAGTTGGATAAATTGATCTTTAAGATTCTTTTCTGCTCTAAGTCCCACCCTTTTCTAAATGTTCTGATTTAATGAGAGACTTAAGTACCTACACTTCTTTCATTTCTAATTAAATTTAGGTATTAACTTTTTAGAACAAGTTATAACATAAATCAGGTAAAGAATAAGAGGCCTATGTGACACTTAATTTCACTTGCAAGACCCGGTTTCTGGCCATTTTTCTCTGAAATAATCACAATAACTTCAGCATATTATATAAGTAATAGATTTGTAAGAAATGTTTATCAGTCATCTTTTTAAATGCGGTCTCTTCAGTCTTCTCTTTTGCCCTACATGCTGCAGAGGGGAGAGAACCCTCTCCTTCCCCTCTGGAAATTCAATAATTACAGTCTATAAAATAAACTGACAATCGATTAGCAGAAGAAAAGGTGTACACACTTATAACATGTATATGTATGTGAGATCCCACAAAGTGTGAGACGCAGAGAAAGGCCAGATGGTTGAACTATGTATGGGAGGGCAAGGGGAGGAACTGTACTATAAACAAAGATCGTCTTATTATGCAGATAAAGTCTCTCAGGTGGCAGCCCTCAGAAGAACAGGTGTAAAGTCTGTCTAGGTGTGGTGTCCTGGACATGGAGACCTGTCAGTCTCCTCTTCCGTGACATAAGTGATCTTTTCTGGTTAGTGTAGATTTCAGGGAAGGTATTCCTGACAATCACATTCCTTCTGGAGGAACATCCCTTAGTCGGATGAAAGAACTTCAGAGAAAGCTCCTCTCTGTGCTTCAGAGGGATGGGAGACTAGGGAGCGGAACGTCCAAGAGACTGTAGTTTTGAGGCTGCAAAGATGTAGAGAAACTGGAACCCTCATATATTTCTGGTGGGATTGCAAAATGGTGTAGCCGCTTTGGAAAACAGTTTGTTTCTCAACATATTAAATACAGAGTTATGGTTAGGCATGGTGGCTCACACCTGTAATCACAACATTCTGGGAGGCCGAGGCAGGAGAATCACTTGAGCTGAGGAGTTCGAGACCAGTCTAGGCAACATAGTTAGACTCCATCTCTACAAAAAATTCCTTAGAAAGCTAGCTGGGTGTGGTGGTGCGTGCCTGTAGTCCCAGCTACTTGGGAGGCTGAGGTGGGGAGATCACTTGAGCCCAGGAGTTCAGGGCTGCAGTGAGCTAGAACTGTGCCACTGCACTGTAGCCTGGGCAACAGAGCAAGACCCTGTCTCAAATAATATGTATAATAAATATACACAAATAAATAAATAAATAAATAAACACAGTTATCATATGACCCAGTAATTCTTCTCATAGGTATATACCCAAGAGAACTAAAAACATGTTTCTAAACAATAGTCTATACACAAATGTTCATAGCAACATTATACATAATAGCCAAAAAGTAGAAACAACCCAAATGTCCATCAGCTGATGAATGGATAAATAAAATGTGATATATCCATTCAATGGACTATTATCCAGCAATAAGAAGAAATGAAGTACTGATATATGCATGACTCAGATAAATCTGTAAAATATATGAATGGAAACATCCAGTTACAAAGGCCACATCTTGCATGATTCTATTTGTATGAAATGTCTAAAAAGGAAAATCAACAGAAGTCTAAAGCAGATTAGTAGTTGTCAGAGACAAGGAGGGGGAAGGATCAGGAGTGACTGATAATTAATACAGGATTTCTTTTGGAGGTGATGAAAATGTTCTGACATTAGGCAGTGGTGATGGTTGTACAGCTTCGTGAATATACTAAAAGCCACTGAATTGTATGTTTTTAAGGAGTGAAATTTATGGTACACAAATATCTCCATAAAGTCATTCTTAAAAAATAGAAGATCAAAATTATGAACTTCTTTTCCTCTATGACTTCCATTTTTTTCCATTATAAATACAAAATTCTACGTGTGACCTCACAACATTAAAAGTGATTATTTTTCCAGGGTATGTGTCATTTCGCCTGATATAGGACCATTGTTCAGTCCTTCGAAATGCTAGTTTTCTTTTGCAAATTTCTGGTAGGCATTTGCTATAGTCTGGTTTGCTTGACCTCCTCCAAATCTCATGTTGAAGGTTGGTTCCCAGTGTTGAAGGTGGGGCCTAATGAGAGATGTATGAGTCATGGAGGCAGATCTCTCATTAAGTGTCTGGGTGAGTTCTCATATTACTGAGTTCTCGCTCTGTTGGTTCCCTAAAGAGCTGGTTGTTAAAAAGAGCCTGGCACCTCCCTTCTTTCCTCTCTCTCCCCTCCTCCTCCTCCTCTCTCACCAAATGGTCTCTGCACATATCAGCTCCCCTTTGCCTTCTTCCATGAGTAGAAGCGTCCTGAAACCCTCACTAGAAGTACAAGCCAGCACCCTGCTTCTTGTATAGCTTGTAGAACTGTGAACCCAGTAAAACTTTTTTATTTATAACATACCCAGCTTTCGGTATTCCTTTCTAGCAGCAAAAACGGACTAAGACAACATAAGTCTGTTTTATCAGAGACTAGAATTGCAACCC
>NW_012123709.1:4449378-4449834 GCF_000951035.1 Colobus angolensis palliatus
TGGAGGCTTTGTTCATTTCTTTTTCCTTTTTTTTCTCTAGACTTCTCTTCTCACTTCATTTCATTCATTTGATCTTCAATCATTGATACTCTTTCCTCCAGTTGATTGAGTTGGTTACTGAAGCTTGTGCAATTGTCACGTATTTCTCGTGTCATGGTTTTTATCTCAGTTCGTTCATGTCCTTCTCTGCATTGATTATTCTAGTTATCCACTCTTCCATTCTTTTTTCAAGATTTTTAGTTTCTTTGCGCTGGGTTCATAGTTCCTCCTTTAGCTCTGAGAAGTTTGATCGACTGAAGCCTTCTCCTCTCAACTCATCAGTCATTCTCCGTCCAGCTTTGATCCGTTGCTGGCGATGAGTTGCATTCCTTTGGAGGGGGAGATGCGCTCTGATTTTTTGAATTTCCAGCTTTTCTGCACTGCTTTTTCCCCATCTTTGTGGTTTTATCTGCCTTT
>NW_012123709.1:4450534-4503574 GCF_000951035.1 Colobus angolensis palliatus
TGTCTCAGTTTCCCTTGGCTAGGAAAAGGGATTCCCTTCCCCCTTGCGCTTCCCAGGTGAGGCGATGCCTCGCCCTGCTTCAGCTCTCACTGGTCGGGCTGCACCAGCTGACCAGCACCAACTGTCCGGCACTCCCCAGTGAGATGAACCCGGTACCTCAGTTGAAAATGCAGAAATCACCCATCTTCTCTGTCTCTCGCGCTGGGAGCTGGAGGCTGGAGCTGTTCCTATTCGGCCATCTTGTTCCCGACCCCCAGGACCTTCATATCTTTAAGGGACTTATTTTTTGGCCACCGCCATCCACTCTCTGGCCTCAAAGATTCATATCTGACCCACATGCCAAATATATTTGCCCCATCCCAGCATCCCCCAAAGTCCCAACTCATTACAGAATCAACTCAGGTGCAAAATGTCATCTAAATAAGCATCAGCTCAAACCCCCAAACCTCACCTAAATTAGGTTTGAGTTAGATTATGGGGATGATCTATCCTGAGGCACTTCTAGAAATTTACCACACAAAGCCCTACACACAAATTTTTATAGCAGCCTCATCTATATTGGAAAGAACACAAACAACCTTCAATAATGGATGAACAAACTGTGATACATCCATATAATGGAATACTACTCTGCAACAATGCAAGCAACAGCATGGAGAAATCACAAATGTGATCTACTAGGTAAAAGAAGCCAAACTCAAAAGGCTGTCTACCACATGATTCCATTTCTATGGCATTCTGGAAAAGGAAAAATAGAGCGACAGAAGGCAGATAAGTGATTCTTAGGCCCCAGGGCAGGGAGGACAAACTGACCACAAAAGGGCTGACGGAATTTTTAGGGGATGATAGATGTGTTCAACATCTTGACTGTGGTAGTGGCTATACAACTCCATGTGTTTGTCAAAACTTGCAGAACTGTATAGAAAAGGAGGGAATTTAACTGCATGTAAATCAATAATAAATTTAATTAAAATTGGAAAAAAAAATATTTACAATGTTTCACACATTTACTGTAGCCAGTGTTCCATAAACTCATGCTGACCTGGTATCAAAAAAAAAAAAAAAAAAAAATTACAAGCCTCCCACTTCTTCAGCAGGGGCAGCTGCTGAGCCAGGAGTCGCTGGGCACATGGGACCGCCTCCCTGAGTCTCTGCATGATGTGAACCCAGTGGGCCACCCACTGACCTGTCAGTACAGTCCCTGAAGTGAGTCCCCAGGTTGGGCCTGCCAGGTCGGGCTGGCTGTGCCCTGGCCCTGGTGATGGCGGTCCAGCTGGGGCAGCAGATACTAATGTGCCAGGCAGTGCTGGCAGGTAGAGCCCCGAGTGGACCCTGTGGATCTTATGGACCACATGGAGTACCACTACAGCAAGGCCATGCCACTCATCTTCATGGGCAGGATGCTCTGCAGCTGCACCATGCTGATGCTCACTGGACTGGATGCCCACCTTGAGGTGCACTGCAGCAAGGAAATGCACATCATCCCTTGTGTGCTGGCCATGCACCAGGCCTGGTCCAAGTCTGGCCACAAGAAACTACAGCTGGACACAGCGGGCATGACTGACAAGGTGCTGGACATTGCCATGCAGGCCTTCATCCTGGAGGTGAAGATCTCTAAGCAAAGGGGGCCAGCCCATGTGCTCTGCAACAAGGACCACTTCAGACTCAAGTCCTTGAATCCTTGGCCTACCTGTCACACCTGTTCTCCAACTCCAAGTTCCTGCTTATGGCTCAGGGCAGCCATGTCTCTATGCACTCCTTGATCACGTGCAAGGTCACTCACTACGTAGGCTTCGACCTCAGCAGCTATGGCAACTGCCTGACCAAGTGGAACAAGGTCATAAAGGTGATGTACGCCCAGTGCATGGAGGTCGGCAAGGACAAGTGCCTGCTCGTGTACTACAAGCAGCTGGTGCTGTAGCCTAGGAGCTCCCTCAAACTCATCCTGGACCATCTCAGCGTCACCTGGAGCAACGCTGTCCTCCACCATCAAGACCTCACTGGCAAGCGGGGTGGCATCTCCCTGTCTACGATCCAGTGGTCCACGGATGAGGTCATCAAGCCTGTGAACCTGGAAGTGCTCTCCAAGTGGACTCACCACATCCCTGGGGACATGGTGCCAGACATGGCCCAGATTGTCCCATGCTGGCTCAGCTCAGCCATGACCCCTATGCAAACACCCTCCCCGACCCCCCACTTCCACTATGGTATTTTGCTATGGCAGCCTGAGCACACTAAGGCACTGGGGATCCTCACATAACAGGCCACACTGAGAGTTGATGATTAAGACAGTATTCCCACCTAGCTAACTCATTCTTCAAGATCCAGGACTGGGCCAACCTCTCCCAAGTTCAACTCTGTGACTGTGTCTTGAAAAGCAAGTTCTAAAAACTTCCACAGAAAACCAAGTTTGTGGCTGCATCAGATTGGCTACATACATTGGGTTTTATGAAGCAATCTAATTTTACTCCAAGGTGTCCAACTTTTTCCTCTAAATTTCAAATATTTTCTGGTTTTGCTTATACAGAAAACGCCATGAATGAATCTCTCTTATCAGAGAATTCTTCAATGTATGAAATCCTGCTAGAATACCTAAGACATCCTACTAACTCTATGCAATCATAAGTGAATGAACATCTAGAGGTTAAATTTAATTCCGTGACCATAATGCTACTAGTCTATGTCTAATAAGCACAGTTACTTTCCAACCTTTTCGCAGAGTAAAAAAGTTTAGAATACTTTTTTTTTTGAGATGGAGTCTCGCTCTGTCATCCGGGCTGGAGTGCAGTGGTGTGATCTTGGCTCACTACAAGCTCTGCCTCCTGGGTTCACGCCATTCTCCTGGCCTCAGCCTCCCAAGTAGCTGGGACTACAGGTTCCCCCCCACCACACCTGGTTAATTTTTTTCTTGTATTTTTAGTAGAGACAGGGTTTCACTGTGTAAGCCAGGATGGTCTTGATCTCCTGACCTTGTGATTCACCTGCCCCAGCCTTCCAAAGTGCTGGGATTACAGGCGTGAGCCACCGCGCCCAGCCAGGAATACTTTTTAAAACCATTTAAATATTTCCTTATTCTTTTTCTACACAAAAATATGTTCTACCCCACTAATCTTTCTTAATTTAATAGGTCACAGAAACCTCATATAAAACCCGTATTAATGATTGGCCACTTTCACTTTGTAATTCTTATAATTTATAAAAATTATAGGTATAACTACCATCTTTACCACTTTCTTCCCAAATAAATTCTCAGTTATATTAAAATAATAGTATTAATAGTCTCATACTTTTTCCCTGTCTTCTGCTTCTTACTCCCATCGCAACCCCCAATTACCAAGCTGATACTTTGAAAAATTTCACAAGGAAATGCAAAAATTTACATAAAAGTACCTTCCTGAATATATAGTCCTCCTAAATAATCTCAGTAGTACTCCTACGAGGTCAAGCAAATTATTTCAAGCCTCAGTAGATGACATGTTTTCCTTACTTTATTAGTTTGAAAAAACTATATATTTTCAATCTTCTCTAAAAACACATCATCATCATGATATGGACTATAATTATTCTACAACCACCCACTTTAATAATAAATGCTGTGTTAAAACAACAAATGGAACACCTTACAATGCATTAAGCTCTTCTCTTATTAAACACAAAATTTTAAATCTTACCACAGCTTTTTATTCTTGATTCACAATCAAATCCTTTTGTCAGTTATTCTCAGCACTTGGTGTTATTCATTGCAATAAATCCAATCTTAGATGGCTATAAATGCCTTGCCTACTTCTCTATGTGTCTTAAGAGAAACCAGAGGATGAGCAGAGATGGAGCTGTCATTAAGACTCTGCACAGTACAATTAGGCTTTGTCATATACTAAATTTTGCTAGAATATCCTATTTGTAACCTTTCCTCATTTTGTTGAACTCTAATAAAGCGTAGGTGCTCAATCAATACCTACTGTCATGATGATCATGATAATGAAGATGGTAACACTGGGGGAACACTTATTAGCTACGAGGTACTGTTTCATTTAATTATCATCACTATAATAATAGTAGTGTTTTCTTAAGAAACTAAGGGAGAAAAGTGAAGTATCTTCTCCAAATTAACACAGTCAGGATGTGAATATCGGCAGTTTGGCCTTAGACTCTAGGTTCTTAATCACTGCCCCCAAATGATAAAACAAATTACTTTCAAGAACCAGTATGCCAATGTTTCACAAGATGCTTAGTTGCAAACAACTTAATCTACTCAATTTAGTTTCAACAAAAAATGAAAAGTTACTAAAGGTTTTAGACAGCTTGTGGAACTTACCACAGGACCAGAAAGTCGAGTTCAGAGGCCTTATAACAAATAACAACGTTTCAACCACACCATAGGAGTGCTCCCCTCAAGCCCTACAGCCACTTCCAGGACCCTGTCCAGGGTACTGAGCTGTCTGCCTTGTGGCATTCAACAACTGGTTACTCCCACTGCAACACTTGCCAAAAGAATGGAGCCTGCACAGAAAGCCATTTTCACCCTAAAATCCACCATTCACTACTGAAGTTCAACTTGGCAGATACGAGTTCATCACTCGATAAAGTTAACATGCAACTACTGGCTATAAATAAATATAAAGTAAAAAATACATAAAGTTTTATTGAAAGTATGTTTATAATTACAGTCTCAAGTGAGAATATGTTCAAGATCTAAAAGAGAAGGCACAATTGTTAAAAAAAAAAAAAAGTATGGATTTGGGTTTTTGGGTGATTTCTTCATCCTTTTTTTTCTGGTTTTAATGTTATTTATATAAGAAATAAAAATTCAGGCAGAAGGCCAGGCGCGGTGGCTCATGCCTGTAATCCCAGCACTCTGGGAGGCCGAGGAAGGCAGATCACCAGGTCAGGAGATCGAGACCATCCTGGCTAACATGGTGAAACCCCGTCTCTACTAAAAATACAAATATTAGCCGGGTGTGGTGGCGGGTGTCTGCAGTCCCAGCTACTCGGGAGGCTGAGGCAGGAGAATCGCGTGAACCCGGGAGGCAGAGCTTGCAGTGAGCCGAGATCGTGCCACTGCACTCCAGTCTGGGCGACAGAGCAAGACTCCGTCTCAAAAAAAAAAAAAAAAATTCAGGCAGAAAAATATACATTTCCCTTGGCACATATACAATATCCTAAAAATGTGACTGAGTTTCATGTATGTTCCCAAAATAACACAACCCAACCAAAAAACACAAAATTCACATCCTGTGAAAGCCCCCAATAGCTGCAAAAGCCCTAAAAACAAATGCAAAATTTTATAGAACCACAGCTTATATTGCATTAGATTATATTTGATTCTCCCGAAATTTGAATGTGTGCTCTGCACATGGCAGCTCCATGCAATTGTGTGTCTCAACACTTAGAAATGGCTGAATTTGATATAAGAAGCTTCAATTCTCTTCTCCCATCAAAATGGCCTCCCCAGACCAGAGGAAGCCAGAAAGGCTGCCTCCCCTGATACAAACACCAACATGATTCAAGACAGGACCCACTTGGGGAAGTGCTCCCTGCCCCTTACTAGGAGGCCAGGCTCTGCCTGGTTCCTCCTAGAGCTACTTGACCTCACCCTGGGGTCTGCCCATGACTTCCAGACCAGCCCTAACCTCAGGCGGGAAGAATGTGAGGAGCACTGGTCAAATACTCTGGCACCCATGGATAAGTCCCATTTGCTGTTACCCTGGCTCCTCATGTTTCCATAAGTCTATAACCACAGGCCCCTGAGGTGAAATACAGTCTGCTTCCCAGCTTTTCTGTGTATGAAGATCTTGTCTTTAGAAATCTAGCTAGAATTAAAGTTACTCAAGAACTTGCTCATGCCAGGAACCTGTTCCCAAGGCCAACCTGAGCTGCTGGGCCCTGCTCCCCATGACAGAGGTCCCCCAGCTGCTATGAACACTGCCTCTCTCTACTCCACACTGGCATGCCAATGAGACACCTCCTTGGGTTTCCTTCCTACCACTTCTGTGTCAGTTAAAGAGCAGAGAGGGAGGTCTACAGGCAGGTCCAACTGTCCGCACCCCTTCCTCAAGCCCCATGAGAAAAACTGGGTCACCACTAGCTTCACTCTATATGTGGCAGTAAAAAATGCCGGAAAACCTATTTTGCATATAAACTTTTACCATTAGGGAACATATATTGAAATCTAGTTTTAAGCATAAGCACAATGGAAAAGATCAAAAGCAGATGACACCATGATGAAAGAAACACTTTGCTTTGAAAAGTTTTTCTCTTCAAGTTTTCCACACAGAAAATTCTAACCACTTATAGGTAGTCATCATTTCAATGAATTGTGTCAAATGAAACAGGGAAAAGAAAGAACATGCACCATGAGGCTAATTTATGGTCTCACTAAATCCAGCAGACTGAAGGATTTCATTTAGTCTATCATGAATTCTTAGACCAAAGCAATTCTATTAAAAGCCCTTGGAGGGGGGGGGGGGGAAAACACCTGAATTTGTTGTCAGGTCAAACAACAAAAGCTTTCCCTAAATATTATAATTGTGTCAGATACTGCCCTTCACACAATTTTGAATGGCTAGCACCAAGGAATCTGTCCATCTAAAAGTGAGGCCAACAGAATAATTTTTTTTTTTATTTTTACAAAATGTTTATTCTCTGAAATCCAATGCATTCAAAGGATGTTAACACTTAAAATGTTTATCATTTCCACCAACTGCATTATCTTAGTAAACCAAAATAAGCACTTTTATCATAGATGTAGTCAATGATTAATACATTTTTTTAAAGGACCTAAACTTCCCCCAGATTTCAGCGCAGGTAATTTTATTGTATGTTTCACCTAGTAGGTGATTTTTTAAAAAAATAGTGTGTAGAAATGAATAGTTTCAAACTGAGTAAATGTAGTATACCATGTCACAAAACAACCAAATCAAAAGCAACTGCCATGCTAATAATAAGTCAAAGAAATAGTAATTCTGGCTTGTACAGACATGTGCAGTATTTTCAAAGCTCTTAACAGTTCATTGCTAACACGTATCTCCAAAGCTTAACTTAGAGTTGGAAGGTAAATTTCACAGTAATGTAATTTTAACCATTTACATTCACTTTAACGTATTACTAAGATGTTTATTCTCTGTCACAATGGTGCTTTCCAGTGTTCACAATTTACAGTTTCGATTTGTATACATGTGATCTAACATACGGGACAGTTCTTACTATTACAAACTATCCCTTAAAAGAAAAATAAAACCTACCTTACATAGAACTCTGAACATGGTATGACCTAAAGCAGATTAACGCAACACGGCTTTTAATATTTTAGCCATTTTCTAAATAATAGCATGTAAACTTGTGTATTTGGCATATGAGAGCTACAACTTTTTCACTGAGAAATTATGCATTAATTTTCTTCAACCATCTTTCTCAATTTTACTAAAAAATCTCATGACTTGCTGGTTCTGTTTCAGTGAATTCCAGACTGTATTTTTTGGGTGTGGGGGGAGAAAAGGAGGGAAGGAAGGTGATAAATACACTGTAAACAGAAATAAGTCCCCCCCAAAATTAAGCCTTTAAAATAATAATAATAATCATATTTTACTTCTACACTATTTAACACTGAAGAGTCAGTTACAATGTTTCATCTTCAACACTGACAACAAATAAATTACTGTAGGGTCAGTCTGCCCTACCATCTTGGGATCTAAAATTCTAAATGTGTGAAAAGAAGAGTAAATACTTCAACGTTCAATTTTGAAATTTAGAACAATTTATATGACTTGACTACACTGGTCAAAGCAATGACAAATATACAATTCAGTAAGTAGTTGGTTATTTTGCTTTTGGGGGTGGGCAATCAAAGAACAGAGAGTAACATATGGAGTAAGAAAAAAATTTGTTTCCCATTTTAGCGGGGGGAATCACAGGGAAGTTTAAGCCTCTGAAATATATTTCACTTATGCGCTGACATTCAAGATGAAATTTTCAATTTTTTGAAGAGCCCCCATTCTTTCCTTGAGTATCAAACTGATTAGTAGTCACATCTTCAAGTAAAATCACAGTTTTACAACTTGTTGAATGAAATATTAGTAAGGTCAAAAAGACAGACTAAATTTCAAACTAGAAAAAAAAAAATCTACTCAAGTTTTACATTCAGTTTTCAAGTCAGGTTACTAACATGACAACAGATTTTGCTTCAATTGCTCTTGTACACACTCACACCCACAACAGGCTCCCCAGCCACTAATCTGCTTTGCAATATAAGATCATATAGTCAGAGATGGCATTCTCCAAGCCAAACTTTAAATAGATTTTAAAAAGTAATTTCTAATTTTACAGAAATGCTTCTTCAAAAAATATTTTCTCTCACTCCCTCATGTCCTATAGTGAAGGATGTATAATGTATTTTTTTTCCTCCAAGCTGAAACTGAACCATCAAAATTGATTCCTGGCAGCAAATCTCTGCAAATTGAAACCAAAAACAAAAATAGAAAAAATATACTTTATATGTGTGGATGGATGGATGGATAGATGGATAGACAGACAGACAGATAGAAATCATCCAGCATTCAAAAATAACATTAGAGATGAATTTTGGGATCCTATCACCCACAACTCCAAAATCCATAATGATTTAAGAACGTACTTTCTCCTGTTTCCTTTCTGGCTACCCTCTCCCCTCCAAAACTGTTCAGTATAGCCACAGCTCAAGTTTAACGGGAAGAGAAATAAGTTTTTGAATAGTTTTGTTGTTTTTTACTTTGGTGATCTGGGTGGCACATATTGCTCTTTGCCATTACGTCGTGTCACTCCCTGAGGTATAGCCCTATTAGTCATGTCTGCTCCCCTGGGAATGGTATTGCCTCAGAAGCCAGAATAATCCTTACTAGCTCTTGCTTCTGGCTTCTCATGTGGTTTCTCAAGGGACTTCTCAGGAGCTTCATTGTCTTCGTTTTTGGTGGGAGACACTACATTGGCGCAAAGTTCCCATAGTGGCTACACAAGACCTGAAGATGGCTCTTTAGGGGGCTTCTGGCACACTTCAGCATAACTTAACTTTTGGGGTTCCTGTAGAGCCACAGCTGTAGCTGCATTTATGTTACTATTGCATGGTGAAGCAGTACTTGCCCTCAATGGCTTTGTAGTACTTGGAGGAGAAACTGGTATAGTCGTCTGGTTGGGACAATCCTTCTGAACAGAGGAATCCTCTATTAGATCCTTTTTTTGCTGAGTTGTGCTTAATGCAGTAAGCTCAGCTGCACATGGAGAACTGGTACTCATATTGAGTTGCTGGGCAGAAGTGCATTCTGTCTGCCCATCTGCAGGCACTGGGCAACTAACTCTCAATTCTTCATTATCCTTTTCTTTGTAGACGCCTTTAACAACATCAGACATCCTATTCTCCAAAATGAGTTTACCTGGGATTCCTGATGAACTTCTAGGTAAAGGTGGAAAATTTGAAGCTAGTAAGTCAAACTTTGGTGTTGGAGCCTTTGATTCAACTGTTGAAGGATGAGGTCTTGAGATCCTGTCATCTTGTCGTCGTCTTCGACCTCTGAAAAGAGTTCTGCCCCTACCATAGTCCCCATTCTGTTCCATCTGCAAAGTGGAAGTCTCCTTTTGAAGTTAAGTTTGCTCCTAATCCCCAGTTACTGTAGGGTTATGCTGTTCAGGTGAAAAATTTCTTGAACTAGATCTTCAATTGTCCATCCCCCAACAATACAGAGTCCTCTGTTGAGTGTTCTGAACCACTGGATAACCTAAAATGAGGCTTTGCAAGATATTTTTTGGAATGGTCGACCCATATTCATAGCAGCAGCATTTGTTTTATAAGATCCTGGTGAATTAAAGCCATTCACAAAACTACCATTGGGAAAGGGGGCCAGTGGTGTTTCAAAGGAAGGTGTAGGATTTGGAGACCAAAACTGAGGAACCATGCTATAGACCAAGTACTGTTGGTGAGGATTATATACAGGCTGCCTAAAGACTGGGGAGGCATACTGTGCTTGAGTTTGAATGGGCTGACTATAGATACTGGAATCCATTCATCAGTGACCATTCTTAGCAAAAAATGTTGGTGGCTTTTATCCTTGCCATAATTGGCTCACCCTGAAATGTTTTAACTTCTTAAGGATTTAAAAGCCTGTTGTGCATCTGTGTCTGACTGGGAAGTGATATACCAGCGGCTACTGTGTGCAAATTCACAGCTTATCACTTTGGAGCAGTTTTCAATTTGAACAAAGCTTTCACTTCCTCTATTGGTGTTGTTTCAGGAATCCCTCTAAGAATCACAATACAACGCTTATGACTTGGTCTCACTTTCTCACCCTTCTCATCAACTTGTACCATGGGAGAAAATCTTAACACTTCAATAATTACATCACGGTCTGTAGTCGACTTTTTTATTTCTTCCAGGTTAACAACTGTCCAAATTGGGATGAACTGATCACTATCCATTTGAGATATCAAGTAAAGATCCTTTCACAAATTTTCTTGTGAAAAACAGAATTTTAATTGTTTCTTTAGATATTCTTTTTGGTCTTCTGTAGAAATTGCTGAATTGTTTTCTCCGGAAACATCATATATTTGGTAACTCAGATCTTCTGGTCCTAAAATCATCCCATCGGTTGATTCTTCAATGCCTGTAGTATTTCTTGTGGTTTCACAAGACGAAGAACACATTACTTCATGTTGTTTACATGTATCTTCTGAGAGCTCTGCATTAACCTCAGGATGAGCACCCGAGATGGCTGCCGTTTCATGCCAAGAGCTTTCAGTTCCATGAGTTACTGGGGTGGCATCAGCATTCCCAGGAGCAATTTCTTGTCATAGTTTGGCATTAGGACTTAAACCAGTTTCTTTAGATGCTACCTGCTCCACGAAAAGCAACATGTCGTCCTCTGTTCAGCCCAACTGTTCCCACCGCTGCAACTCTAACTGGCTCACAGGCCTGTGCCCCAGCAGAATAAATGTTTTAAATAAGTCTTTGTTCTGAAATATTAAAAGGTGTAATACTTTAACAACTTCATTTGCATTTTTTTTTTTTTTTTTTTTGAGACAAAGTCTTGCTCTGTCACCCAAGCTGGAGCGCAGTAGCACGATCTTGGCTCACTGCAACCTCTGCCTCCCAGGTTCAAGCGATTCTCCTCCCTCAGCCTCCTGAATAGCTGGGATTACAGGCATGCGCCACCATGGCCAGCTAATTTTTGTATTTTTAGTAGAGACGGGGTTTCACCATATTGGTCAGACTGGTCTCGAACTCCTGACCTTGTGATCCGCCCACTTCAGCCTCCCAAAGTGCTAGGATTATAGGTGTAAGCCATGGCGCCCCGCCTTGCATTATATTCTTGGAACAATACTGGAATTTGCACAAGGCTGATATCACTCTAGGCAGACTAGAAAATGTAGGCTTATCCCAGCACTTTGGGAGGCCGAGGTGGGTGGCTCACCTGAGGTGAGGAGTTCGAGACCAGCCTGACCAACATGGAGAAACTCCGTCTCTACTAAAAATACAAAATTAGCCAGGCGTGGTGGCTCATGCTTGTAATCCCAGCTACTTGGGAGGCTGAGGCAGGGGAATCGCTTGCATCTGGGAGGTGGAGGTTGCAGTGAGCCCAGATTGCGCCATTGTACTCCAGTCTGGGCAGCAAGAGCGAAACTCTGTCTCAAAAAAAAAAAAAAAAAAAAAAAAAGAAAAGAAAAATGTAGGCTTAGAAAAGAATTACCAAAACATACACAGAAGCATCCAGTTCTTAAAGGATAGAGCCTCTACAAACTTAATGTGGCACTTCCAAATCCCTGAGACCCAACTCCCCCAGTTCACCTGTCCACCATGTGTATGATATGCCTCAGCCTGGTGGTTAAGAGATTAGACATGAATTCCAGATAATGAGAAGAAGGAAGAGGCTACATCATGCTGCTTACGTTTTTCTGCACACACATCCATTTTCCCCCATCAATGCTCTTGCTATATTCTCCCACTGGTCCAATGTTAGACTGAATTGAAACACTGTGAAGGCAAATGTTCTTCAGAATTGCTTTTAGAATAAAAATATGAAGGCAGATACCTGGGAATTTCCAAAATGACTACATCAAACCTGAACTGCACCAGAATTCTGACAATTACATAATGCCCCAAGAAGAAAACCAAAGGAAAAAACAACATGTAGCTTCAAACCAAAAAACAAAAGAAGAACTTGAGAAGGACTGTTTTTAAAAGACTAAATTTTAAGCATTCACAAATGTAGGTAGACGAATCTTTCACCGGCTGTTGTGGGGACTCACACTGCTGTTTCAGGGACTCTCGGTAGAATTGCTTTGGGCTAGGAGTTCATGAAACCCTTCAGACTTCTGGATTTAATGAGCCCATAAATAAGTCTCATGTTGAACTGCCATTATTTTTTGGACCACACTTCGTTGTGTGGACAAATTTTAATTGAAGTATTCTTTTCTTCATTTGCTTTTCCATTAAACTGAGTTCTTTTTATTAATATTATTTTGTATTTTTGGAGGGACTGGTTCTTTATTTCAAAAAGACACTTGCCAATATTCAGTATCAAACACAGTTGCACTACTGATTTCTCTTTCTCCCAATCAGCCCTCAAGAGACCACATCAAAGGAGAGTACATTTTAAGCCAATAAGCTGCAGGATATACACCTAACAGACCTCCTAGAAACCTTACCGGAAAATGGGGACTGGGTAGGGAAAGAAACTTTAAAAAAACAAAAAGATCTGCAAACTGCCAGTCCACAGACTGCAGAGGCTGTCACAGCCAGATGGGGTGGCCAGGGTGCCACAAACCCAAAGAAGCAAAGTTTCACAATAATATAAAATTGAAAAAGTGTTGTACATAAGCTATTCAAGATTTCTCCAGCACTGACTGATACAAAGCACAATGAGATGGCACTTCTAGAGATACAGACAGCAGCTTCAAACCCAGAAAAGGGTAATGAGATGAGTTTCACATGGCTAAATCAGTGGCAAAAACACTCTTCTTTCTTTCGACAAGGCAGGAAAGCATTTAAATGGTCACCTCAACATAAGGGGGACACGATCCATTCTGTAAGCAGTTGGGAGGGGGTAGAGATGGGACAAAAATGTTGTCTCAGAGGTCTTACCATCTTCATTTGGAGACTTCTAATGAAAAAATAAAAATAAAAAAATAGAAATAACATTATGCAAAGATATCTTAAAGCTGAAAACCCGAACAGCACATTTGTTGTTGTTGTTGTTTGGCTAACTCCTCCTGGAATCACCTTTCCGGTTTGGCTAGTACTTTGTAGAGAGCAGTGAGGTTTCCCATAGTGGAGTCTCTCTGGGCTCTGTTTGGCTCTCAGTAAGGCAGGCCTATACCTTTTCCTCTCCTCTATGGAGAGGGGAATACGCATTAAGGTGAAAAGTCACCTTCCCAAAGTGAGAAAGGGATTTGATTGCTGCTTCAGGGCTCTGGAATTATTTGGAATATTTTATAAATGGTTGCTACAAAACGACAGAAAAGGTAATTACACAATGTGTCTATCATAACATGCTTTTTACAGACATTATGCATTGTGCTCACATTCCCTTAAATGTTGCTTCCAAAGGTGCACAGCCTCTAGCCCAGCTGGAATCTCCGGGAAGCGGCAGACACAGGGGAGGAGGGGGTGGTGGAAGGAGAAAGCAGCCTTCCAGTTAAAGATCAGCCCTCAGTTAAAGGGCAGCTTCGGGCAGGCTGGCCTCAGGCGGAGTCAGGGTCAGAGGGAGGAGCAGCAGCAGGGTGGGACTGGGGCGTTCTACATCTCATTCAGGTCAAGCAGAGTCTGGTCCAGCATCCTTTGTCTACAGAGGTGCTCCTCTGGTGCATTTTCAGTTTATCTTCCAAGTCATCAATTGTCTATTCCAGGTTGGCTACTGATCTCTCAGCAAACTCAGCACAGGTCTCTCCCTGAGTTTATCAGCAAGAATCTTGATCTCTTCCTCATATTTGTCTTCTTTTTGAGAGTACTTTTCTTCGGCAGCACTCAGACACTGCAGGTTCCAGACCATCAGTCTGATCTGCTCATCCATCTCTCGGCAACAGGACTCCGCCAGCTCAGCTCATTCCTCTGTGCGTTCCAAGTCTCCTTCAATGATCACTAACTTACGGGCCACCTCTTCGTACTTCCTCCTATCTGCCTCTTCTGCAATGTGCTTAGCTTCTTTGAGTTGGATTTCCTGGAGTTCCATCTTTTCTTCATCTTTTAAGGCCCGGTTTTCAATAACCTTCATACCCCTCTCACTCTCATCAGCAGCTTTTTCTGCTTCTTCCAGCTTTTGCAGGGCAGTGGCCAGGCGCTCCTGAACATGGTCCAGCTCCTCTTCAACCAGCTGGATCCTACTGTTCAAGGAGACCACCTGAGCCTCAGCCTGTTCCCGGGCCCACCTTTCTCCCTCAACTTCTCACCGGAGGCACTCAGCTCACTCCTCTGCATCATCTGCCTGCTGCTGCAGAACCTGGATCTGGCACTTCACCGCCTTGATGGTGGTGATCCCAGCCATGGTGCCCACCCAGCTACTGCTCGCGCTCCGGTTCCTGCCTCCTCTGCTCGGCATTGCAGCCGCCTCTCCAAAACTGAGTTATTTAAGACAGGGAATCCCTTTTTTTCCAATCTTTATATCTTTTTAACTTTACATCATCAATAGTTAGCATAGCGACTTGCACATATTAGCCTTCCAAGTGATGACTTAATGAAGAATGACCTCTTCCTCTCATTCCCTAACACCCGCGTACCAAACACACACATCCATTTTAAGGGAAAATGTAAAAACATTGCAACTCACAGACACAGCGAATGAACGTGCATTGAGACAACATGTGAATACATAACAGAGATGCCATTACTAACGGAGATGTTTTGCTTGCAAACACTGTGGTGCCTAATAATTAGTGACTTTAAGCTTCACAAGAAGAATAAAAGAATGTGTGCCACTAATTGATTTTTAAGTCTTAGAAATTTTGGCTATATCAAATACAGAACAAAAACCTAGTATGTTTTGGCCTCTGCTTTCATTTTGATAAAACGGCTACAATATCACAAAATTCAAGCAACCAACTGTTACCTTTTTAAGAGATATCAACAAATAGTGAGATTGATGGAAACATTTTCTCAGGGAAAAGATGTTCATGTCCAGACTAAAAATAACGATGCCTAAAAAGAGCACTGTGACCTGTTGATTATATAATCAGTAACCTCTCCCTAACCCAACTCTCTATCTTTACAACATCCAGGAAGATAATGCAGACCAGTCATTGCAGGAAATCTGTAAAAGCCATATACAAGTCCTGACATAGTCAGACCAAATCCAGAACCAGGGAAGTAAAGACACTCAGTATCATAACATGCCAAGCTTACTGAAAGGTTACATGACTCTCCAGCAATCAGTAAGGTACACACTTTAAAATGGCTCTGAATATGGTGAGAAACTTGGTTTCATGCAGCCTCACTCTGATCTTATTTCCTAGAAATCCAATCTGATAAAACTCAGCCCGTCTATCTCTACATAGATGGGGTGAGGAGTTACAAGGGAGAGAAAATACAATCCCAAATTAACTACGGACTATACAGTACAGAAATGTTTGTCTTTCCCAGTAAGATTTGTCTCTTCCACCATAGCAGTTTTGCTCCAGGAAGTCCTTGGGACCCAGGCTCCTGTCAGCTCACCATTCTATCAGCCTATGGTTAAGACTGTGGCATGTGCATTCCAGACAGCAAGACTGAGAAAGGATCTTGAAGAATAGAGACAAGGGCTGTCTCTTAAGGAAGGCTCCACATAAAACGAAGCTGTCACATGAAACTTATGCTTAGTCTGCAATAGCCAGAATTCAGTCCCATGGCCATGAAAGACACAAGGACGCCTCTGTTCTTAGAAGTCATGTTCTGGTCAAAACCGGAGGATTCTATCACACTAGAAGAATGAGAAAACAGACACCTGGGGAAAACTACATTTTCTATCATGGGAACAGCCCTCTATCCAAGTGAACTCAACAATCATAAATGAAGCTGCTATATAACTCTGAACGATGTACCATGGCTAAAAGTTGTCTTGATTCACTTCACTTATTCAATAAATCTAAGTCACTTTAAATTCCTACTATACGTTATTCCATTAAGAGTTGTCTCTAATAATTATGAATTTAATTTCACAAACACCATTGGTGAGTATCAGAGTGTAGGGCTCGGGATACCACCAAAAAAAAACAACTTGATATTCATTTGATAAAAGGCAAATGCCTTGCTGATGTTTTTAGTTCAAGACACAATGAATTCCGTTTAGTAAAATATTTACCAACTTTAGGAATAAAGTATTTGATTCCCAAAACACAAACTTTCTTTCTCCTATTCTCTTTCAAGATAATGATAATACTAAGAAAATTTTTAAAGCAGCTGATTTTATGAGGTATGGACATTCCATTTCCATAGAGATGTAGGTATACCTAGACTCACTCAACCAACACATGATCATTTTGTGTAAGTTTCCCTGTCAGTCTCTCTTCATTTCATTAAACTCACCAACGTACATTAAACAGCTACACATTTAGAAGCCTCTCCAAATAGGTGGTTAGTTCATTTATTCAGTATTTCAACAAATATTTATCAAGCACCTGTCTGTTAGCAACTTCCATATGCTGGAGAGTGGACTCTCAAAAGAGTCTGTGGCACAGGACTCAGTCTCCCCAAGAGTTTTATATTCCAAAGACATTGCTTCTGGTAAGGAGAACACAGTTATTCTCAGAACTAAAGGACTCCCTGCTGTCTATCTGGTATTGTCAATAGCTATTCCGTTCAGTCAGAACAGATTCTCCAACTGTACCTAAACAAATTGCCAAGAAGTGCTAAATCCTCCCCCCAAAAAGCCTTGTTATAATAAGTTCTTTCAAATAACTTGTCAAAAAGGATCTTCCTACAGCATGGCATGCAGATAATTTGGGTAACATAATGCTAAGAGAATGAGTCAGAAGCATCATCACTCTTGTAACCTTGACCCTGAATGTGGTCTAAAACTTCTACACATTTTTAGTGGCATGTGAGAACAGATGCTACAACACCTGAAAATGGCAAGATTTCAAATTCATAGTACCACAAAACCATTACTCTTCCCCCTGGACCCCTTGAACTTTAATAATGTCTGACCTGGTTGGCCAATAAGTTCTAAAAGCAGACAGAAGAAAATTGCCAATAGTAAATATTGCTGGAATGATTTTTCATTTAGAAAGATGTTGCAGGTTCTCTTAAAAACAGGTCACCAATTCTGTGGACACTTAATTTTCTTAAGGGAGTAGCCATTGCAGAGGGCAGGTACCCACCTTTGTTTATGCAAATAGAATCTAGCTGACAACTAGATTCATATATTCTTATTATCACTTACACATAAAGCAAACAAAAATAGACACCCACATACACACTCACACACAGTTATATATAAACCCATCCAAATCAAAGATAAAGTGTGGCTAAAGAAGTGGATGTGAAAGAAAGCTATTCTTTTTTTCCCAAGACAAATGGCACAAAAGCCAACATCTCATTAACTATCCAAAGAAAATGATACACTACACAACTACGTCTAGATAATCATACATTAATAATTTTCACATTACACAACTGAAAAGATTTATAAAGGCACAATTTAAGAATCTACCTTGCTTAAGTCACTTAAAAGAAGCAAAGTGACAAGAGGAACAAGCAATTAGGTATTTCTCTACACCACCACAATTCGAAGTGACTTCCTACATGCCCCTTGCTTTAGTCGAATATCATTTCAACATGCAATCATCCCTGTGCTTTGATGCAGTTGTCATCTGTTTTGTTTTTAATGCAAATACCTACTTACTGATTAAATATTTCCCATATTATAGTTTGTGAACCATTTCTCATATTTTGCTGATAAACTACTTTAGCAAGATAGCCAATCTTTGAGACCCCTGAAATAATATTCAGCCAGAGGAGCTCTAAGGTATATGCCCTACTTTGATATGTCAGAGACCCAAAGCATGTGGTCACATAGAGAGCTGTACAAGGGAGAAGCTCTCATCTTTTCTCTCTCAGACTGCAGAAAGTTTCCTTTCACAGCTTTACAAAAACACCAGCCTCCAGATTGGCAGGGCATTATCCTGGCACTACATCCTTCTTAAAGCTTAACACATCCTGTGTGAAAAACAGGAGCTCCTTCCATCCACATGGACAAACTGGAGCTCCAAGACAGTAAGTAACTTGCCGAGGGCCATGCTCTTAGCACTGCAGCAAAACTGGCTTTGGAAGCCAGATCTCCTACCTGGTCTGGATCGCCAGGCCTGTATCTTCTGGCCCAGGAAAGGTGATAGTCTCTTCCTAGCATTCAGCTAAAGAAATACATTTCATAAACCATATTTGGTTAATCACTTTGTAAAAGCAATAGAACTGAATTCAAGTTTTTTCTCAAACTCCTGGCTTCAAGGGATCCTCCTGTCTCGGTCTCCCCTTTAAAGTCCTGGGATTACAGGTGTGAGTCACCACACCCGGCCCTTTAAGTTTTTTCATTTTAAGTTGATAGATCCCTGATTCTTTACAATTATAGTTATTTTTTAAAATAATATTTTTACTGGTTTGCTCAAGTTTTTATTTTTAGCACTTTACTAACATCACTCCTATCAAATTGTCAATGTAGATGATATGATCAAGATATAATAGGCCAGGTGCGGTAGCTCACGCCTATAATCCCAACACTTTGGGAGGCCAAGGGAGGAGGATCCCCTGAGAATAGGAGTTCATGACCAGCCTGGATAACAAAGGGAGACCCCCATCTGTAAAAATAGTTTTAAAAAATAGGCCAGGCATAGTGGTTGCACATCTGTGGTCCCAGGCTACTCAGGAGGCTGAAGCAGGAGGATCACCTGAGCATGGTGAGGTTGAGGTTGCAGTGAGCCAAGATCACGTCACTCACTCCAGCCTAGGCGACAGAACCCGACTTTGTCTTAAAAAAAAAATATATATATATATATACACACACATACATACACACACACATATACACACATCTGCTCCACATAGAGATATTTGTGTAAAACTTTAAATATATATATATTTGTGTATAACTTTAAAAGGTAAAGTGAAAAGGGGAAAATAGTAAAAGCATGCCTAACTTTTAAAGTTATATTCAGGAGATTCAGGAGATTGCTTGCCAAGTTTTTTTTTTTTTTTTTTCAATTTAGCACATTGTCTAAAGAAAAACAACTTTTACCAAAACAGTGTATCGAACAATTAGAACTTCACTAAAGAGTGATAAAATTTTCCTTATAGAAAGGTTACAGATATCTCTATTGATCTTCTGTACCTTTCTTCTGGAAGTAAGATCCTTATAAAAGAATAACTCAAGGACACCATAAATAAAGTAAAAAAAGAGAACCAACACACTAGAAAAAAATACTTGCAAATCACATATATAAGGCTTGTATCCAGAATATGCAAATAACTCTTACAACTCAATAATAAAATGACAACCCAATTTAAAAATGAACAAAGAATGTGGATAGACATTTCTTCAAAGAAGATATACAAATAGAAAATAAACACATAAAAAGATTCCCAACATCATTAGTCATTGAGAAAATAGAAATTAAAACCACAGTGAGATACTACTTCATACCCACCAGGAAGGCTATAATCAAAAGGACAAAATATATAAGTGTTATTGAGGATTCTGAGAAATTGAAACCCTCATATATTCCTATGGGGAAATGTAAAATCATGCAGTCACTTTGAAAACTAGTTTTATGGTTCCTCAAAATGTTAAACCATATGACCCAGAAATTCTGCTCCAAGGTATCTACCCAAGAGAAACAAAAACATATGTCAACACAAAAATTTATACATTAATGTTCACAGAAGCATTTAACCATAATAGCCCAAAACAGGAAACAACAAAACGTCTACAAACTAATGAAAGGATAAACAAAAGGTGGTATATTCCTACAACGGATTTTTCAGCAATAAGAAAGAATGAGACAACATGAATGAATACCAAAAACATTACGCTAAGTTAAAGCTAGTCGTATTGTATAATATCAATTACACAAACTGTCCAGATACGCAAATCAATAGAAACTGATAGTAGATTAGAGATCGCCTAGGACTGAGCTGAGCCAGTGTGAGAATGGGGAGCCATGCCTGACGGGTACTGGGTTTCTTTTTGGGGTCGTAAAATATTCTGTAATCAGATAATGGTGACGGATGCACGAGTTTGTGAATACACTAAAAGTCAATGAATGTACGCTTAGAAAGGGTGGATGTTACAGTATGTGAATTGTATATCCATCACAGGTTATAATTGAAAAAAGAATACTTATATAACATACAATACACTTAATTTTAAATTGGAATGAAGGAAGGAAGGACAAAGAAGGAATAAAAGGAAGTTAAGGAGGAGGGAGGGAGGGAGGGAAAGAGAGACGCACACACAGATCTCAAGGAAGTCAGTCATGACCATGGGCACGCTTCTAGTGGAACCAGGCTCCAGATGGAATGCAGTCACATGCACATTAGGTCATATGAAGTAAGCTATTTTATTTTACATATTGTATCAGAAAACTTAAGGCATGTTTCTTTAAACTAATCAATTGGATATTTCTCACAGCTTATTTTAAATACTGTAAAGTTACCTCCTCGCATTCTCCTGTGAACTACATCATCGATGTTCTTCATGGTTTATTTTCCTGGCACACCAGATAAGATGTTATTTCCATTGAACACAATCCTGGTCTTCAAACTATCCACATGATTGAAGCAGGCCACTTCCCACTGATCCGACAATTTGGTAAGATATTGTAAGACTGGAAACAATGGACAGGGGTGGAAGATCTTTCCAGTTCATGTTCATAAGTACCCAGCATGATTACACCTACTGTTCACAGATTTCCAGTGACACTTACAATTTTAACAATGTACTTTTCCAACCTCACAAACATAGGGACCAAGAAACACCTTCTGTCACAAGTACCACTGATCAACCCAGAAAATGCCACCAAAATGGGAGGAGAGAGTTAATAAATCAACTCCTACTGCTTTAAACTCCAATTCAAAAGTCTCTCTGTGACTTCCAACGTGTTTGGGTTAATCCCTAGACAGGTGGCAACCTTACCAGAGTAAATTAACCACCCCCTAATTGTACAAAAAGAGCTTGCTGGTAACTGACAGGAATACAGCTAAATATGACTGCGCCCTTAGGGAATATAAAATTTACATAACCCCCTTAGAGGTTAAGGGAATAGTGACTTCTATAAACAGAGATTTTAATTTAACGGAAAACATTTTAAAATAAAGTTTAGGTATACAGCCTTTTAAGGAATTGAAACAGATATCATAAGCAGGTAAATACAGAGCCGCTGTGGGAAGAAATTAAATTATCCAAGACTGCTTTTACCCAGAAGCTTTTGAACCTTCATCCTGTATGGCTTATTTTGGATGATTTTTCAGCCAGATAATAAAAAGCAATTTCATTTAAGTGCTGCAGTCACAGAGTTTACCGCACGAAATCCTTCTAAGCTTCATTTCCACGTCTCTTTATGGGCACACCTCTAGCATTCGTTCATTCTTTGGGAAGCGTACTTTCCTCTATGTGTGTGCAGAGTCCCCTAGAAAAAATCCCAAACTTCAGTCCCCTGTTCTCATTCACTTCAAGAAGTGGTCAGTTTTGTGGAAATGTAGAAGTCAGACTTTCAGTCATCTTTATAAGCCAAAAAGTGTATTTGTTCCTTTTCCATTAAAAAGAACAGAAATCACATGGGAGGCAGTATGTCTAAAATAATGAATCAAAACTTTGAAAGACCCATGCTCAGAAACATACTCATATTCTACATATTTATATATAAAATATATGTAACACTACACAATGCATGATGCTTTTAAAAAACCAGCATCAGGGTTATCTGCTGTGACTTGGTATCAGCAGAGAGAAGGAGGCAGATGGAATTCTGGAACATGAGTAAGATAACACTCATGTCAAAACAAAAAACAAAAAAAAAAACTCCTTGTCCTCAAGCATGCTAATGAAGCAAGTGATAAGCTATAGGTCAAATTCCCACTTCTACAATCAAAACTTATCATACAAGCTCTTGAAAAGGGAGTGTATCTGTCATATGTTAATGACTTCAAGCCGTTCACTGAACTTTTAGGTGTATAGGAAAACTTAAAAGCACTTCACAACTCCTTGTGGGTATAATTAGCCTGTTGGAATTGTTGGCAATTCTCCTTCTGGGACTTTAAAAGGTCACTCCACTCTTTAAGATACCAAATTTGGAGGTACTCTCCCTTCTGGACAGATTAGGCACACCCTGCAATTAGTATACACAGCTGCACCTGTTGCAAAGCCTTCACTGATGTAAATGGGGACAGTCAACAACATTCTAAATTCTTGAGGGATTATTAGACCTTGGAAACCAAGTGATGAACAAATCTGATGTCTGCCATTGAGGTGATGGATGGTGGTCACACCCTGACCACACACAGAAGCCACAATTTTTATTCTCTATAGACAATTCCAGCTAACACGGAAACCTCATCACTCGACTCTCTCAATCCCGGAAGCAGTCAACATGCAATTCTGCTATTTAACAGAACTAAGCTTTTCATAATCTAGTTGAGTTTCTACAAAGAACAAAGAGAATTCCAGATTAAAAAAAAAAATACAAGTCACAAAAACAGCATTATTGATTTATATAAACTTTACTAAAATCGTAGTGAAGTAAAAATGTTGCTGGTCACATAAGGAGAAAAGCTTTTGCAGTTTATAAATGTGTAGGTCAAAGCTACTCAAATTCTTCTTTAATCTTTTACAAAAGTAAAAGTTAATCTTTTACAAAAGTATTATACATACTGACAATGATAGCGATTTCACTGCTATAGTACAAAATAATAATATAGATATTTAAAAGAAATGTATTTAGGAAAGAGGCATGAATTTAAGAAATCAGATTCAAAGTTTGAGAAAGTCTGATATAACTGTCATTAAACAGTAGTTAAATCTTAAACATAAAGCCATAAATTATGTCCTTCCTTACTTCCTTCTTCCTTCTGTCTTTCTTTTTTAATGAAAGAGAAGCACAGGGGACAGGGGTCTAAATCCCCCTTTCTCTTTAAACCATGTAAATCTTAGATATTTTCTACGTTAGGAAACACAGTTCTTTGGCAGCTGATATATGTGGTCACATAAACAAAAAGAAATACCGTAAAGCCATCTTAAACTAAGATATTGTGCTTGGTAAATCTATTAGGCAAAGAGCCTCTTATTATCACCACAATATGTTAAATATCATCATATATGCTTACGTGCTTTTTCTTCATATATAAATTCTTTTGAAAACATAATTGGAATTTTACAAAATAGGGAAAAAGCTTTTTTTTTTAAGGAGTTTTACTATATTACTGTTAAGTAGGTATACTTTCTTCTGAGTGTATTAACTACATGTGGAAATACCTTTAAAAGGTCAGGTGAAATAATAATATAAAACTTCAAGTAATGAGACTATTTCAAAATTAGCATTCCAACTTGAATAAAACCAACAGGAGTTGATTACATTCTTATTGCTCTCCAAAAGTATTTTCATCTGATATCTACTTGAAAGTGTATGTGTGTGTGTGTGTGTGTGTGTACCTTTTAAAAGTCATAGAAGAAAATTATGGAATTGATAATTTTTTTAGGTTTGCTGTTGGGTCTATATGGTAATCAAATTTAGAAAACTATAAATTACATTTAAATTTATTATTTACAAGCAATTAATTATAAGAAAAAAACAGCCAGGTGGCTTTCATTACATAAATTACTGTTAATGACAGAGACCTCACGCTGCTACTGTATTTAGCATTTGCATGTGTCAAGTGCACATAGTGGTGTGTAACTCCTCTCCTCAGGGTGGAACCAAGCATTGAAGGAGAAGGCAAACTGCCCCAAGTTTCAGATCACACCCGAACTAGTCCTTTCCACCCCACATATTCCGAAGGGTTTAACATTTGTAGCAGAAAATCTGTCTTCCAACAATATTTTGTTGAAACAGCTTTAAAACCAGATACATAATTACTGATCATTAAATAGTGTTTACCTACACTTCAGTTACTTAAAGTCCTATCTCTATGATTTAAATATTACCAAAAAAAGTTTAACGAATTTGCAGCAAACCAAGGCATCTATTAATGTCTCACAAATGCAGTTTTTAAAATAATATTTAATGTTGCCTCCCTACCACAGGAACTGTGCTAAATAAATGGACAATAACTCTTTTTTCAGGGTTCTGTCTCTGTTTTACCTAGCCTTTTGTAGTGATTCTCCCAACTCTACAGTAGGTAGAAGTTCCTTCCAAAGACAAGGAAGAATTTTACCTTTTTATTCTGAGAAAAAGCATAAGTTTCAATGATACAATAGGAGAATAGGAGCTTATAAGATATGGAAAGAAAAACAGAAAGAAAATAAAAATAAATAGCTAATAAGTTTCATCCTATTTCAAACTCCATCCCCAATAGAGGCATAAATAAGTATCTCCAACTCCCTCCATCAGTACCACCAGAAAAAGGAGAAAGTTTTACGAAAATGCTTTGTAAATCTATAGGATAAAATTCACAAATTACTATAGTCTTCCTTTCTAAGCAAATAAAAAATGCTTTAAAATGTAACTGAAAATCCTAAATTGAGCTACTACTCTGGTATTCAAGGATTAACTGCCTAGTTAGATTATCTAACCCTTCACTTCTCTTCTTCCTCTAAGAAGTCTGCCTTAGGCCGGGCGCGGTGGCTCAAGCCTGTAATCCCAGCACTTTGGGAGGCCAAGACGGGCGGATCACGAAGTCAGGAGATCGAGACCATCCTGGCTAACACGGTGAAACCCCGTCTCGACTAAAAAATACAAAAAACTAGCCGGGCGATGTGGCTGGAGCCTGTAGTCCCAGCTACTCGGGAGGCTGAGGCAGGAGAATGGCGTGAACCCGGGAGGCGGAGCTTGCAGTGAGCTGAGATCTGGCCACTGCACTCCAGCCTGGGCGACAGAGCGAGACTCCGTCTCAAAAAAAAAAAAAAAAAAAGTCTGCCTTATAAACAACCACCAGAGAGATGGGTAACGGAATCTACATTTGGGGAGCACAGAGAAAAGGCAGGAATAAAATAAGGGCTAATAGTTAAGGAAGGAGAGTCTGCACTTACTAAGTACAAGGATAAAGTAACAAGATAAACTTTTTCAGCTAAAAGAAGGAACTAATTTACTCACATTATCTTTAGCCAAAGTAATAATCCTGCAGAAGGAGCGGGATTTGTACATACAGCACCAATGATGCTGCCATGGCTCAAAAACACAACTTGTCTTTAAGAAACACTTTAGAACCACTTTACCAGTTACACGAGAAAACCAGCTTCACAGTCACACCTTACATCTCACCAAAATACAGGGTGGCCACCAACTCTAGAAATATAGACAAACACAATAAAGGATTTATTGTTATTGAATTATACCATATGGCAAAAGAATTGTGTCTCCAGAATTTATGGTCACCTAGTAACATCAGCCCCCTTATTTTTCAAACTTAATGATGCCTTTTGTCTCCATTCTCAAAAGTACCAAAGACACTGTGCCACACACTCTAAAAATACTTGCCAAAAGAGAAGTCCCGAAAGTGTTTCTGCTATCATTACAATGTGTCCCCAGCAGGAAACAGTATAGCACTTTTAAAACTGTGAGTCATTAATTTATAGTTGCAATACATGTGAGGGAAAATCAAAGTTCGGTTATTGGAGGACATTAGAAAAGTTAGGTAGAAGACAAGACGCAGGCGCTGCTAGCCTGGCAGGCACAGGGCACACCACCAACCAAAACCATGAGCCCTTCTACTGGAGTGGCTGGAAGCGTTCACCCTGAGCACACATGCTTAAGAATTCACAGTAAGTGAAATTCAAACTCTTTCCCTCTTACTATTACATAATCATTTTTCAACACCCTAACAAGATTTTCCATGTCTTCCTAATCCCAGTTAGGAATAATAGTAGCTTTAGCACTATGAATACAAAACAAAAATTGAGAGTCACTATCGATAAAACCCTGAGTGTTTTGGTGAATGGTCAAGTTAATGATTCGGTGATGCTATGATCGGGTCATGTCCATGATGAATCTTCAGAGAGCAGCCTAGAAAAGTCAATCAGCACTGCTGTCCATTTTTATGATGCTGGAGGCAGTACAATGGTAGAGCTCACTGGCACTGTGTGCCAGGCAGGACACGAGGATTTTACTCATAGGGTTAGGAATTCCAGTCCCAGAGAAGGCCAAAAGCAAAGGTCTAATGTAGACAGTTAAGATAAAGCAGCCCAGCTTGAAGAGGAAGCTAAAAATGTCCTGCTTTGGAAACTGCCATATTTGTGATCTCATGGCAGACTGAGAAAACCAAAGAGCTCCAGAAATCACACAAGTAGTTAGTTCGCTGGGGTTTTACAATGCCCTGTGGCTGCTCAGTTGGGAATCCCCTGAAAAAGAAGTTCATGAGGTTTAATAATAGGTGACAGATCACGTCAGTAGGTCCAGTTTTGCAAAAATATCCATGCCAAAGACCACAGAGGTACCTGTTTGACATGGTCAAGGTTGGTAAGTATTACACTAGTCTTCATCTGAATCATGTCAGCTACAAGCCTAAGATTACAAAAAGAAAACGGGGGATAGAAAAAAGCCAAATCTCCAATCACAAATCTACCTTGATTTCAGCCACTAAAATTTCACATAAAGACCCCTTTTCAGTCCAAGTTACCCCATGCTCAATGGGAGGACAGTTACACATGGTACCTAGTCTCAACCCCTAATTCAATCCCAGTTGGTAAAGTCATTCACATTCTAAATGGGAACCAACTCCTCACACTGCAGAATGTTAGCACTGCACAATAATCCACAGTGACGGAAATGCTGAAAGGAAACTTTCACTTTTTTTTTTTGGATACCCTTACTTGGGACATCAAAACACTGTAGCATTACTTCCTAAAAATAATAGAAATTACATTGAATCACATGAAACAAATCTATTTACAAATCTATTTATTCAAGAATAAAAGTCGGTAACTTACAATTAACCATTGAAATAGAAAAAAACACAAATAAAAATGGATCGAGAAGTGCGTCTGCAAATGTTAGGATCCATTTCTTTTGTCCAGTTTTACATCAAAGTTTCATAAACTACTGAAAACTATACTTTGATGGAAAACATGACTCCATTACTAGTCCTCCTGCTGTCAGCAGTCCCAGAATTTATGTCTTTGACATGTGGCCACGGATTTTTACACTGCCACCAAAGTACTCAGTCAATATACAAATTTCTACTAAACCAAGCCATAAACAAATCTTTAACTGAAAAGCTCTGTCTACTCGTTTATAATCTGTTACCTGGAAAAAAAGCAGAAGGTCTCTCTAGCCACCTAATCACCATATCAATGACACATGCCACAAGAGAGAAGCACTAGTTTATTTGATTGATCATGGTAGATAAACTCCAAATAACAGAGAAATTAACAAATGCTTGACATTTGCTCAACATCCATTATTCTGACACTGCTTTCAGAATTTCAAAGCCTGGGAGTATGCTTAATCAACATTCATATTCCCTCGTGAGCTACAGGCACCATATTGCACCCCGCCTTCATACTGATGAAAACTGCATATTGGCCATTTCCAAAATGTTCTGGGACTCCACACAGGGCCCCTTTTCTCTCTTGTTCCTGCTCTGCAGTTTTCTTTTAAACACTTCCAAGACAAAAGCATCTGCCAGTTTTTCTCTCTAGGGATGTATGCAAAATGAACTTAACAGTTTTAAGGCAGGAGTAACCCTCACATCTAAATTCATTCATAGGACAGAAAAGGGCCTAAGAGGCCTCTCCAGGGACAAAACCCTGCTGAAATTCTCTCCACACATAACAGTGGGAGCTTTATAAAATCTAAGTCCAGACAATTTCCAATTCAAATGCCCAACATAGCATGACCTTTGTCAGATCTCTGAGCCCAAGATGCACCCATGATTTTTTATTCTAACCAGCACAGACATTAGACAGGGCACTATTGCTAAGCAGGAGGTTCAATATTTGCATGCTCTTCCATTGTGAAAATGTAACAGTGACAGCACTGTGTCAAATTCTTTTCCCTCTAGAACTTTAACTCCATAGGAGAGGCATGGCTGACAGATGACTCCCCAACATCTGTGTTATGTACACGGCACAGCTGAGGAGCCCTGGATCACTGTCAGAACATCGTGGAGCTGACCTGCACCTTTCTTATGCCTTCTTCTTATCCCTGCCCCAACCCACAAATAAATAAATATCTATAATATAAATCGTGCAATTTTTAACAAAATATAAAGATGGCAAGACAGATTAACATAATTTATAGTCATTAGGCTGTTCACGTAGCAGCTCAATATATGTTGTATAAATGTCCTATACCGAATAATTTATCAGATCTGACACAGTGCACATCATATTGTTTTATTTAATACACTTACTAAAATTTCATGGATCAAGCATCACTTCTGAAAGCACTGAGAAAGCACTAGAAAATATTTATTCACCTCCCGTGATTTATTTTGATTACCCTTACAGCTACATGATAAAGTGGAACTCACAAAATTACAAGGTTAAGGTTTACACAGCCATTGCTTCATATACTAAAATATAACAAATGGCTCCGTGTCTGTGTTATATTTTACTTTCTTTTAGTGTTAAGTAGAACAGTAGACTAAGCACTTAGCTGCCTACTGAATATTTTAATATTTTTAAATAGGACTTAAATATCTTGGCCCAGAGAGTGGGAGCTTAAGTAACAATTTCAGGAAAGAATAGTAAGTCCTTTGTAGGGTACTAGTTAGAACAACACTGCCAAAAAAAAAAAAAAAAAAAAAAATCAAGCATGCTTCAAAGTCATCATCTCCTCAAAAGAGATCACAAAATAAGCACGGGCCCACATCAGAAAGTTAGCAAGAATTCAGTGAATGCATAAAAGAACACAATACTATGCTAGGCAATACAGCGTAGAGCTGGAAGATCAAATCACAGCAAAGCACACGGCTCCCATCCAAAGGATCTCACAATTAACTCAAATAGAAAGCAAAAGAGAGAAATGTATACATTCTAAATGAACAGGTAAAAGTAACTACAATGGCCAAAGCAAAAACAAAACAAAACAAAACAAAACTCACTAGAGCTAATATTCAAGAGACCAAAAAAAAAAAAAAAAAGGATGAGGGAGGGACAGATGGGGAAAGGAAGGGCAGGAAAGAAGGGAGTGGAAAAGGGAGAGACAGACAGAAGGAGAGAGGAAAAGAGAAAGGGAGGAAGGGAAGGAAATAGATTAGACGTGGCACTTGAGATTCTTCACACTTGAGATTCTTTTTCATCACTTTTCTCCTAAAATGTTTTATCCGGGGGAAGGTCTCCAAGACAAGGAAAATGAAATGAAAAGAATGGTAAAAAGATCAGCCAGGGGAGAGGAGCTGAGAGCTTCAAAAGGCAAGGTCAACAGGGCTTTTCAAAAAAACAACATGAATGCTTGTTGGCCTGATCATGTCTGGGAGAGCTATTAAAAACTTTATTGTATCAACTGCCTTAGGAAAGAATACTAAGCAAAAAATCTTTTGTTTCCAATGGACTATTTTGTTTAAAATGTAGCAAAAGTGAGATGAAGACAAGACAAGGAAATTATCTTTTTTAATAACTAAGTCAGGTCAGGTGTGGTGGCTCACACCTGTAATCCAAGCACTTTGGGAGGCGGAGGTGGGTGGATCGTTTGAGTACAGGAGTTCAAGGGCAGACTGGGCAACATAGCAAAACCCTGTCTCTACTAAAAATACAAAAAATTAGCCGGGTGTAGTGGCACACGCCTGTAGTCCCAGCTACTTGGGAGCCTGAGGTGCCAGGATCACCTGAGGCCAGGAGGTCAAGGCTGCAGTGAGCTGAAATTGCACCACTGCACTCCAGCTTGGGCGACAGAGTGAGACCCGGTCTCAAAAAAATAGTAATAAGTTTTATGTCCATGTATGACTGATAAACAAGAATAGTTCCCAAGCATCTACAAAATAATAATCTCACAAAAAAACATCTCAGGTACCCAAAGAAGATCCATATGTTTCAACGTGTAGATACTACAATCCAGAAGCAAGGCATCAGCTTCTCAAAAACTTGACCTTACCATCATATCACAGGAGAACTGACAGTCAATGAGATACTTCGTGTGGAGTAAAGAAACCACAAAGCCATATAATATTGTATTGCAAGTCAGGCAGCAGAGTGACTTTAGATGAATAACAGGTTATTGTAAAAATACTGAAGGTTCTATCATACTTCACCCTCAGAAAGGAAAGATAAAGACGATGAAGTCAAATAGAGTTCAATATAAAAAACAGTAAAGTTCCAATCACCCAAAAGAAAAGAACTAAAAATAGGAAAATAGTCTTGCTCAGTTTAATGCATGGTGATAATGGTACCTGGAAAATCCTAAGTACAGAATAATTTAACCCTTACAGCTTTATGTCTGAGCAACAAAACCACTATAGCCATAATGCAGGGTTTCTATGAAAGTGAGTGCCAGCATTAACAGAGAGCCTTAAGAGTTGGGATTGTGGTAGAGAGGTTACGTATCAAAAAATTCAGTAAGAGGTCATTGAGAGCATTGAAGAAAAGAACGAGTTTCAGCGTTGCAAATTCTTGCTGGGACCCCTATCATCACCATCACTCTGGCATTTTATTTCTAAACAAGAAATATATTTTACCTTTCTGAGATTATTTTCTGGTTACAAGCCAACCATTATGAACCTTTCAGTGAATCACTGAATAGGGCACTTAAAGGGATAAACAATTATAAAAATAACTCTGTCACAGGCGCATACATTTTATTTTATTTAGTGATGTAATAAGCTTAGGGGCATATATCAGGTCCAAAATGGTCTTGGTCATTAATTTAAGCAATAAATCATAGGTCTTGCCAACAATGACGGCAAACAGATGCTAACAAGGAAATGTATTATTTAATATTGCCATGTGTTATAAAAATGTAAGTGTGTTTAAGACATGTCTTAAATTTTTATAATAATATGCATTTAATACATTACTGCTTTGACACACGCAGGAATCAGATTTATAGGGCCCATTCCGTAGCCTCTTCTTCTGTGAACCTGAGAGCATATTCTGGGTTGTTTTTCTTTGTTTTTTTTTTTTAAGAGGGGGAACCTGCAAAGTGCATGTTTGCAACTATCTAATTGGTTGTCTTGCTGTTTTGCAGTAAATAATGTCAGCATTGAAACTCATTAAAAAGAATGAATCTATGCACTTTGCCTAAATTTGAAAATAGAACATCTAAAAATTATCATTTTTAAAGAAACATTTTAGCCTAAGAAATCTATAAGAACACTTTTATATTAAGTTGGCAACTAATTCTTTTTACATTCATTTTGAACTGTTCTGCATATACCAGGCAAAAACTACTTAATTAACAACTTTACAAGTAAAGTTCAATATTCAAAAATTTGGAAGTAACTAAGAAAAACTCCACCATATATCTTCATGCAGAAATTCTAAGAATCAAACGGTAGTATATCAAAACACAAAGTAACTTAAAATGGAGTCTTTCTATCCATAAATTTGGCACATTATGCCAAACCATAATAGTCCCCATCTAATATTTCCTTTTAGAGCAGTAGCTTTATATTCCTTTGCCAGCAGGTCAAATCCTCCTAGGGAGAGGGCTTGTGAGAAAAGGGAATTAGGGGCTAAAAAATTAATCCAAAACCTCTTTTAAAAAAAAGTGAGCTTTTTTTTTTTTTTTCACATCAACAAGATACTAACTCCACTAAACGTATTTTTTGTTAGCAATGATCTTGTTTGAATTTCCTTTTCAATCAACTCTCCTAGCCGCCAACATGGTCTTCCCTCTTTTTTTGTGTAGGCAAGGAGTTCATTCTTTAGAACACTTGAGGAAGCAGTGCTCGGAGTATGGAAACTAAATTTTCTTCATTAAATCTACTGAAGCAGATATTAAAAATGCATTTAATATACTGGCAATGGTCGGTGGGCACCGCTGACTGTGACAGGCCAGTTACTGATGATGTGCCGTCAGATGGCCTTCTCAGCAGGCGCCTGGGTCTCAGGCTGCTGAAGGACAGCAATATCTTCCCCTGTGTGTAAGCTCTATTCATCTCCCAAGTATTTACTAAATCACAGGCCTCTGCACACATAGCCCACGTTTTCAGCGTATGCTAACAAATGATGGATGGCCTCGTCAATTCGTTATGTCCTGAAAGCATGCTTTCCTGCCATTCCAATCATCAAACCTCAGCGCTTCAGAGCTGATCAGTCCCAGGGAATATATTTTACAGGCTCCATTAAAAGAGTAGAAGTTCTTTCCATTAAGAGTCTCTGGCACTCTCCTCAACTATTTGTTGTTTCAACCAATTATTTGGGCAGAATATTCAATAGGTGTTCAGGTACTATAACATGGGCAGGTTTTTTCCTGATATTCATCAAGGTGTAATTTCTTTTATGACAAATCAGTGGAGGTATCTGAATATAAAATATTTGATAGAGAAATTCATGTTTTAAAACAATTTTCCTTCTAGATACCATGGGCAAAATCTTAAAAATACTTTATATCATCATATTATATTTATTATGTTATATTATATTATAATGTAAGTGTATTAGCCAATGCACTTCCAAGGAACTTCCAAGGCAATAGCCATTCTGTAAATCATCTAAGGCTTTTAAGAAAATAATTCACACACATTCTCTTAATTATATCTAGACAAAGGCACAAACTGCTTAAAAATTCTCCTGACAGTTCCAAAGTTAGATGACAAAAGTTCAACTTGTCAAAGAAAAAATATTCTTAAAAGAACATTTATTTTCAGTTCCAAGGTTATATATGTCAGTTGTCTTTTCCATAAGCCATAAGAACATTTTTTCTCTATAGCTTATCTATGGAACAGAAAATAAATAAGAGCACAGTCATACCCTTTACTCAGAAACAGTAAACTTCATAAAAACAGATGAACTTACCACAACTAAACAGAAAGCTGAGCTTTGAGGAAATGGGGTGGTATTAAAGAGCCAAACAACTTGCTATAAATAAGCTTCTTGAAATGCTAAAAAAAAAATTGTTTTAAGTGCCGGACTCCCATTTAGCCAATAGCCACATAGGCACCAATACACCTCCAGTCAGTGTAAGCTCCACCACACTGTCCTGCCATTCACCTCAACCTTAACCTCAAGATTAAGCTCATTTTTATTGCGCACAAAGGTCATCTGTATTAGGTCAAAATTCAAAGTCCCTTGTCAGAAAAGGTTGATATATTCCAACCTTTCCTTCTCCATGCATCAAATTTTTCATGGTAAAGTCATATTCAGCAGACAGTATATTCAGCAATTTATTGTGCCATTGTAATACAGTGCAGAATACAATCGTCCAAAAAGCTATCACATGAATAAAATATTTTTCATGACTCTGAACCAAATCTAGACTCCTTACACACCTCTAACAGGAAATAAAACTAACCAAGTCTTGTTTCCATGCTTCAGAAAAGTTATATGGCAAATAATTGTCCCTAAAATACAATCTATAGCATAATTATGTTTTTGCTTCCATAGTCTTTGGGAATAGGCAACTGTTTTTCAAAGCGTCACTGAAATTTTTAAGTGTTTTTCTCTTTAATGCAAAATCATCTCACTTGTTTTAATACTTTTATTCAAATCTGGTCTAAGCAGTTTAACTGAAGTAGGTCTAAACCTGAAACCCTCTCTTTGATCTAGAACCTAGAGGAAGATAGGCTCTATGATACAATGAAAACTAAAGGAGAAAAATTACTGTCTTGCCCAATTCATTACTGTTACAATTATGTGATCAGCAGAACTGCAAAAATAAGATAAATTAAAGGAAAGATTTGAGGGCACCATTCTAGAATACGTTGTAATTAGTAAAACCCAAAGCCTTAAGGAATAATCAATCTATTATCTTTAAAGTGTTTATGCAACTTCTTTATGTTTACCACAAGGACTTTTCATAATCAGGATATTAGTTATGATGAATGGCTTCAAGATCATTTTAAAAACTCTCATTCTTCAAATTTGATTAATACCTATATTGAACACTAAAATCAGTGTTCACACTGACGTGATGATCTAGGGCATCCTATAAAATCTCCATGCCCTGGAAGACTTACACCCGAACTTACATATTTATTGGAGTCAAGCTACTTCCTGATAGAGCAGAACCCTGAGTCTAAAACTGGTACTCACTCAAGTATCTTTCATAAATGCATAAACCCCTTCTTACCAAGTTGAGACAAAAAAGTGAAAGAGCTTCCAGATATAAGTGGTTGCATTTGAAAAAAATAAGTAGACAAGAAAATACGTGGAAGGGGGTGGTTTTAGGCAAAATATTTTCAGTTCTAATATTCTGAGTCTAACTATCATATCCATAAATACCACTGCAGCAAGCAACCATGAATAAGTAATGGTACCAATAATATAACAGCGGTAGCAACCAGTGTACTATCAGGAACCATGCTAATCATTTTACATGTACTATCTTACTTCAAGTTCATAACAATTCCATTTTATAAATAAGGACTCTAAGGCACCAAAAAGTGAAGAAACTTACCAATTAGGTATCTTCCCTCTGTTTTTTTTTTTATTGGAATAACTGCCAAATGAAAATGTAACATCTGAGCTTGAATTTTTCTAAAAATAATTTCTGATATGATAAATCCTCAGGTGTACCACTAGAGCATTTCTAAATTTGTAAAGAAAGTAAAGAATCACTGTAATGTCCCTAGACTTAGCTAATTTATCAATTTTAAAAGGGACTCATTTTTCTAAATGAGACATGTATACATGGCTTTTTTTAAAAAAAAAATCAAGCAGCATTCTTTAGGCAATTTCAATCAAATGTCCATTATGAATGTACCATAATACTTACAATATACTAGGTACTCCTAATGCCCAAGACTAGAATTCCAGTTCCCATGCTAGCTACGGTAAGGGAAAAATAAGGAGAAAGCCCAACAATCACAAAAATCTTATAAGAATGAATGAGTTACACATGGTAGTAGTGTGATCTCTTTCAGAAAAAAGGCTACAAAAATCAGAACAAATGGGGTTTAAAAACTTCTATAAAAGACATCCCTTGGAGCCATAATGTCTCAGACTAGTGACAGAATGCAGTGGTGTGTGAGGTTTAACAACTGCCTTTGGTAGTGAGAGGTGGTGGGGCTGGAGAAGGGGGAAGCCCTGGTTGTACCATTTGCCAATTTCTGTGGTGTAAACACTCCCACTGCGGATGAATTTTAAGCTACCAATATGAGGTCGCGGTTTGTAGAGTCTGGAAAAGATGCTCACAGTCAGCTCTCACAAGCTGGAAAGAGCACCCGCATCCATTGGCTGTAGGCCAAATTCAGCCCACAGACTTGTTCTGTTTGGCCAGGAAAATGTTGGCCCACACAGTGCTTTAAAAATTCAAACAAATTGACAACATTTAAAACTCAGGATATTTTATTTTTTCTTAAAAAAAAAAAAAAATCAGATCTAGAGCTGCTTTCTGAAGAGTAGAAGGCCTGGCAGCACCAGGCCCACATTCTTGCATGGCACTGGATGGCTGGCATAAAGTGGCCGCTGCCTTGTCGGTACACACAACTGTACTTTCGCCTAGCTGCAATCCCAACCAGGTCGTCTTCATTTATTCACTTGTTATTAATACTTGCCTGGCCCCTAGAGGGAGAGGAGTCTGTGATCTCTAATTTAAAAGCATGAATGGACAGTTTTGCATCCAGATGTGGAACTCTGGTCAAATCACTGGGTAGGACTCCTCCCTAAGTTTCTGCATCTGTAACATTAACAGATTTGACCAAATTATCTCTAACTGCGATCTCGATCCAACATTGGCATGCTTTATAAGTCACTGAATCTGAACAATAAGAGAGGTATGCAGGTCCCTCCTGAGCAGCTTTTATGATCTGCATGTAGAGAGTTCCAAATGCGCCCACCAACATGCAGCTAAAAAATTGAACATGTTATAAACTTGAGGTTAAATGCATTTTTATCTTTATATATTTTAGTTGTCCTCAGAAAATGAGAATCTAGATAATTTTAACTTTATCCATTAGGAAACAGCTATTTGTTACATACAGGTCGTTACATACACGCTGGAAGAGTCTGTGGGCTTTTTAACATTATACAAGGAAGAGTCTGCCTCATATTCCCAGTCCATTTACCATCTTAGCTAAATGGGGCTCGAAGTGTAAGTTAATTTCAAATTTTATTAGTTTTCCCTACCAATATTATCAGCAAAAACAAATAGCAGTGTAATATACCTTAAGTAAAGGATGATATCAGCTTGAGAGAACCGTAGACAGAAACAATATTTTTTTTTAAAAGTGCCTGTCTAACTTCATGTGTAAATGTAGAAGACACATTCAAATGACTCTTCACCTCCCAGATCTCAACCACAAAAGAAGCCACTTACAAGAGTCCTATACACACATCATAAGCTACAGAATCATAGGAAGATAAGGTGTGTCACAGGCATGAATGTCCAACCACAAAATTTTCACCCTGCATCTCTATTCATCCTAAAACACTCCTAGATTCAACAAAGTTATATTTGAGAATAATCATAAATAGCTATGACAGACACTGATTCATAAATGCGCTGAATGTAAATCTGGATCATTCACACTAGGCTGATCTGAGGATGTACAAGTCAGTTTGCTGGTAAGTGAGTTTAGCCAACACCAACATCCCAAAGTGTAGTAGACTCTTCCCATCCTATATAGTGCTAACTGCAAACTTGGGGATTTTCAATAGTCTTAAGTGATCAACCTTCATATAATAGAATAAACACAAGTTCAGAGTTTATGTCTCATCCTTTTTTGTTCCTGGAACAAATGGCAAGTCTTAACTAACAGTGACTGAAAAATAATTAAAAATAAATATATGTTGGGGGAGGGGGGCAGTGATGATCTACCAGGTATTTTAAGTCTTAGTCTTCAGTATGACTACTACTCCCAGGACAACCTCAGAAAAAGACTGGGCTTCACATAGAATTGCCTCAATTAGCAGGGGCTGGTGTTTGGTCAGGGAAAGACCCAGTACTTATATATTTAATTGAACAGCTATATTAAGAGATATGAATCTACTTTACTTTTTTCCTCTACTTGAATTGCTTTGTTTCAAAATATTTATTCTCATGTGGCACATATACACCATGGAATACTATGCAGCCATAAAAAAGGATGAGTTTGCGTCCTTTGTAGGGACATGGATGAAGCTGGAAACCATCATTCTTAGCAAACTATCACAAGAAGAGAAAACCAAACACCGCATGTTCTCACTCATAGGTGGGAACTGAACAATGAGATCACTTGGACTCGGGAAGGGGAACATGATGGGGAAGGGGGAGGGGGGAGGGATTGCATTGGGGAGTTATACCTGATATAAATGATGAATTGAGGGGTGCTGACGAGTTGATGGGTGCAGCACACCAACATGGCACAAGTATACATATGTAACAAACCTGCACGTTATGCACATGTACCCTAGAACTTAAAGTATAATAAAAAAAAAAAAGAAAAAAAAAGAAAAAAGAAAAAAATAAATATAAATGTAAAAAAATATATATTTATTTCTCACAGTCTTGAAGTTATTGCTTTAAGTATAATAGCTTTAAACATTTTTTAGCAACTGAATCATAGTATTTCAAACACATAAAAGAAATAGGTCCTGAGAAAATTTAACATTTTACTTTGGATGAAAAACTGCAGAGCCCTCGTTATCTCAATGAGATCCCAGCTATTGATGAGGTCACAGTTTGAACACCACAGTAGGTAAAAAAAACAAGCAAACTTTTACTTGCTGTCAGAAAGCCAGAATGAATAGAAAAGATCACCCTTCAGCCAAGAGACGTAACTTGAAAATGACAAGACATGTTGCTGTTCCTTGGCATGAAAGAAGTTTTGGCTTGCAAGGAAGGACTACTGACTCTTCACTATATGTTTCACGAAAGGGTAGGGATGGGAAGAGAGGAAAGAAAAGGTGAAGCAGGTATTAGTTCCTCAAAGTGGCTAGAACAGGGTTGGATTTGTGATCAGCATGTACCATCTTTCATACGTGGGTCACAGATTGGTCTACTCTAGCTTCAAACCCATGGACCAAACAATCCAGGATCTAGCTGTGTTCTGTTCCCCTAAGAAATGGAGAACTGTCATTCAGTTAGGAGTTTCACCCTAGCTGCTTAAATATCTTCACTGTATATACAGCTCACTGTTTAAGCAACTTGACAGCAGAATGGAGAATGGAGAAACGTATCTTCAGGTGTACATTTGAAAACATCTCCCTTCAATAAAAAGACAATTGAAAATAAAGAAACATTTACTCTTTACCTATATTCTATATGATCTTTATGCCAGTGTATGACTTTATACATTAAGGTCACTTTTCAGATTTAATCTAGTAAAATACATATTGATTGTTTTGTTTCTAAGGAAAATTCAACCAATATGGCAAAACTGTACAAAATGTGTAATAAAAACAATGGCAAATTCAGTAAACTTTGTCAAAAGTTAAATAAAATATTATTAACCTATACTTCTATTGAACCTTTTTTTTCCCCTAGACAAGTATATAATTTCTTCTTATTGCACAAGCAATCATTCTGGTAAGGGTTATTACTTAGTAAACTAAAGTTTGATGCCTGAATATAGATTTTTAAAATGAAGCCAATATTCTAATCACATGAAAATTTCCCCCAATATTAATAAGAAATACAATTATAGCATGTGGATTCTTCTCAGAATAACATTATCTGAGGCTTTCTTCAACTACTCCTTTGCGAAGAATTCAAGCTCATATCCATTTCACAGCTACAAAATCCAAAGATGCACAAATATCTAATAAAAGCTCAACGCTTCTTTTAGAAATTGAAGGGGTCATATACTAACATAATAACCTTTCAGAAGAGTCTTTAAAGCTAAGCTACAATGTAGCAACAAAGTAAAAAAATATATAGAGAGAGAAAAAAATTTTAAAAGATTACTAAAGAAAACACATGAAATAATCATACTCTTTTCTTAGACATTCCTACCTAGTCCATGATCAATACAGAAAAAACCCTAGATATCTTTCCTGGGTATATGAATATTAATTGTAAAGATCATGTAAATTAATTCTATTTCTATGGCAAAACCATCAGTAGAATTTCCAGTTCAATAAAAGCCTTTCTCTCTCTTTCTGAGCTATTCTTACTTATTATTCTGGAACTCAGGTCCACCACAACATTATGAGAAGTGTAGAAAATTGACCACAAACTGAGAATCAACTTTCATTTCAATTGAGAGAAACAAGGCCAATAGGAATAGTATTTCAATTAAGTACACCAAGCCCTACAGTATTAATTATGCATTGTAATGCTCCCTCATTCTTAAAAATCAGTGAATCTAGGTTTAAAAGGTTTTTTTAAGTGCCATTATATATCACTGTGAAATACTTAAAGCAAGTTTCTGTTAACTATACAATATTCAACTGATAATCAAATCTTACGTGTTCAGCCATACAACCGTTCCATATAAACATTTTCATTTTCTGTAAATCTATTGCCCTTCGTCTCAAAGCAAAACTGTGGTTTATGTTCCAAAAGGTTACTACTCAGACATTTCTTCTACTGTACATCAGCTACCTTCTAACAAAAATCATATTTACTTTTCATTAAAAACTTACAGAGAGCTCTACACTGTGTGCTGTTTTACATGCCTTATTTCACTTCACCCTCACCACAGCCTCAAGGAACTGAACAAGAAGAGACAACAGAGTGAGAACGAGATTCTGGAGCCTGACTCTACTTGTGTATGATATCCTGCTTCCTCCACTTCCTAGCTGTTGGACTTCACCTCTCCTTTTACAGATGAGACAACTGTACCTCAGATAAAAAGAGATAGAGCCAAGTCATTTCTCAGGAACAAACTGTTAATAGGAAGCAAGAAGAATGGAATACAAGACTCCCTCTGGAAAAAGGAGGCATCTTAAAATGTATCAGGTATTGGGCGTGGGAGGGATTGTTCAAAAAAGACAACCATAACCAATGGCACACCAATTAAATCAAGCCACCTCGATAAGTGTAAGAGCCAAGTAAAACTGTGGTGCTTGTCCCAAGCAAGTTTTGTTAGCTACTCCACTACTTACCAGATTGGACTCCTAAGTTCACCACCAAGAACCACCAAGTTCAACAATGTACACAGCACAATACACAATAGGGCCAGCTTTAACTCATTTTCTGGTAAAGAGGGGTGAGGACTTCAAGAAGATGACTAAGTACATCGGTTTAAGCACAGGATGACCAGCCGGACAAGTTTTTACCTATTACTTTTGAGATCTTACTAGGAATAGGAATTTGAAGTGAATATGAGTGAATGGTTGCCTATGTCATGATCTAAGAGTGGGAAGATAGTAGGAGACATGGGCCAAGAGAGAGAAAAAAACCATGCTTCAAAATGTGGAAAACACCATTAGAAAAACCTAAGCCAGAATCTCTAAAGGCAAAGATACATCAAAATGATACAGACATCTATCTGTTTAGCAATTTATGGTATCAAGAGTTTGATTTACGATTCATTAGTACAGCCACTAAATAACTAATATATGGTAAGGGAACTCAAGGAAAAATTAAACTTGTGCCAGAGGGCTTGGTCTACTAGCAAAATAATTCACAACAAGGTATATCCAACATATTGTAATCCTAAGAATGCTACTTAACCATATCTGAACTATTCAACCAATCCTTTGACTTCTAATATTCTATAGCTACGGGATGTGTCTTACACTAGTTTCCTCAGACTCCAAGCTATCCAAAATTAGTTACATTACCTTATCTATTTTGTTTTGTTTTATTTTGTTTTCAGAAACAGGGACCTACTATGTTGCCCATGCTGGAGTACAGTGGTTATTCACAGGCACAATTACAGTGCACTATAACTTCAAAACCCTGAGCTCAAGTGATCCTCACATCTCAGCCTCCTGAATAACTAGAAGTACAGGTGTCTGGCTATTTTGTTATTATTGTTGTTGCTGTTTGCTGTTGCTGTCTTAATACCCAAATAGTGCCACAAACATAGTGAGCACACTATTATAGACCACATGCTAATAAGTGGTGAAAAACTCTATAAATACCAATGAAAATCATCAGCTAATTGTAGGGCAGATCGTTTCCCATAAAATGGCAGCAGTGGATGACACTGGTTAAATGAATATTCTGGTGAGAGAAATGGAGAATCACCATTAGGCAAACACCAGTAATAACTGCTTCACGAAAAAGTCAATGGATGCTAAAATGAATGGGAAAAGGGGGATGAGAAACAAGAAATTTGCATACTCTTAAAGTATATCCCCACATGGCATTTATTAAAAGGAACAATAGTAACTTTATAGTGCAGTTGTAATAGTTAAGAAAAAAAAACCTCAAAGGTAATCCCACACCAAGAAAACTGTGGGTTGTCTCAAAATGAAGAATTAGGGACGAGGTACTAGAAGATTCTAGGAGCTGGAACTAGTCATGAGGTGGTCCTACTAGATATTGGTCAGACTTTGTCAACTAGGCAGTTTCCGAAACAGAGTTTATGAGTATGGGTTGAGCACATGAGGCTGAACAAGCTCGTGATAAGAGTTCAGGTGTAGTCAGTAACTGTAGCTTGGTCAGGTGGAGCCTATCTGTTTTGTGAGTCATAGTGCAGGTTTGCAACTTATGGCTATATTTCCACTCTCAAGTAATACATATGTAAGACTCTAGAGTGAAACGTACTAGTTCTACTGTACATTTTCAATTTTTCTTCTTGTCCTTATGAAGCAATGCCAATGTCATGTGTCGCAAAATTATTTTCCTATCATAAAACACTGTTAGTTTTATTTGTTGATTATAAAGCTATTAAAGAGCTTCAGAATTTTAAAAATAATAATAATAATAGTAACATCAGAACTACCAGCTTCCGAGCACAAATCAAGGCAGACACCGCCTTAATCAAGTGAATAAGGTTAACGTCTCCAATAATAAGACATATGAAGTCCCAGACCCTGATGTAACGCACTAAGTAGGCCACACCATCACTTCCAAGGTACTCTTGCCAAAAGTGTTTACCCTCAGTCTAATAATGAGAAAACAAATATCAAACACAAATGAAAGGACATTCTATAAAATTCACCAGCACTCTTCCAAAGTGTCAAAATCATAAAAGACAAAGAAATAGTAAGAAACTGTCACAGACTGGAAATGACTTAAGACATTACAATTAAATCCAACGTGTGATCCTAGAAAAGGGACATCAGTGAAAAAAAAGCAAAGTTCAAAAAATGTGTCTGTAGATTAACAATATTGCATTAAAATTAACTTACGGATTTTGACAATCATACCATGGTAACGTTAACATTAAGAGAAGCTGGGTGAAGGGTATATGAGAATTCTCTGTCATATTTCTGCAACTTTTCTGTAAGTTTAAAATTATCCCAAAAAAATCTCCCAAAAGTAACATATAATCAAATATATATGGAGTGCTTGGCCAGGAAATTACAATGTAAAATATAACCTTATAAGTAACAGCTGATTGGACTAGGGGCTTCTAAGAATGTCCACAAGAAAGATTAGAAAATGTCAATCAATAAATGTGTCCTCAGCAAGTACTCAAATGCGGTATATCCTATGTTTTAGATGCCAAAGGGCCCATTACAGAAAGTGTTCTTCTCTATAACAATTAGCATATGGTAAAATTGCTCTCATTATACATTGTTTCACTTAAAGTTGCAGTCTCCAAAGCCCTACTGAAGACATTAAATACCATACATTTACTGTATGGTAAAACTGTAGAAACGAAAAGAACAGAATGAGGGTGAATTTTGGAGTTGTAAGACGTCACAGATCGCCAAATCCTACTCCTTCATTTTAAAGTGAAGGATTCTGAGAGCAAGTAAAACACAGTGACTTGAAAAGACATAATTTTGTAACTTCAGTGAAAACAAGCCATGAAGAAGTGAGGCTATCCCAGAATTCAGAGTAAGAGGAAAAATTAAGCTAGAGAAAAAATTAAGCTACATCTTCACCCTCAGCATTTACTAAACTAAATTTCAGCCAGAAAGATTTAAAAATTCAGAATAAAAAACAAAGCCATAAAGAATCTAAAAGAAAATATAGGTGAAATATTTTTTTCTTTCATATATTAGGATAGAAAAGAACTTCTGAAGTATAAAGGCAAAAATGTCAGAAAAAGAAAAGCATACATTGAAAAGTTAACCATATCCAAAGCAGAACAATATTTAAAATCAAACAACTCAGAAAATATATGCAACAAATATGGCATATATAGGACCAACGTCCTGAACATATGCAGATCAATAAGTAATAAATCAATAAACAATAACAACAAACATGACAACAGAAAATTAGGCAAAGGATGCCAAATAAGTATTTCAAAAGAAAATTAAATGGACAAAAAAAATTTGCAAAAAGGTACAATCTATAGTAATTTTTAAAATGCTAACTAGAAGATGTTATTCTTGATTGAACATATTAAAGATTAAATAATGACGCCCCTCCATACTGGAAAAGTTGCAGAGACAGACATTCCCATGCTCTGCTAGTAAAAGGACTAGTACAATTTTTTAAAATTTGTCACTATACATCAAAACCCTTGAAAACATAATTATTCTTTGATTTGAATTAGCTATTGATTGTCAAAGCATCACTGTGGACTTAGAGTCCCTGAGACCCTCTCACAGGTCTACAGGGTCAACACCACTCTTTTTATAAAAATAGCAAGACATTATTTGCCTTTTACTCTGTATTCACATTTGGACTTACGGTACAAAAACAATGGTGGGTAAAACTGCCAGCTCCTGAGCATAAATCAAGGCACAAATCAAGGCACCATAACTGTACTAGTAGTCACTGTATTTACTGCCACACATGTGCAGGGAAAAAAAAAAAACAAAAGACTTTCACTTAAGTTTATTCACTTATTAATTGCATTAAATCTCAACCCTTGAATACACAACCCTTTAACATTCTGTATGACTGGAGTAAATACAAAGCACATATACTTCTTATCAAAGTATGATGGTTGCCTCCCAGGAAAGCACTTGTATGATTGGTTGAGAGCTGAACTAGCTACTTTTTCTACGGAACACCATTTTTACTTGAACGAATGATAACCAAGTATGATTATTCAGATTTAAGTATTTGGCAGACATTTTCTCAAAAATAAACAACGTGAGCCTGTCATTTCAAGGAAAACAACCGATAGCATTTGTTGCTAATGATAAAATTTGAGCTTTCAAGGGAAAATTCACATACTGGAATGCTCATATCCATCACCACAAGCTTGACAGCTTCAAATCTTACAGACTTCTGCTAAGATTAGAGATGATATTAACAAATGTAATTTTTTGATATTGTACAATGAAAGGTGACAACATTTGGAAGATCTGCATAACTCACAAGCAACATTTTACAAAGGAATAATGCATGATAACAAATCAGGCATGGGTAAAAGATCCATTCAAAGTTCAAAATGGGCCAATGGATTGTCATATAGCAAGGTAACAATCACCTTGATATGGTGATTCACCCACCTCAGCCTCTGCAGCAGCTGAGTAGCTGGGTCTAAAGGCACATGCCACCACACCCAGCTACTTTTCTGGATTTTTATTAGAGACAGGGTTTTGCTATGTTGCCCAGTCTGATCTCGAACTCCTGGCCTCAAGTGATCCTCCCATCTTGGCCTCCCAAAGCACTGGGATTACAGGCGTGAGCCACCACACCCACCCCTAAATAGCTCTTTAATCCCTTCTTTTGTGGATTAGTAGTTCAGCTCTCTCTAAATAAAGTTTCCTGTGGAAGGAGAGTTACTTATTTATTCCCTGTATGGCATCTGGGAGAAGTGAAAAAGATTTGAGTATATCATGAATAAGAAAGAAAAGAGCGTAAGAGAATACGCCAGACAGCATGGTGTCCCATAGGAAGAGAACCTTTCATAAGTGTTGATAAAGTAACAGACACTTACTTATTATGGAGTAGACAAGGTATTTGCTAGAGAAAAGAGAAAAAGAGAAAAAGACGGAGAGGAAGAGAAAGAAAAGCAAAATTACAAGTGATTGCACACATAGTGAGAGGAGCATATCAAAATGTATGCTTTCTCTTAAAACTGCCCAGAAAAATCTACCTATTCCCTTGGCTGACTAGTCTTTACTCATTTCACTGTTCATGTGCAGAACTGGCAAGAGTTAATGACAGAAAATTAAATTATATGTCAATTTTGTTCCTTCTTAGCAAGTCTGATAAAATACTAAAGGCTATAAAGGGATAAATATTGCCCTAAATCAAATCTGGATAATATTGGAAAGAGACTCCTTCATTTTACAGACTAGGAAAACCAAGTCCTTCAAAAAGTGAAGTCATAACAGAACTCAAACTTATGCTTCAATTTGTACTTTAATACGTATTATCCAATAATCTCTCTTTCCTCAAGAAATTACTTCTGTGGTGATGTTTGCTCGGGGGCTGAATATGTCAAGGATGGGGAAGCTCTCCATTAGGGATAACCATGCTCAGTGCCACAAAACTAAACGGTACAGGTTTGGATTTGGTTTTTCATTAGGAAAAAAGTTAAAAAAAATTATCTGCTTTTCAACACAACGTAAATACAGTGACCTGGTTGCCCTCAACTGGTTCCTCATGTAATGTTTGGGTCTCAGTTTCCACTTCATTAAAATTAGAAAACTATATCATTCCCAAAGTCCTTTCTTAGAAAGTTGGATAATTCTAAAATCGCTGAAAAAAGAAGTGTTTGAGGGAGGACGGAAGTATGAAATACACCCGGAATGTGTGTATATATAATATATATGGAGAAACTTCAGATCTGGTTGTTCAAATGGCCAAAGACCCAAGAGTGGAATCCCTGGGGTACCCTGCTCTCTGATTGGATTGAGAACCCCTGAGGTCACTTAATTCCACAGTCAACAATACAAGCCACAGTCAAACAGTATGAAGCCGCTTTACCCCTATGCTCCCTTGTTTGTTTCCAGTAGCCAATTGAAAAGGGTTCTCCATTTCCTCCTTTCGAATCTACAATTCATATTCCCACCCATCATTCATTCCTAGTATCTGTCAATTAACCTCTGGTCATTTATGAAGCATCTACTATGTGCACCCATCACCTAGCACATACCACGTCTTCTATAAATATCCGTTGACTTGAATTTAATTGCAAGGCCTTGGGAGGCTGCCAGGAACTCATCGTTAAGAGTTTTGTGCGGAAGGCGAGTGAAAGAAGAAAGCTTTTTTCGCCAACCCTGACCTCCTAACGCCTGACACTGGTGTTCCTCCCCACTAATGTGTGACACGTGGTTCCTAAGAGCTGCCTGGGCGGCCCAGGAACTGCTGCTGCAGGCAAAGGGCTGTGAGAGGGGAGAGATGGACACTTACCTGGGAAACCTCTGCTTCAGCTTCCTCAGGCTCTGCCTGGTGGGCGGCACAGACACTAGGCACTGGGCTATCTCCTCGTACTGAGCTTTGGTCAGTATCATGTTGGGCCAGGGACTAGGAGGTGGCGGGAACAAGGAAAAAACACCCTGGGGCTCGAGTAGCCTTGGTGCCGAGGGATGAGGGATAGGCAAACAGCGGCACAGGCCCGAGTCCTCGCCTGCTTGGTTTGCCCCAATCCCCCCTGAAACACACCCCTAGCTGCAAAAGCGGGGCGGAGACTCGCCCGATATCAAGCTCCACCGGCACCTCCGCCGCGGGGGCGGGCTGAGCACCGGCGGGCCCTTGCTTGGCTTACTGAGCAGCCGCAGTGGGTGCGGCCGAAGGCAACTAGCCGCCATGTCAGTTAAGGGCAAACCAACCAGGAAGTAGCGGCCACCCTTGGAAAGGCGCCGCACCAGAGTTTCAGCGGGCAGATAGGTATCCCAGGCATCGCCCACCTGGGATCAAAGGATCAACAAGGAATACTTTGTACTCTCCCAATTACTAGAAGCCAGGGCGGCCTGACGCACAGACCAGGAGGCAGGTCTCATGAGTGCCCCGCGATCCTTCAGCGTGAGCCCCCGAAAGCCCCTGCCAGAGCGCGCGATTTGAATACACTTCTTAACGCGCCAGTTTGAGCGCTCCTGGCAGAGGAGACCGGCCTGCCGAGAAACCATGTCTTCACTCCACCAAGTCTGTCATGGGTCGAGCAGGAAAACTCACTAGGGTCGCTGTAAACATAGTTTAGCTTGTGTTGAGGAAGTCCTACAACTTCTGTACATCGCGTGGAAGGCAGTTTTGTCCTTGTTGAGAAGCAGACTTGAAACAAATCCGACGTCATCAAACAGCCGGCAGTAAAGAATGTCACTTTCCTTGCAGTGAGCTGCTTAAGGACTAAAATCGCATCTTATTGTCTTTGTAATCCAATTCTCAGAAAATAGTAGGCGCTCAATAAATGTTTGGAGTAATGAGCCAATCTTATTTTGTTTTCCATATATATTATGAATGGGTCTCAGTTCTCCTAAAGCAATTTATTGGGATATCAGTCCCTCCTGTAATCTCTTTTCTAAAATCTCTTTGGTTCTTAGAAGGTCATGTGTTGCGTTTCTCTTCTGATTTCAACATGTTAAGCAAATGAAAGCAAAGGTGCTTAGACTTTAGAGAACCTGTAAGTGGTTTAAAATTTTTCGTCTGGGTTGGAAGTTTTAGATACACCTCCTTGAATAAATTCCTTAATCCATCGAAGCCTCATTTCTTTTGTCTGTAAAACTGATTTAACTCATGGGGGTGTTTTATCTGTGTATGTTTGATTTAGAAATGGGGTCTTACTCTGTCACCCAGGCTGGAGTGCAGTGGCTCCATCATGGCTTACTGCACCCTCGAACTCCCCGGCCCCAGCCATCTTCCCACCTCAGCCTCCCGAGTAGTTGGGACTACAGGCACATGCCACTACACCTGGCTAATTTTTAAAATTTTCTCTGGAGATGAAGTCTCCCTCTATCGACCAGGCTAGTCTCAACACTCCTGACCGGAAGTGATGCTCCAGCCTCTACCTCCCACAGTGCTAGGATTACAGGCATGAGCCACTTCGCCCGGGCATGGGCTGTTTTTAAGATTAATAGGCGAGTACAAATAAAAGATCACATAGCGTGATGTCTAGAAGATAGTCTATGTGAAATATTAGGTTGGTGCAAAAGTAACTGCAGTTTTGGCTATAAATAAATAGACTAAGTAAGACTACTTGATAAAAATGGACAGGGTGTTTACTAGGTATTGTTTTACAGGCTCCCCATGCACAGACTCACTTAATCCTCATAACTTCCTGCGAGGCAGGTACTATTGCTATTATCTTCCTCTTCTCTTTTGTACAGAGTGAATAAACAAAGACATAAAAAGGTTAAGGAACTTCTAGAGGTCATGAGGATAAGTAGCAGTAGTAAGATTTAAACTCCTGAAATTTGGTTCCAGCGTCAGTGCTCTTGCCAACTTTCAGTAATGCTTAATTACTACATCAAACCGTCACACCGTCTTAAGCTAAAGGTTAAGGATTTTTTTTTAAAGGGAATATTGTACATTTCAAAGAATCTTTTAGCCTGGGTTTTTTAAGAACTTTACTACTTTTAACTTTCTGAGGCATCTCAAAACTCCGATACTAACAGTGGATCCTGAATTTAACAACCATAGTTTTTCCTGAATATTTACATCAGAATATGTAAATATGTTTTCTTCCCATATGCTTTGCATCTAGCTCTGATTGTGTGACATTAGTACATAACTATTTATTTATGGCAGCGTGGCCTGGAGTTGCCACCTGGCTAGTTTGTTGCTGACCCTGCCATGACTTTTACATGAAAGCTAGCTGACGATAAGCAGACACCACTTGATCCTCATTCCTTTCCCCTTCCCAACTTTACTCTTTCCTTCGCAGCCATCAGATTTTTATAGAAAACATCAGTTCAAGGATGTTTGCACCAGTTGTGTTTTTAATTTATTTCTTCTAAAACAAAAACAAAAAAGGGACACATGTGCAGAACGTGCAGGTTTGTTACGTAGGTATACACGTGCCATGGTGCTTTGCTGCACCTATTGACTCCTCCTCTAAGTTCCCTCCCCTCACCCCCCACCCCCACAACAGGCCCTGGTGTGTTGCACAGGTTATTTTTATAGCAGCTCTTCTCTCTGGCTCTTGTCCTGCATTCACCATCACAACCCTTCAGAAAAATGCCAGGGTTGTTTTTCTGTTTTGATTTTTAACATGTTGGCAGTTTATAATTTTGAGCCAAATCCAGTAGATTGTTTAGAATTAGTGCTGGGAAAAAAACCACAGTTATGTTGCTGTTTTCATTGGCAGTGACAGTAATGTTGTTTATTAGGCACAAAATAGAAGCAAAAAAAGCAGAAATTTCTAGTTGTTGTTGTTTAGGGTTTTTTTTTTTTTTTTCTTGTAACGTAAAATGGCTAGAATAAGCTGATTATTCCTCTAAGGCATCTTTTCTCCCTCCCTTAGCCTCCTCCAGCTTGCTGCCATCTCTCATCATATCCCATGCCCCTCATCTAATGATGTTACTTCCTTTAGAGCTGCCTCTCCATTTCTGAAGTTCCCCACTGTTTCTTAGTCAGCCAGCAATACCATTTCCCCACTAAATGGGGTAGAATCATGAAATGGAAACACAAAACTAAAAACCCAGAGAACTGGCTACCTGCTGAAAATCAGCCATAAAATATGTGGCCTTTAGCAACTGATAGCCTAATTCTGAATGTCCTCAGTGGGAGAAAGAATCTAAAATATGGAAAAGGTAGAGGAAATCAGCAAGAAAATGTGTCCAAGTGGGGACCAGTACAGCTCCCTGGAAGAACCTATAGTCCTGGATGGACTGGAGTGAAGCACTTCACTAGATTTCTTTCTGCCAATTTTTAGATGACATGACTGTTGAACAACTTTAAAGGAGTATGGAGTTTGGCAGGGAAGCACCTGAAGGTCATTGCAAGAAGGGTTCTAACACAAAAGACTAAAAGTGGGAATAAGCCAGTCACATGCATGGGAAAGCTATTCTGGTCAGAGCGAAGAGTTCTAGGCAGAGTAAAAGGAGTTGAGGATGTTTGACCTTGGAAAGAGTTAAGTCGTGTTTTCAAACAGACTGTTGTTCACTGAGTCTGCCAGATCCAATGCATGTTTTTAAAAAATAAATACTGACATGTTGTTTTTATATATTGTAAAATCGAATTCTTTTGATGGAGTCTCAAAGTTATCACATGGATTTAAAAAAATAATTGAAGTTTATTAACTGGATAGAGAAAAAGAAGGGAGCTAATATTATTTGAGCCCCTATTATGCACAGTCATTATCCTATTATACCTTATCTCACTTAATCTTCACAATGACCCTATGCTGTAGAGTTTATAGTCCCTGATTTACAGATTAGGAAACTGAGACTCAAAGACAGTAAGGACTTACATGATAGGTCCAACTACTAAGTTGCAAAACCATGATTTGAACCCAAGTTACTCTTATTATAAAGCCTCATGTTCTCTATTGCACTGTATTGTATTGTAGTTCAAAAATGATTTAGAAAACTTTGGTTGAATTACCCTCAGTGAAGCATTGATTCCATGAAACGGCCTGAAATAGCTGGCTGCTTCTTTGGCTACCAGATGCCTGTTAAAGGGGCAATAACCTTCAATTTTGACATGTAGCCAAAACACACTTTGAAAAATATTGTTTGGCCACTTTGACTAGAAAATATGTTATATTTTTTACTTTGTACAATGGGCCACCACCTTAAGTAATATATCTCTTGAAACCACAGGTTATGTCTCTGTACTTGCCATCCTTGAATGACAAGTCATTTTTATGCTGGCCCCCAGATAATACAAGCTCCTAGCAAACAATAAAGACCAGAAAAATTCAGTTGTTTAGGCCTGCAGCAGTTACTCAATGTAACCGCTTAGGAAAACAAAGGAAACCTGTGATGGGATGGGAGGATGTTCACACCGTGATGATGAAGTAGTTATGCTAAAAGGTCAGGGAAGACCAGAAGCCAAATGTTGGTCCCTTCATGCAAGTCAATGGTAAACGAACTCTTAATGTGTGAAATCAGTTGGTCCAGTTCCAGAAGATCACGTGTAGATGTAGGATTTCATTGTAAAGGCATTGCAAACAGAAACTATGTCTCATGTGCACATAATGGCACCTCCTCAAGCCTTTGTTGTTCAATATTACTAAGAACTAATGTTTTAGAGGAATAGTGCTAAGCACCTTACCTACATATATCTTCCCTTAAGTCTCAGATCCAGCCCCAGGAGGTAAGTACTATTGTTACATCCACTTTCCAGGTTAGAATACTACAGTGTAGAAGTGGCTTTTATTTAACTCATCAGTTATTTTACAACATTCTAGAATAGTGTTTATCAAACTATCTGTTTTGAGGTCCTAGTTTTTCCCCAATTTGTCATGGGTGGACAAATTTGTAAAATAAGAAATGAATTAGTCAAAGCATGAAATTTAAAAAGACACATATAAAATGTAAGCCCCCAATTTGTTAGGAGATCCTATAGACATGCAATTACTTGACAAATTAACATAAAAGATTCTAAAGGTTTATTTTCACTTTCTCTACTTAGTACATCATGACATGTAACAAAGTTTGAGGACCAGTGCTGGTTTGCTCACCACATTTTGAGTAGCACCGTGTCTTCCAAAGTCAATATTGTAAGCCAGCTATGTGCAAAGGCCAAGGGCTGATTCCAAAGTCTAGAACATCACATTTTTCATGTTCCCTTAGAAGAGGAGTGTAAGACCTGTAAGCATCAACCATCATTATTATTACCATTATTCTACTATATTTAGCTCTTCTCAAGTTACGCGTGTTTACTAAGGTTAACAATGCAAATCCTTACATGCTATTTAATTATGCACCTTATGATGTCAACACCATGTGTTTTTATAGGACAAAACCCTTTTTTTTTTTTTTTTTTTTTTTTTTGAGATGGAGTCTCACTGTGTCACCCAGGCTGGAGTGCAGTGGCATGATCTCAACTCACTGCAACCTCCATCTCCCGGGTTCAAGTGATTCTCCTACCTCAGCCTTCCAAGTAGCTGGGATTACAGGCACCCACCACCACACCCAGCTAATTTTTGTATTTTTAGTAGAGACAGGACCATGTTGGCCAGGTTGGTCTCGAACTCCTTACCTCAAGTGATCTGCCCACATCAGCCTTCCAAAGTGCTGAGATTACAGGCGTGAGCCATTGCGCCAGGCCCCCAATTTATTCTTTAGATTATAAACCCATCAATCAGGGTTCATATACCTCTTCTGTTCTGAATCACACTCAGAACACACTGGCACATGATAAAGGCTATTAATTGGCATGTGCACACTTACCATCACTACATTTGACAAAGATAAGGAACATAAAGTAATGTTTTTATAGGGACAATTTCTCTTGAGTGTGTGTTATAGCAAAGGAAGATATGTGAGCATGTTTGTTGAAGAAACACTGAAGCCTCTTACATTTTCTCTCAGGCTCATCAGGGACTGTTGGATAAATTGCAGACAATTTGTATACCCTATTCCTACAGGACTAAACCTCAGATATAATTTCTGCAGATGTCAATCACTCTTCTTATCCCAAAGACCATGCTGCAAAAAATATACATACTGTGTTCTGAGGGTTTTCTCACATTTGTAAATTCAGAAATTGAAAGAAGCTATGTTGGTGGAGTAGAGGGTTTCTATTGGGGTGAGGGGAGAGGAAAGGAATGAGAGTCAAGGAATCAAGTCTGTCCTTAATAAGCACTTCTTTCAATATCAGCTAGAGTTGGAAGCACATGTCAGATGGAGATTAGCTGTAAGTCCCTTCATTTAAAAAATTACTCTATCTTGGCCAGGCACAGTGGCTCATGCCTGTAATCCCAGCACTTTGGGAGGCTGACCTCATTTGAGGTCAGGAGTTCGAGACTAGCCTGACCAACATGGTAAAACCCTGTCTCTACTAAAAATACAAAAATTAGCCAGGTGTGGTGGTGTG
>NW_012123709.1:4504529-4506272 GCF_000951035.1 Colobus angolensis palliatus
CCATTCTCCTGCCTCAGCCTGCCGAGTAGCTGGAACTATAGGTGCCCACCACCATGCCCGGTTAATTTTTTGTATTTTTAGTAGAGACGGGATTTCACCTTGTTAACCAGGATGGTCTCAATCTTCTGATCTTGTGATCCACATGCCTCAGCCTCCCAAAGTGCTGGGATTACAGGCGTGAGCCACCACACCCGGCCTCAACCTCCCCAAATTCTTTATATTCCAAAATTACTTCGCACTCTGAAAAGTACCAGTCTTCCTCATGTCCTCAAAATCTTTCATGGAATTATAATTTCTGTAGAAATCTGTGTATGCCTTCTTTCTTGGTTCAGCCACAGCAAACTTATAGAGAGCTGCAACCTGCCAGACTACCACAACTTCTCCAACAATGTGAAACCACAGATACTTGGCTAGAAGGCCATACATCTGAGGTTTCGTGAAAACACTGGAAGCCATGGTACTTATTTTCCTTGATAGATGTGTCAGCCTCAACACCACTGTCCTTCCTGGCTGATGGAGAAATGGATGACCTGCACTTGTGAGCAAGGCACTCTTAAGAACACTTGGTAATTCTGACCCTAATTTCGTATTAAGAATAGAGTAGTAGGTTGCATAGTTAGCACATAGACTCTCACAAGACAGTCCTTGAAATGAGATCCTTGGCGTGGCTAGCAGGAGGCTAGGCCATCCTTCAGTTCCATCAACAAAGCTGCAATTCAGACAATGTAGAAATGATGTAATGGGCCCTCTGGAGCAAGGTGGAGATTTCTGTGACTGATGGACAGCTTTTCTGGGCATTCCATTTGCAGAGCTATGATTGAAATCATGTCAGTGAGCCTCCTACGACATGTACATTCTGTCAGTCATCACGTTGACAGAGGGGCCAGCATGCATTTTTTTTTCAGCATGACTACTAGTTGTATCTGAACATTCAGATTCATTACAGCCCTTGATGCAGGCAGCAAATGTTTTGCACTGCCCAGAGGACAGTCACACTGGATGCCAATCTTCATGCCAGAAGAGCTTGGGTTTCCATTTCACTTTCAAACAACAGTAAAAGGTTTAAATTGGTACAGGGATGAAAGGGATTTAAGGTAATGATGTGGGCAGGGAGCACAGAGGTGGGGGTTTAAGGAACACTTAAGCTCTATGCACACAAATCTACTTATAAAAAACAACATGTTGAATTATTTGTATAGATAGGAATTTTTAAACATGATATAAATTCTACTTAGGCAAAGACCAATGTAACTCACTTATACCAACTCCTCTTAAGAAAATATGGACATTCACTTGCTGGGCGCGGTGGCTCACGCCTGTAATCCCAGCACTTTGGGAGGTCAAGGTGGGCGGATCACGAGGTCAGGAGTTCAAGACCAGCCTGTTCAATATGGTGAAACCCTGTCTCTACTAAAAATACAAAAATTAGCCGGACAATTTTTGTCTCTACTGTCTCTACTAAAAATACAAAAATTAGCCGGACACATGGTGGTGTGTGCCTGTAGTCCCAGCTACTTGGGAGGTTGAGGCAGAAGAATCGCTTGAACCTGGAAGGCAGAGGTTGCAATGAGCCGAGATCGTGCTGCTGCACTCCAGCCTCCAGCCTCCAGCCTGGGAGACAGAGCGAGACTCCGTCAAGAAAGAAAGAAAGGGCCGGGCGCGGTGGCTCAAGTCTGTAATCCCAGCACTTTGGGAGGCCGAGACGGGCAGATCACAAGGTCAGGAGATCGAGACCATCCTGGC
>NW_012123709.1:4507757-4513044 GCF_000951035.1 Colobus angolensis palliatus
AAATTTTTTTTTTTTTTTGGTTATTGTTGTTTTTTCTTATTTAGGTGGTCTTTATTTCCACATCTCCAACAGGGAGTCTGGACACAAATTGAACATACTCGTGAAATCAACACCCAGATGAAGAGGTAGACCAGTACCTCAGGATGCCCCACCCCAGTATCCTTCCCACCGTTAACCATTCCCCTGACTTCTAACACCATGGATCAGTTTTGCTTATTTCTGTACTTTTTCTATGAATAGAATCATACAGTGAGTACTCTCGTGGTGAGGATTCTGACCTCTTTTGCTGGACATCATATCTGTGAAATTTATCCATGTTGCTGTGCATAGCAATATTTTCATTCATATTTGTTGCTGCACGGTGGTATTTGACCCTGTGACTTTACCACAACTTCAGCTATGGATGGACATTTGGTTTGGTGGATGGACGTTTGGGTTGTTTCAAGTTTGAGGTTATAGTCAGTGGTTAGCAACATTCTTGCCCATGTCTCAGTGGACGTAGGTCTTGTTTCTGCGGTGTACACACCCAGGAGTGGAATTGCTGGATCACAGTTTATGTGTATGCTCAGCTTTTGGTAGATACCGCCAGTTTTCCAACAGGGTCACACCAGCTTAGTCCATTCAGGCTATAATGAAACACCTTAGCCTAGCTATTTTGTAAACAACAAGAAATTATTTCTCACAGTTCTAGAGGCTGGGAAGTCCAAGATCAAGATGCCAGCAGATCCAGTGTCCAGGAAGGGCTCTCTGCTTCAGGCACACGTTGCCTTCTCACTGCATCCTCACATGGTAGAAGAGACAGAAGGGCTCCCTCAAGCCTCTTTTATAAGATGCTAATCCCATTCATAACCTCCACCCTCATGACCTAACCACCTCCCAAAGGCCCCACCTGTTTTTTTTTTAAACCTACTTTACTTTGTAAAATGAGTAAAAACATATTGTTCTTAAATCATGTGGCAAACTCCCCTCAGTCATATGATTTGTAGACATTTTATTGACATGCTAATTTTCTCAGGACCTCAAAGATGGGCTTGTGTCATCTTTGTGTCATTGAGATTCATGGCATAAATAAGGCAAGGCATTCCACATCTTTCCTTCTACCTCCCCCACAAAATGAACCATAGACACTTTCTGTTTCATCAAAGTACCTAGTGATTTTCTTTTATATCCACAGTAAATATATTATTATTATTATATAATTATGACAGCCACTGTGTATTTGTAATTCACTTTCTCTGGGCTAATAAGCACCCTAACGATCTCAGCTATATGCTAGAAGCAGGAAATGCTACCAAATAATTCATTCAAATTTCTGTCTTGCTTAGAACTGCACTACAGTCTAATTCATTCATTCCATCCTGCCTGTCTACCTGCCTACCTGCCTGTCTGTCTTGCCTTTCTCCTTCAAGAGTCAGACAATTCTCCCAGCCTCCTTCCACTATCTACCCTAGTTCTCTTGCAGGTTTTTACCCTAATAAATCTCTTGCATGTCAAATCCTGTCTTGGCCTCTGGTTCCCAGAGAATCTAGACTAATATGTCCTCCTATCTTCAAAAACATGTGTAGAGAACTAGAGGTTACGCCTAGTCACCTTATTAGATATGAGTGTTTCCCAGGGCTTCATCTCAGCAATACATAAAAAAAAAAAAGTATATCTTCTAAGAAGGCAGTCTAATGTAATGCTTGATACTAGAATTTGAAGTCAAAAGGACTCAGGTAGAAAAATTAGTTGGATGATCTTAATATTCAATGGAATTAAATCTCTTCCACAGTGATATACATATTAGACAGTAAAAGAAACAGACTTCTTTTTCTGTCTGCCTCTTTCTTACGTATCATACGGTTTCCTTGTTTCTAAAGACAGCAAAGTAACTAGAGGTAAACTTCCTTTGTTACAGTCAAACCTCTGTTTGCTTCCCCAAGGAAACTTAACTGTACACCCAGATGACCTGAATTACATTTTAACTACTCTTGTAATTCTCCAGGCTTACATTCACCTGTACTCTCTTAGATGCCATCATTTCCACAAATAACTAATCTCAGTTTGGTTCTCTCTTAGAGAATAACTCTTATTTCTGTCTTGCTATTAGCTCAACATATAATAACAAATCTGGCCGGGTGCAGCGGCTCATGCATGTAATCCCAGCACTTTGGGAGGCTGAGGCAGATGGATCACCTGAGGTCAGGAGTTTGAGACCAGCCAGGCCATTATGATGAAACCCCACCTCTACTAAAAATACAAAAATTAGCCAGCAGAGTGGCGGGCGACTGTAATTCCAGAGACTCAGGAGGCTGAGGCAGGAGAATCACTTGAACCAGGGAGGCGGAAGTTGCAGTGAGCTGACATAATGCCACTACACTCCAGCCTGGGCAACAGAGCATTGAGACTCCATCTCAAAAAAAAAAAAAAAATATATATATATATATACACACACACACACACACACACATATGTATATATACATACACACATACATACATATATATAAAATAACAAATCTCTCTCTTTTTTTTTTTTTGTTTTTTGAGACGGAGTTTCTCTTTTGTTGCCCAGGCTGGAGTGCAGTGGCACCATCTTGGCTCATCACAACCTCTGCCTCCCGGGTTCAAGTGATTCTCCTGCCTCAGCCTCCCAAGTAGCTGGGATTACAGGCATGTGCCACCATGCCCGGCTAATTTTGTATTTTTAATAGAGATGGGGTTTCTCCATGTTTGTCAGTCTGGTCTCGAACACCCAACCTCAGGTGATCTGCCTGCCTTGGCCTCCCAAAGTGCTGGGATTAGAGGTGTGAGCCACCGTGCCCAGCCTATAATAACAAATCTTGTCTAACTTAGGGTCCAGAGCCATGTATCCACTTGCATACTATGGCATATCTATCTCTGAACCCTACAGGCATCTCACATAACTCTCAAAATTGAGCTCATTTATGTATCCAAGTCTCCTTACTTTCTTGGAAAATAGCACTACCCTCATCTTTGCCTCCACAGCCAACTGCCATGTTCTGTCACTCTAAGGCATATACTTCTGTCACTATTTGGTCTCTTTCTTTCTTTATACTGTTAGTTTCCTAATGAGATTCCTGCTATAGCCTGTCTGTACTCTAGTCCCCCACAGTAAAACTAAGTTGACTTTTCCAAAAATACAAACATAGGTTGTTCTGAGAGGTCCTCGCATACTTTTCAGACTTGGATTCTTTCTGTATATCCTGATAAACCCCATATACATTCAAGTACCAGTTGACAGATCTCATTCATTAATTACCTATTACATGCTAAGCACCAAAGAAAGTCTTCTGTAGTCCTGTGAGGAAGTTATAATTTTACATCATTATAACACCCTGGGAGGGCATTATAATTTCAGATCAGAAAAATTAAAGAAGATAAGTAACCTGTTTAATTTCATGTAACTGATAAGGGGTGGAGAAAGACTAAATCTTTTTTCCTCCCAGATTATCCTTTTTAAAACTGAGATGTAATTAATACACGTACGATTTAAAAAGTACACATTCTAAATGTACAGTTTGTTAAAATTTGACAAATATACACATCTCAGTCATGGCATAGAATTCTTTTATTACTCCCCCAAATCTCCCTTTAATTGAAAACAATTGATCTACAATTTACATACTTAGAGAGCACAAATTTTATATACACAATTCTTGAAGACCATTGTTTTAACCCCTCACTTGCAGTTCACTGAATCTTTCTTCTTTTATACTATTATACATGGAAACATGTATTCCTCTGTTGTGGTGCCCTGGCTCCTTCTGATAACATCTACTCATTTCCCAAGTTTCAGTCTTAACAGTATCCCCTTTTCCATGCCCACACCTTCACCCTGAGTTAACTTTTCTCTATTATCTCCTAGTTATTGGCACTTGATTTTCATTTTTTAATTCATTTATCACTCTCATTGCAGTCCAGTGGCTAGAGTGTGTGCATGATCTCTTGTTTGTTTTTCTTAGCATCTAGTCTCTCATCAGGCACATGGTTAGTGTTCAAGACATGTTTGTTGAATAGGCAAGTGCATGATGCTAAAGGCATAGGTGAGTGCCTTAGAGGTTACATGTGAAGTTTAGATTTTATGCCAAGGCAACAGGAATCTATCAGAGATTTTACACAAAGGAATGCCATGATTAGATCTGTGTTTTAGGAAGATAACTGATAGCTGTGTACTGCATTAAAAGAGTGGTGAGGCCAGGCGCAGTGGCTCATGCCTGTAATCCCAGCACTTCAGGAGGCTGAGTTGGGCAGATCACAAGGTCAGGAGATCAAGACCATCCTGGCTAATGCAGTGAAACCCCCTTCTCTACTAAAAATACAAAAAAAAGAAAAAAAAAAAGATTAGCGGGGGGTGGTGGCGGGCACCTGTAGTCCCAGCTACTTGGGAGGCTGAGGCAGAAGAATGGCATGAATCCAGGAGGCGGAGCTTGCAGTGAGCTAAGATTGCAATACTGCACTCCAGCCTGGGCGACAGAGTGAGACTCCATCTCAAAAAATGGAAAAAGTGTAAATGGGCTAAATGCCCCAATTAAAAGACACAGACTGGCAACTTGGATAAACAATCAAGACCCATCAGTGTGCTGTATTCAGGAGACCCATCTCATGTGCAGAGACACACATAGGCTCAAAATACAGGGATGGACAAAGATCTACCAAGCAAATGGAAAGCAAAAAAAGCCAAAAAAACAAAAAGAGCAAGGGTTGCAATCCTAGTCTCTGATAAAACAGACTTTAAACCAACAAAGATCAAAAGAGACAAAGAAGGCCATTATATAATGGTAAAGGGATCAATGCAACAAGAAGATCTAACTATTGTAAATACATATGCAGCCAATACAGGAGCACCCAGATTCATAAAGCAAGTTCTTAGAGACCTACAAAGAGACTTAGACTCCCACACAATAATAATGGGAGACTTTAACACCCCACTGTCAACATTAGACAGATCAAAGAGACAGAAAGTTAAAAAAAAGATATCCAGGAATTGAACTCAGCTCTGCACCAAGCAGAACTAATGGACATCTACCCCGAACTCTCCACCCCAAATCAACAGAATATACATTCTTCTCAGCACCACATCACACTTGTTCCAAAATTGACCACATAGTTGAAAGTAAAGCACTCCTCAGGAAATGTGAAAGAACAGAAATTATAACAAACTGTCTCTCAGACTGCAGTGCAATCAAACTAGAACTCAGGATTAAGAAACTCACTCAAAATCACTCAACTACATGGAAACTGAACAACCTGCTCCTGAATGACTACTGGGTACATAACGAAATGAA
>NW_012123709.1:4520190-4520785 GCF_000951035.1 Colobus angolensis palliatus
ACTGGCACAAGACAGGGATGCCCTCTCTCACCACTCCTGTTCAACATAGTGTTGGAAGTTCGGCTAGGGCAATCTGGCAAGAGAAAGAAATAAAGCGTATTCAATTAGGAAAAGAAGAAGTCAAATTGTCCTTGTTTGCAGATGATATGATTGTATATTTAGAAAACCCCATCATCTCAGCCCAAAATCTCCTTGATAAGCAACTTCAGCAAACTCTCAGGATACAAAATCAATGTGCAAAAATCACAAGCATTCCTATACACCAATAACAGAGAGCCAAATCATGAGTGAACTCCCATTCAAAATTGCTTCAAAGAGAATAAAATACCTAGGAATACAACTTACAAGGTATGTGAAGGACCTCTTCAAGGAGAACTACAAACCACTGCTCAACAAAATAAAAGAGGACACAAAGAAATGGAAGAACATTCCATGCTCATAGATAGGAAGAATCAATATTGTGAAGAATCACTATTGTGAAAGAAATCAATATTGTGAAAACTTTCTTCACAGAATTGGAAAAAAACTACTTTAAAGTTCATATGGAACCAAAAAAGAGCCCACATTGCCAAGACAATCCTAAGCCAAAAGAACA
>NW_012123709.1:4525220-4567331 GCF_000951035.1 Colobus angolensis palliatus
AGCAAAGACTTGGAACCAACCCAAATGTCCATCAATGATAGACTGGATTAAGAAAATGTGGCACGTATACACCATGGAATACTATGCAGCCATAAAAAGGATGAGTTCATGTCCTTTGTAGGGACATGGATGCAGCTGGAAACCATCATTCTGAGCAAACTATTGCAAGGACAGAAAACCAAACACCGCATGTTCTCACTCATAGGTGGCAATTGAACAATGAGAACACCTGGACACAGGGTGGGGAATGTCACACATCGGGACTTGTTGTGGGGTGGAGGAAGTGGGGAGGGATAGCATTAGGAGATATACCTAATGTAAATAATGAGTTAACGGGTGCAGCACACCAACATGGCACATGTATACATATGCTACAAACCTGCACGGTGTGCACATATACCCTAGAACGTAAAGTATATATATTAAAAAAAGACTGGTGAGAAGAACAGTTACAGGAAATTGAGTTGGGAAATCATTGCAGAAGTCTAGGAAAGGCATCATAAGTATACTGATTAGAGGAATGGAATTGGAAAAGAGAGCTCAGAATTCAAAAAAACGTTTCTATGAAAAATTGCTTGTCAGACTTCAGTGAGAGATCTACCGGAGAAGGAAAGTCAAGGGCATTCCATGGTCTTTGGATTGGGAGAAAATAGTTGCATCACTAAATGAAAAAGTTTCTATAAGAAAAACAGAAGAAGTAGGCAAATTAATTTTAAGGCCCGTAGGTGTAATGCAAATACATTGGAGATTGGCATGGAAATATTGGTCAAGATTTCAGAAGAGCAGTTAAAACTAGAGATATAGTATCTGTGCTAGATATTTTCCATTTGTCCCTCTCCATACTTTCCAATCTTCTTTGTACCCTAGGATCCTTACTTATTTTGGTTTCATCACTGTATGTTGGCTTCCAGTGGGTTTAGGCAATGGGAGGCACCAGCAAAAGTTCAAAGGGCCGAAAGAGAGTAAGTTTTAGATATTTATTTTATGACTCCTTCCCTTTCAGGTCCCCACAGTCTAGTTTAATCCCTCTTCCAAAGGGTGCAACTCTTTCCCAGTGATCCCTATTAGGAAGCCACTCTCTAGATTCCAAAAATGACTTTCTTCCCTTATCCCCTTAGGCCTTGGGGCAATATGACCTAGGGTACTGAACTTCCTTTCTGGTTTCCCTTGGAAATGGTAAATAGTTGCTTTATTAAAACCTTCTCAATTACCCCATTTGAGAGTGCCATCTGTTTCTTGCTGGGACCCTGATGATTGACACATACACATGGTACCTGGAGTTCTTGGAGACAAAAATCACCCAAGGAAAGCAGGTAGAGTAAGAAGAGTCCATGCAGGAAAACAAAAATAAATTTAAATTTCTCACTCAAGACATTTTCAGATAAATTAATTTGAGAGGAAACAAAGAAAACAGAGCTAAGGAGGAAAAGGGTTTCAGGAGGAGTCAACTCTGTTGAGATGCCCTTGCTCCTTCTGACAGCATCTGCTCATTTTCCAAGTTTCAGTTTTGACAATGTCCTCTTTTCTATGCCCAAACCTCCACCTTTAGTTAACTTTTCCCTATTATCTCCTACTTATTGCCATTTTATTTTAGTTTTTTGTTCATTTATCAGAATGGTTTCGGGGGAGTCAACAGTTTCAAATGTGGTGTGAAATCTGCCAGAATAAAAATTGAAGTAGATCCTTGGCCTTGGTACTTAGGATGTTGGGATGCCATTGGTGACTTTTATCAAGAGGAGTTTGGGATAATGGTATATGTGCTGTGTGAGCACATATGAGAATTTTTAAAAAGTAGATATAAGTAAATACTATTTAAAAGTTTGGAGTTTGGAGAAGGACAAGATAGGGTGGTACTGTGATGAAGAATAGTGTAAAAAACTTTTTTTTAAAAGAGGAGAAAATATGCTTGTTTAAAGGCTACAGAAAAAAAAGTAATGGAGAGAGTGAGATTAAAGGTACAGGACAAGAGGAAATGGATAGTGTATCAGTCAGCTAATGCTGTTATAACCAGTTACCTTAGACTGGGAGAGCTAAACAACAAATATTTATTTTTCTTATTACTGGAGGCTGAGAAGTCCAGAATCAAGGTGCTGGTAGATCTAGTGAGGTGAGGGCCCACTTTTGGTTCGCAGATGACCATCTTCTCATTGTACCCTGACATGGCAGAGAGGAAATAGAGAAAGGAAGTTCTCCTGTTTTTTCTTACAAGGTGTATTAGTCTGTTCTCACACTGCTATAAAGAAATACCTGAGACTGGCTATTTATAGATAAAAGAGGTTTAGTTGGCTCACAGTTTCACAGGGTGCGCAGGAAGCATGGTTGGGGAGGCCTCAGGAAACTTACAATCATGGCAGAAGGTGAAGGAGAGGCAAGCACGTCTTACATGACTGGAACAGGAGAAAGAAAGAGAAAGGGGAGTTGCTGCACACTATTAAACAACTAGATCTTGTGAGAACTTACTATCAGGAGAACAGCAAGGGGAAAGTCTATCCTTACGATCCAATCACCTCCCACCAGGCCCCTCTTCCAACATTGGTGATTACAATTCAAAATTAAATTTGGGTGAGGACACAAATCCAAACCATATCAGAAAGGCACAAGTCCTATTCATGACGGCTTCACCCTTAGAACTTAATTACTTCTGAAAGACCCCACCTCCTAATGCCATCACATTGAGAGTTGGGATTTCAACACATCAATTTGGGGTGGTACATGCAGTTCCTAACACACGAATAAATTCATGGAGGAGGAAAGATGAGAGGAAAAGCTTTCATACACTTTCCCTCAAATGTCAATTAAGGATGTAAAAATGAGACGAGCCTCCTATCTTTATAGCATCCTGCATACATCACTAACATAGGGATTGCTACTTCTACTTTGCAATGATTTGTTTCCATTTTTGTCTTCCTCTGTTAGGTCCTCGAGAACAGGGTTTGTATCTTACTCTCTGTATCCTCAGTGTATTAGACTGTTCTCACACTGCCAAAAAAGACATACCCAAGACTGGTTAATTTATAAAGGAAAGAAGTTTAATTGATTCACAGTTCTGCATGCTGAGGAGGTCTCAGGAAACTTACAATCATAGTGGAAGTCACCTCTTCACAGGGCAGCAGGAGAGAGAATGAGTGCCAAATGAAGGGGGAAGCTCCTTGTAAAACCATCAAATCTTGTGAGAACTAACTCACTATTATGAGAACAGCAGGGGGGAAACTGGACTTATGAATCAGTTATCTCCACCTGGTCCCACCCTTGACATGTGGGGATTATGGAAACTACAATTCAAGATGAGACTTGGGTGGGGACACAGCTAAACCATATCATTCCACCCCAGTCCCTCCCAAACCTCATGTCCTCACATTTCAAAACACAATCATGCCTTTCCAACAGTCCCCAAAGTCTTAATTCATTCCAGCGTTAACTCAAAAGTCCAAGTCCAAAGTGTTGTCTGAGAGAAGTCAAATCCCTTCTGCCTATGAGCCTGTAAAATCAAAAGCAAGTTAGTTACTTCCTAGATACAATAGGGGTATAGGCATCTCCCATTCCAAATGGGAGAAATTGGCCAAAACAAAGGGGCTACAGGCCCCATGCAAGTCCGAAATCCAACAGGGCAGTCATTAAACCTTAAAATTCCAAAATGATCTCCTTTGATTCCATGTTTCATATCCAGGTCACGCTGATGCAAGAAGTGGGCTCTCACAGCCTTGAGCAGCTCTGTGCTTGTGACTTTGTAAGGTACAACCCCTCCCCTGGCTGTTTTCACGGGCTGGCATTGGGTGTCTGTGGTTTTTCCAGGCACATTGTGTAAGCGATTGGTGGATCTATCATTCTGGGATCTGAAGGATGGTTGCTCTCTTCTCACAGCTCCACTAGGCAGTGCTGCAGTGGGGACTCTGTATGGGTGCTCTGACCCCACATTTCCCTTCTGCACTGCTCTAGCAGAGGTTCTCCATGAGGGCTCTGGCCCTGCAGCAAACTTCTGCCTTGACATCCAGGCATTTCCATACAACCTCTGAAGTCTAGCAGAGGTTCCTACACCTTAATTCTTGTCTTCTGTGCACCCACAAGACCAACACCACATGGGAGTTGCCAAGGCTGGGGGCTTGCACCCTCTGAAGCAATGTCCTGAGCTCTACCTTGGCCCCTTTTAGCTATGGTTGGAGCGGCTGGAACAGACTGGCCCAGGAAACCATTTTTCCATCCTAGGCCTCTGCACCTACGATGGGAGAAGCTGTCATGAAGGTCTCTGACAGGCCTTGGAGACCTTTTCCCTCTTGTCTTGGTGATTAGCATCGGGCTCCTCATTGCTTATGCAAATTTCTGCAGCTGGCTTAAATATCTCCCTGGAAAATGAGTTTTTCTTTTTTATCACATCATCAGGCTGCAAATTTTCCAAACTTTTATGCTCTGCTTCCTCTTGAATGCTTTGCTGCTTAGAAATTTCTTCCACCAGATATGCCAAATCATCTCTTTCAAGTTCAAAGTTCCATAGATCTCTAGGGCAGGGGCAAAAAGCTGCCAGTCTCTTTGCTAAAGCACAGAAAGAGTCACCTTTGTTCTGGTTCCCAAGGAGTTCCTCATCTCCATATAAGACCACCTCATCGTGGACTTCATTGTCCATATTACTATCAGCATTTTGGTCAGAGCCATTCAACAAGTCCCTAGGACGTTCCAAACTTTCCCACATTTTTCTGTCTTTTTCTGAGCCCTCCAAAGTGTTCCAACCTCTGCCTGTTACCCAGTTCCAAAGTTCTTTCACATTTTTGGGTATCCTTATAGCAGCACCCCACTCAGAACCAATTTATTAGCACCAACAATTTATTAGTACCAACAGTACCAATTTATTAGTCTGTTCTCTCTGCTAAAAAAGATATACCCAAGACTGGGTAATTTATAAAGGAAAGACGTTTCATTGACTCACATTTCAGCATGGCTGGTGAGGCTTCAGGAAACTTACAATCATGGTGGATGGCACCTTCTCACAGGGCAGCAGGAGACAGAATGAATGCTGAGTGAAGGGGGAAGCCTCTTATAAAACCATCAGACTTCATGAGAACTAACTCACTATCATGAGAACAGCATGGGGGAAATACCCCATGTGTCAATTTTCTCCACCTGGTTCACCCTTGACACATGGGAATTACAGGAGCTACAATTCAAGATGAGATTTGGGTGGGGACTTAGCCAAACCATATCACTTAGTGCCTAGGATGTGAGAGATACTTAACTTTTTTTTTTGAAAAGTTGAAGATTTGACAACATCTTAGAGTAGTTGACAGATACAATAAGAGATTGTTTTATTTCTCTGAGAAATAGTAGGTTCAGTCTTCCTTTAGCTAACATAAAGATAAAAAGCTTGAGAGAAGAAGCCACAGTTTAAAACCACTGCAGCCAGGAATGTTCTGATTTTACTCAGTAAGCAAACTTGGATATTAATTTCATTTCTCATGTCTTGCCTACAAAGAAGAATAATAATTAATGAGCCGATAGAAGAATTCCAGTCATGTTTGTTTCTTGCTTGCAAACTTTTAGTTTTGATTAAGATGAATAAGTTTCTCTGAGCCTTATCAATTTGGGTGATTGTTAAAATCACATTCTAAAAACTCTGAAACCCTTCATTGAGCCACAGACACACTAGAAGGTCCTGCTGCTCTGACCCTTGCCCTGACAGCTGGTGGACCTCTCTTCAGAGTTCTCCTCTCCACTTGCAGCATCATGGACTTCAGTTTGTTTTAAGTATCCAGGTAGTATGCATACTGTATGACAATGAGATCAATCTTCATATGTGGCCAATTGAATCAGTCTCTTTTCATGGCAGTGAAATCTTATAAAAATCACCTTCTTTATTGCCAAAGGGAAGCACGAAATTTTAACATAATCTGTGTGTGTGTGTGTGTGTGTGTGTGTATACATATATATATACACACACACATATATATATACGCAATTTATTTCTCGGCTGCATCCAAAGAAGTGTCTACTGTATTTTATTTTACCTGTCTCTTTCTTTGTATGGGCAGAAATTAGATCTTTAGAGATTATTAAAAGTACGTCAAGGACAGGCAATGTAATACAGTGGTGAAGTACACTGATGCCAGATCCTTTTCAAATCTCGTATCCATTCAGATCCTGGCTCTACCATTTAAAAGCTATATGGACTTTGGTAAACTACTTAACTCCCCTGGGCCACAGTGTCCAGCTGCAGCTGCAAATGAGATAATAGTATCTGCTTCATAGATTATCATGAGGATTAAAAACCAGCATATGGAAGGTACTTCAATTAGTAACTGGAATGTGGCTACATGCTGAAACTATTATCTTACTAATTCTTTTTTTCTTTCTTTCTTTCTTTTTTTTTTTTGAGATAGAGTCTTGCTTGTCACCCAGGCTGGAGTGCAGTGTTATGATCTCGGCTCACTGCAACCTTCGCCTCCTGGGTTAAGCCATTCTCCTGCCTCAGCCTCCCCAGCAGCTGGGATTACTGGTGTGTACCACCACGCCCACCTAATTTTTGTATTTTTAGTAGAGACGGGGTTTCACCATATTAGTCAGGCTGGTCTCGAACTCCTGACCTTGTGATTTGCCCACCTCGGCTCCCAAAGTGCTGAGATTATAGGCATGAGGCACCGCACCCAGCCTATCTTACTACTTCTTTATAATAACTTCCTGTAAAGAATTACTTATAATCAATGTGTTCATAATAAAGCACAACAAAATGACCTAGAGAGATGTCATTCGATTATCCAATGAGCCAAGGTACCCATTTAATAATATAGTTAACATGTATTATGTACTTTGTCTTTAGGCTGTGCTAAGTGCTTTATACATGTCATCGCTGAAAATTTTGGCAGGAGAAACAGAGGCTGAGAGAAGATTATCAACTTGCCCAACATCAAACAATTAGTTAAGTGAGATGTGAACGAGGTATTTTGACTCCAAATCTCCATGCTTAACCAGAAAACTTCATTGTCTTTTCTTCACACAACTATTTTCTTCATTGGGCAAAAATATTAGTCAAGATATGATTAGACTTAGTTAAATCTTACAAACAAATCTAACAACACTTTTAGTGGGAAATGCTACAGAATTGTGATTTCTTCTTTCAGAACTGTCATACTTTATTTATCTGAGGAATATTAGCATATTTTATCAGATTAACATGATTTAGGATTCAAATGTTTGAAGAACTGTTCCTTAGCTTTCACTTTAGAATACACACAGCTACCTGAACGTTTGAAAGATCCAGTTAGAAACCCAATCACCTTTTTGGCCATGAATGAAGAATACCTACCAATACAATGTATATGAATTAATTTTTAAAAGTAGAGATTTGCAGAGTGGTCATAAAGACTTCCTTCCACCAGGTAGAAATTTTCAACTCAAGAAGATACTAGATTCAGAAAATTTCAAATGGAATTCATTTGCTCATGATTAATGAAAGGAGGGAAAATAAACCCAGATGTTCTCATTTCTCCAGATCTGAAATGTGACTTCCCTTTAAGACAAATTCATGCTTTCATAAGTCATATTGCATCTAGGTGATTTTGCTTTAGATACACTGTTTATTATGAAGAAACAGGTATATTTTTCCTCAAATTCCACTTTGCAAAAGAAAAATACTTCAGGTAAAAATTATATATTTAATATTTATAAATCATTTTTCAGGTTTCCAGCTAATAGCTACTCCAGAAAGTGGCAAAACATATGTAACAATGTGGATAGTAGTAGTTTCTGATACCCAGTTCTGATTATAAGTCACCATATTTACCTTTATAAAAATTTCTTGCGATAACACGAATTTTGGAATAAAACATCTCACAAATCCCAAATTAGAAAAGTTGTTTATATCAGAATATGGTAGGTGTAAAGTGGATAGATTATAGCCCAAAATTGTAATTGAATTTTCTCTTGACTTAATATATAGGACCTTCCTCATGTATTAATTGGGTGTTTTTAAAATAAGCCATTATATTTTTTTGCCTGTGGAGGCTGATTAATATAGGGGTTGAGAGCTAGTAAACTGACTGTTCAGAAGAAACAACCCTGATTTGTAGTATTTGCCAGTTTCCACTATGTAAATACATAATGTTTTCACCATAGTCAATTTCAGTCTCCCAACATAAAGTTACTGAACTTGAAGTTGGGAAAAGATGCAGGCAATTAGCTTTCAAGCTTGTAGGATTCAGCTCCTGCATACCACCGTTGAGATTCCAGGCTCAAAGCTGGCAAGATCTAAGCTTACCTTCTAGTTCTGCTATGTGCTAGATGTATGACTTTACTTAATCATTTCATGTTCCAATTTTGCCAGATATAATATAAAAGCAGGATAATACTTGTATCTATCTTACAAAGTTTTGTAGTGATCAGATGAGATAATATCTGCAAAGGACTTAGCAGAGGACTTGGCGCACAGAATGTGATTTATATATGTTAACTCCCCCATTCCCTGGCAACCACTAATTTACTTTGTGTTTCTATATATTTGCCTCCTCTGGGCATTGCATGTAAATGAATTTATACAATATGTAACCTTCTGTGTCTGACTTTTTTCATTTAGCATAATGTTTTCAAGGTACATCCATATTGTAGCCTGTATCATTATGCACTCCTTTTCATAAATGAATAGTATTCTACTGTATGGATATATCACATTTTAAAAATCCATAGATCAGTTGATGAACATTTGGTTTGTTTCGATTCCATTATTTGATTATTATGAACATATTGCTGAAAGACTTAATATTGTTAAGATGGCAATACTACCCAAATCTATAGACTCAATGCAATCTATATTAATGCAATCTATACATCTATAGTCAATTGATTGTTGACGATGGTACCAAGACTATTCAATGGGAAAAAAATAGTCACACTCATGTGCAAGTTTTGTGCAAACATATGTTTTCAGTCCTTTTGGGTACATGCATAAGAGTGGAATTTCTCACCAGCAATGTATGCAAGTTCCAATTTCTTCATATCTTCACCAACAGTTATTAATTTCTATTTGTAAAATTATAGCCAATTTAGTGTATGTTTTATTAAGTGTATATATTATTATTTTTTTCTTTTTTTTATTATTATACTTTAAGTTCTAGGGTACATGTGCATAGCGTGCAGGTTTGTTACATATGTATACTTGTGCCATGTTGGTGTGCTGCACCCATCAACTCGTCAGCACCCATCAATTCATCATTTATATCAGGTAAGTGTATATATTATTAAGTGTATGTTTTATTAGTGTATATTTCATTGTGGTTTTGATCTGCATTTCCCTAAGGGGTAATGAGGTGAATAATCTGTTCATGCATTTGTTTGCCATTTGTGTATCTTTTTTGGAGAAATAGCTGTTTGTCCAAAATATCCTTTGTTGCCCAGGCTGGAGTGCAATGGCACAATCTCGGATCACTGTAACCTCCATCTCCCAGGTTCAAGCAATTCTCCTGTCTCAGTCTCCCAAGTAGCTGGGATTACAGGCATGTGCCACCATGCCCAGCTAATTTTTTGTATTTAGTAGAAACGGGGATTCACCATGTTGGTCAAGCTGGTCTCAAACTTGACCTCAGGTGATCCATCCACCTGCCTCCTAAAGTGCTGCTATTACAGGCATAAGCCACGGCACCTGGCTGTCCTTTTTCCAGTTTTTAATTAGATTGCTTTTTCATTGTTCTTTTTTGTCTGTTTTTATTTCACTTGTTTTTAAATATTCCTGAGGAATTTTTTTGTTCTTTATATAAAATATATTCTGGACATGAGAACTTTATCAGATACATGATTTATAAAAATGTTCTTTCACCTTGTGGATTATCTTTTCACTTTCTTGGGAGTGTCCTTTAATGCACAAACATTTTTAATTTTGGTGAAGTCCAGCTTATCTATATTGTTTTGTTGCTTATGCTTTGGTACCATAATTAAGAAATATCACCCAGGCTGGGCGTGGTGGCTCATGCCTGTAATCCCAGCACTTTGGGATCCCAGCCATGGCGGGAGAATCACCTGAGGAGCAAAACTCGGTCTCAAAAAAAAAAAAAAAAAAAAAAAAGAAAGAAATATTGCCTGATCCAAGGTTATGAAGATTTACATCCATGTTTCCATAAGCTTTGTGTATTTGGTCAATTCTGAGATTAATTTTTATATGTGGTGTGAGGTATGGGGTCCAGTTATTTGCATGTGGACATCCAATTGTCCCAGTGCCATTTCTTAAAACAACTGTTTTTTCTTTATTGAATAGTCTTGGCACCACTGTCAAAAATTAATTGAGCTGGGTGTGGTGGCTCATGCTTGTAATCCCAGCACTTCGGGAGGTTAAGGCAAGTGGATCACTTGAGGCCGGAGTTCAAGACAAGCTTGGCCAACATGGTGAAACCCTGTCTCTATTAAAAATACAAAAATTTGCCAGGTGGGGTGGTGTGTGTTTTTAATCTCAGTTACTCAGGAGGCTGAGCTGGACAATCATTTGAACCCAGGAGGCAGAGGTTGCAGTGAGCCAAGATGGTGCCACTGCACTCCAGCCTGGGCAACAGAGCAAGACTCCATCTCAAAAAAAAAAAAAAAAAAAGTGTCTGGAAGGGTTTGGTGTCCTTCCTTTAAAGATTTAGTACAATTCACAAGTGAATACATCTGGTTCGGGGCTTTTCTTCATTGCAAGTTTTTGATTACTAATTGTCTCTACTTGTTAGAGTCTATTTAGATTTTTCTTTTTTAGTAAATTTTGATAACATATATGTTTCAAGAAATTTGTCCATTTCATTTAGGTTATCCAATTCCTTGACATACAACTGTTCATTGCATCTTCTTATCCTTTTTATTTCTGAAAGGTTGGTAGTAATGTTCCCACTTTCACTTCTGATTTTAATAATTTGAGTCTTCTCTTTTTTTCAGTATAGCTAAAGATTTGTCATTTTTTTAATCTTGAAAAGATCAAAAGAACCACCTTTTGATTTCATTTATTTCTATATTTCCTATTCTCTATTTTGTTTATATCTCCACCCTAATATTTTTATATCTCCCTTCTCTTTGTTTTCAGTTTATCATGTTGTTTTCCCTTTCTTTTTCTTGTTTATTATTGTGGAAAGTTAGGTTATTGACTAATAACATAGTTGTTTCTTTTATAACGTAGTTGTTTATAGCTATACGTTTCTCTCTGAACATTGCTTTTGCTGCATCCCATATTTTGGTATGTTGTGTTTTTGTTTTTCATTCATCTCCAAGTATTTTCTTATTTTCTTTGTGATTGCTTCTTTGACCCATTGCCCCAACTCTTATTTATTGCCTATAAATATTTTCAGCAAATGCCTTCCAGATAGTAGCTTTGGTGCTGCATGAATTCCAAGTTAGGCAAGATAAAACAAGTTTTCTGAGTCAATCTTCTAGGGAGCTACTGGTTGATCAACCAAGGGAAAATCTTTATAAATGAGGTTCATTTTGTTTTTTCCTTTTCTGGGAATGCAGGCTTTTATTTTTAAGACTGCAGCTGAGCTGGGGAGTGAGTAGGTGATGAAAATGGGAAGTGGAGGGTAGAAGGATGTTGAAGAGGGAAACTTGTGTAGAGAAAAGACTTGAACTTTAGATTTAGGCCGAACTGAGTTTCGGTTCTGACCCTTTCACTTATTACCTATCACTTTATGCAAGAAAATCAGTGTTTAACATCTTAAACTCTGAATCTCTTTTTGCGGTAAATGGGGGCCGTGATATCTACTTTTTACGTTGTTCTGAGGAATAAATGTGCTGTAACCTGCCCAGCACCATTAATGGCACACAGTAGGTGCCCGATAAACATCAGTTCTGATCTTTTTGACAGCACCACTTCCATGAATGTAAATATGGACAACAAACTCTGGTGGTGGCAGTGTTTGAAGGAAAGAGAGAGAGAACATTCTTGCCATATGCCTAAACACTCAAACCAGTTAAGAACGGGGAAGAGAATGGATTTGATTCTCACTGGAAGCAGTATGGTGCAATGATAAGAAAGAAGGTTTTAAAATCAGATACAGTAAGTACAAGTTTCATCTTCTATTCAAATAGATGTCTGATTTAAAGTCATTATTTAAATTATAGGAACTTCAGCTTTCTCATCTGTAAAATGTAGACAGTAATACATATTATTGGACTTAATGTGAGAACTTAATGAGGTAAAACTTCTCAACATTAGCTGGAGAAAACATGAATTCTAAATCTTTACCTGCAGAAGCAGTAATATTCATTTCATCTACAGGGAGATGATGGGTGGGGAGAATATTGATGCTTCCTTTTTTGTTTACCACAGATATCAAATAAGCACTGCCTGTTTTTATTGACCATTGTAATAAGTCCCATTTCAATTGGATCATATTCATGAGTTAGGGCAGATTGGAATCGACGGTCTAGTTTCTCGGGTGAAAACAGGCTGTGGAATACTATACTATTTCTTTAAAAATAACAGCTGCTACTTCATGACTGCTTACTTGGTCTAGGTTCTTTACCCAAAGTTTTGCTAACAGCCATTGGAACCCTCCAAAGGAATTGAAGTTCTAAGGAGTCCAAACTACGTATTCAAGATTGCACAGCTTGTATGGGGCAGAGCCAGAAGATAAATGAGGATCTCTGTGAGAGCTCCCTTTCCTGCCTCAACTGGTTCTCTCCACGACCTCACCAGGCCTTTGCTTTCCCAGTTTACCCCAGGCAGAAAAGGTCTCTCCCAACAGGAAGCCTTCATAACACCTTGTCTTCACTTTTTGCATGGCTTATATATATATTTCTCTATTACTCATCAAAGTCATTCGAGTTCTTGTACTATTTCCTTGAATCAATTATACTCCCTGAGGAGGAGGGACACTATTGCTCACCATTGTATCAACAGGAATGCTTTCAGCTTCTCACAAAAGGGACTTTTAATTGTCTCACAAAGGAAGTCTGGAAATAGGTGGCAGATTATTTCTTTTAATAGACTATTTCGTTAAGCAGTTTCTTGAAGGGCCTAAGCTCTTTCTATTTCCTCTCCACCATACTTAGCGTATTCGATTTTTATTTTCTGGACTGTCACTTCACAGTTGCAAGATGGCTGTCACAGATCTAGGTATCTGGTTATTGTTCAAGATAAGAAGAGGGGAATGGACAGCACCATTGAGCCATCTACTCATGCCTGTGCCTTGTAAGACAAGAAAAGCCTCCCAGGAGCTCCCTGATTAGCTTCCCTGTACTTCCCATTCCAACACTGGGTCCCTTTGTAATTCTTCAAGTGTACAAATACTACCACTATCGAAATTTCCCCGAGTGCAGTGAATTCCAGCTGAGGAATTTAAAGACCCTTTTAGAGCCTTAGTGGCAGTTACAATCTATGTGATAGTAAGTAGAGGAGAAAGCTGAGGGCATACTTAGATACTGTACAGCTGTTGAGGATCCCTTTCTTGGAGTTGCACCAAATTTTCTACACCAACTTTATATCACCTGAAATTTAAACTCATGCCTCAGCAAAGTTACAAATTGCATGACCGCGAAGATCTTTGGGCTTGCTAACAGTCCCTTACTGTTAGGTCTGTGAGCACCAAGAGTGTACTTTAATGTCTTTTGTGATGAAGAAGGTGGACTGTGCCAGTTTCTTGCTGAATTATTACCTCTTACTTTCTTAAGAGAAAGTCTGTGTTGATCACTGACTTTCAGACCCTAAGCATATGTTTAGTTACAGTTCCCTCAGGTGCCAACAATAGGTAGAATAAACTTTAGAGATGTTTCAGGTGAATAGCACTTCACCTTATACCTTGGTACAAATTGTGAGCCAATTATTTATGACTAGGGCCCAATTTGTTTAAACCTCATTGACCTTTAATACAGTTATGACATGTGTCTTGACTTGATTCTTCCCTCTATTGATTTGGTCTGGAAAAGTAAAACAAGAGGTGAAATGGCCCCTCAGGGTAAGTTAAAATTGTAGGTTACAGCCATGTTAAATTGCTTTAGTATACTTTGTGTCCTTTAGAGTCAGAAAAATGAAGCAATAAAGTAGGTTGATGTGAGTAATTCTTGTTTTTAAAAGGACCTTGAAGTGCTCTTAACAGTATCATGGATTTGATAAGATCTGCTTCAGACTTCTTAATTTAAAATGAACATAAAGATGGTAAAGCCGAAGGAATGTTGAAATACTAGTGTTGTGCTAACAGCTTTGAAACTGAATTCATGGGAGAGGACCAATAGGAATTCTTCACTATTGTCTGCCATATCTGGGGAAAATTAAAGCAGCAGTCACTGCTAGGAATTTCCTGGGGGGCATATCCAGGTGTACAAAATATTTAGGAGGGTTTTAAATGTTTTTGCTCATTACTTATATGCTATCAAGTTCAGACAGTGTTTAAGACTTAGGGAATTTCTCAAGTTTTAAATCTTAATTTTTGTGACAGGCAAGCCTCTTAAACCTGACTGTTCATAACCTTTTCCTCTCGCCTCCCCTTTCTCTTTCTTGTCTGTGATTATTGTGGTGTTGATAGGCTAAGTAGAGAGCTGAGGATAACAGAAAACATTAATTCACATAGAAAAGGAGAGAGTGCAGCAGTAGTTGTAGAAAAGGACAGAACTTGTTTGGAGGATAAGCAGGGGAGAAAAAGGGCAAGAGCCCACATGCTAACATGAGCTGGGTTTGGGGCAGAGGATCCGGATTCTTAAAAATAGGGAGGAGAAAGAGTTGATGTATGGTTCATACAGAGAGAAATAGAGAAAGCTGGTTTCAAAACAAGTTACTGGGCACGAGGCATGGCGTGCTTTGAAATAATTAGGTATTTATTTAGGTTGCTTGTGACTTACTTTTGGATGCATGACTCTTACTATCTTTTAATGGAGTTGAATTTGGTTTCAAGGTAAGAATAAGCTGGTTTGGCTTTATTCAGGTTCCTATTCTAATTCTTGAAGTTGACATCTTTTGCTTTTTAAAGCTCTTTCTCACCTGTCAATAACAGCAGTTCAATTGATTGATTACCCATAAAGAAAGTATATGACAGACAGAAAGAGATTCAGAGCTGGAGTTTGGTGAGACACTAGAAGGTGAACCAGAAGACAGGGAATAGTTGTAGAGCACACAAAGTTGGATGAGAGTTGGAGGCTTTTGAGATAAATGGGCAGTTTGCAGGAGAAGTTGTCACTTGGACTTCAGACATTACTCAAATATTGCTTTCTTGATATCAGCTCATGCTTCCATATATTTGACTCTAGAGCTCCGTGTACGCCATTAATAACCAGAAAGTTAGTTTAAGCCCTCTAGGGCCCTGTGTAACATGATGTGCTAACTCGAAAATTCCATGCTCTAAAGATTATATGTTAAGCATATAATTCAAGAGCCTCTATGTAAGTATACTTGATTTAAGGCTTGTGAAGAGCCATTCACAAAGTGGCAATCACCGCATTGCAACCAGGGATAAGGTGGCAAGTTTAAACCAAGAAATCAATAATTCCTTTGGCCAAAAACTTCAGACTCCATTGTTGCCATCAAGGATAAGGTAGCATGTGGGAAGGAGCCAGTACTACTTGCTAGTGAGTCTTTCCAGCATGTGGTCACTTACCCTTAATATCTCCCTACTTGAAAAGATCCTTCTGTGGGATAGGGTTCTGCTCTCTTGGTCAGTGTTTGTATTCTTTCTGTGGCTGTCAAGCCTCTCCTCTGTTGAGACACGTAGAAAGCATTTCTTAAGTGCTAACATTATGAATGTTCTGTACTAGATGCAATGGTGTCTATTCTCAAAGTTCATCCTCTAAGCAGTGATAAGCATGCCACTAAGAATGGCTTATAACAAGAATTTTAAAATCACTGCGACTCTTATATAAATTGTTTTAAATACAAATTACTTTTAATAATAGTCCCGCAGTGCTGATGATGCACATGTTTGTTGCTATTTGTTCATAAAAACAGAAAACTTAGATTCATAGAGGTTAAGAAACTTGTCCAAGTTTACAGCTAAAGCTAATGGCCTACATCTTTTGATTTCATATCCTTGGTCCTTTAAAATTAACTGTATTGAGTAGAAATGAGTGATAATTAATGCAGCTTAAAAAGGCACAGTAATAATTTTGAAAAAATATTGTAATCAGAGCGGGGTGGGTGTTGTTGAAAATATGGAACTTACTATAGATACTAAAGAAGGACATGAATTTGGAAGAGGATATCTATAGAACTGAGAAAAAAAGAACAGTTGTAAGTTAATAGCGTATTTCATATACATTTTTACATATGTACCCAAATATATATTTGAGTAATAGCTAACATTTATCAAGTACTTATTCTATACCAGACATATGCTATGTATTATCTTGTGTAATATTCACAACATCCCTCTGAGATGAAACCTATTGTTAAACTCTATTTTATGGTTGAATAAATGGATGCTCGAAGAGGCTTAAGACTTAAGATCATATGTCACAGAACTAAGATTCGAGTTGCTCGGTTTCTGTAACACCACTTTGCAGAGCCATGGGTATAGCATGGGACTGTGTTATGGATATGACTGTAGAATTCAAGGTAACAAGAAGCCCTGCTTAGTGTGGAAGGCCACCTTGTGGTAAGAAGAGTTTCAGGGAGGCTCTAGAATCATTTGGTAAATGTCCCTAAATCTTCTCTTACCCCTATTTGAAGCATTTCGTCTCTGCTACTCCAACCAGGACCCTAGATAAAACTTCTTAAGCTCAGTGAATACTAAACAAGTGTAATGAAATTATGTCTTCTCACAGAAAAGAAATCTTTGGAAGAACATCTCAAATGCAACTGTAATTCATCTCTTCTCACTATCATTTCCTTCATATGGGAAAAATTCTCTTCGAGTTTTCATCCAGTATTACACTTTTATCTATAGATTCAATTCTCACAATCATTCTCCTCTTAAACAAATTTCCCTTTTTGGTCCCAGATTTCTCCTGGCCCTCACTACAAACACTCACTAGATTTCCTGTTGCCATTACCAAACTCAGTATGACTGAAACTGAGCTTATTAGCAACATTTTTGCCCCTTCAAAAGATTCCCTGCAGAAGCATCTTTGTTTCTCACTGTCTGTTCTTCTCTAGCACCACCAGAGAGTTTTATATAGACTGGGATACAAGATGATTGACTGTTTTTGGTTGACATCTTCTTAGTCCCAAGCAACTCTTACTCAAAGTTTTACTGCACATGGCTAAAAAGTATTGTTCATTTCTTAGTATTGCGATTACTCAGATCATGTATTGCTGTTACTAATAACCTCCAGTGACTTCTTTACTAGGTACTAACATTTGTTGGGGCTCAGAAAATGATGCCCCAAAGTATGGCTCTTTGGCATGCTGGTACTCATAAGAAGAACACAAGAAGCAAAGTCTCTTCTGACCTTCTCCTGTTTCTGCTCCTCTCTCTGCCCCAAGGCAGGCCATAGAAACTAGAATTCCTTTTCCCCAAGGCAGGTCATAGAAATCACATCCTTCTCCCACCACCCCCCACCCCCGGAAGCAGCTATAAGACCCAGAAACATTACTGCAACCTTACCTTGCCTTCCTGTGGAAGAACTGGCCATGAAGAAATCATCTGACCTACCTTGTCTGAAAGTAGATCATGAGACTCTCACTCCAGAAGGGGTTCTTCCATTACCAAACACAGAGGCCCAGAAGAATCTGAACTGATAGGCCTTGCTGGGTTTCCCGTCTCAGTCTATTATCATTAGATTATTCTTTTTTTGTCCAATCACATTTCTACATGGCTGTTCATTCTTCATCGAATCTAAGCACAAAAATGGACAATTTTCCCTCGGGTCTTTGGGTTTTCATTTCTGAAGTCTTCTGTGTTACATAAAACTTTGATTAAATAAATCTGCTGTGCTTTATTATTGTGATATGATTTGGCTGTGTCCCCACCCAAATTTCATCTTGAATTGTAGCTCCCATAATTCCCATGTGTTGTGGGAGGGATCTGGTGGGAGGTAATTGAATCATGAGGTGGTTTCCCCCATGCTGTTCTTGTGGTAGTGAATAAGTCTCATGTGATCTGATGGTTTTATAAAGGGTTTATCCTTTCACTTGGCTCTCATTTTCAGTCTTGCCTGCGCCCATGTAAGATGTGCCTTTGTTCTTCCCTCATCATGATTGTGAGGCCTCCCCAGCCACGTGTAACTGTGAGTCCATTAAACCTCTTTTTCTTTATAAATTACCCCGTCTCAGGTATGTCTTTATCAGGAGCTTGGAAATGAACTAATACATATTGTTAGCCTGACTTTTGTCACAAGAGTGTAGGCTATACCCTTATGATGGGTGAGGAAAGGTATCACACTTTTCTGCTCTCTGTACCTTTTTTCTTTAAAGCTTCTATCAGCCAATTAAATACACAAAGTCTATTTTCTCCATTATGTAACTCAGGCCATATTGTATCTTTTAGCCTTCCATACTTCTTAATCCATAAAAAGACAATAATATGCTAATATTATTTTTCCCTTTGTTTAATCTAAAAAATTCCTAACTCAGGCTTTTCTGAAGGTTTCAAATAATTCTTTTCTTTCTATTGGTTATATCTCTGCCCTTAAGACGAAAACAGAACAAGAAACAAAGACAAAAAAAAAAAAGCAACAAACAAAAAAACCCTCAAACCTCAACTTCTAGAGGTTTGTTCCTGATTTATTAATATCTCATTTTCCAACGTGTCAATAAAATCTCCAATCCAAACTTTCTAACTTCCCTTTTGTTGTATTTATTAACAAGTGTCCATTTTAAAGGATAGTTATCACCTTGATTAGATTGTAAATCTCCTTGAGGGCAGGAGACTGTGTCTAACCAGTAATAAGAACCCAAACATTTATTAGAGAGCTGTGCAACCTCTGGGAGGTCAATAAATACTTGTTGACTCCCTGACTCTATAAATATAAATAGCAAAATAATCAGACATTCTGCCAGCACCTAATTTGCTCCCTGTAGGTAAGGTTGTCTCTTCGGTAGCATTGATTCTTTTAGGCCACCAGGGTTCCATTTAGAGAATTACAACTGCCATGTGCTAACTGGGACTCTGGTAGCCTGAATGAGTTTCAGAGTCTCCCCGAATGAAGGACATTTCCCCTGAGACTGACTGAATCTTGCTGAATACCTAACTCAACCTTTCTTTTCTTCCACAACACTTCCCCTCTGAGAGGAAAGATTCCTTTGCCTTTAGGTCTTTTCGCCTTTTCATAAGGCAGAAACTCTCAAGTCATCAACACATAAAAATGCACTTCATTTACCATATTCTTGCTGTTTTACATTTTTAAAGGAAAGTATTGCTGAATTAAAGTGAATGCCAAGCAGGAAATTCACAATTTTCCTTGCAGCATTTTTTATAAGTGAGCAGCTTTCCAACAGATCCAGCTGCCACCAGTGCCTTCCCACCGTTTGACTCACATTCAGAATTCATTTCTATGTGCACCACAATACGAAAATTTTGCAAAGCATTCAAGGAGCATAGAATACTCCTTAGGTGTTTCATTCTTGGGTCCAGGCCCTAAAGCTTTTCTATATTGCCTAGTATTCTCCACCAAATGATAATTTTTTTAATGCAAGTTTAGAAGACCTACAACAGGATAAAGTTAATGGATGAATTAGTTGCATCCCAGCAGAGAATCTCCATCTTGGATCCTGAGGAATCTGGTGTCTTTTGTTATATAGCGAGCTAAAAATTGCAAGTAGAGTTTTAAGGAGTGATTTGAGTGTCCTGGAGTGTAAAGACTCCAAGTTCCCAATTCCCACAACAGGACTGAAATGCTTATGAATTCAAGAGATTTATGAGCAATTCTTCTGTTGTGTTAAAACATGTGCAATTCTGGGTAAGTTGTGAGAGAGGTAATGAATGCCATGCTTTGATAATACCGGTCCATTCTCATTACAGATGTTCTGAATGCCTTACCCTCCTTCCACATGCCCCTCTTGCAGTGCCTAATAATAGCACTAGCATGGGCTGTTCCTGTGTCTCTTGAGAAAGTCATCCACACTGGGTGCACAACCAAAAGAACACAGCTACTCCAATGGCACACCCTTCGTCCTGCTGGGGAATTGTGTTACCTGCTTGTTTTACCTGAAGCTTTCTTTTGCTCCTGACCCAGTTTCATTCCTTTTGCATTTCTTGATTTTTCTCACTCTGCACCATTTTATTTACACACTTGTTTCCTACCAGCATGGCCCTCACCCACCTTCCTTTGTATCCAAAGAGATGATGCTCTACGGTTACTCTTACTTAATCCCTGGAGTCTGAACTGCACAATATTCATTGCCCTACACCATCTCTCCATTAAATTTCTATTTATATGAAGCCTTTACTGATAGTAATCATCAATATTTGCTGAACACTTCCTGTGGGCCAGGCACTGTGCTGGGTGCTTATGCTATGTACAGATGTGAATCTGTGTATATTATAGCATTTATAATTGTTGTTATCGATAGCTGGTGATACTTTTAACTTCTCTAAACTACTAACTTTAGAGAGAAAAGATTGAATCTTATTTATCTTTATGTCTTTCCCCATCAACTCAGAGCCTGGCACCAAATAAATTGCTCAGTAAATGGTAATGATAATATTGGTTTGGTAGAGACATCATTAGGAAGTAAATTTTAATTTACAGAAGTTTATTCAACTTTCCATCACTATCATAGTATTATGGCTTGCAATTTTGGCACTCCTATGGGGAATATTTATAGACTACTTGGGCAATTTACAATTATCTTCTCTTTTTGTACAATACTAGCTAATCAATTGCATATTAAAATAAAGGTCTGTATAAATAGTCTGGATTAAAATATTTGTGTTGCAAAAATCAGTACAATATAAACACACAAGCAACATTGTTAGCAAACAGCCTGAAGTAATCCTGTACTTCATGAGACAGTGCTCTAAATGAAAGTTAAGAGTCTGGACCAGTGCTCAGGTTTCAGGAAATCCCTTCTCTCCACCTTTTTGACTTGACTTGTTTAAATATTTCCTACGGATTTAACATGTATGTAGATAAATTGTCTGAAATGGTTCATTCACGGTTTTTGTTTGTTTTTTGAAGATACTACTAATAAAGCAAGGTAATGTGTTAACTTAGTACAGAGAAAATTGTATTTTTAATCCTAACCCCCTGTATGACAATATATTTTGATCACAGGACATAACATGAAAATGTTGATGGCCTGGTACAACTCATCATTTTTTTCTGGAAAAAGCATCACAATGAAGGAGTGTCTATGGTATAGTTTTTATTTTTTTTTTTAAAGTCACAGACTCTTTATACAATGTGGTGGCCATTTTATCTGAATTAAAGCGTTCTTTCTGAATTTTTATTTTTCTTTTTGTTCTAATTTCCATCTCTAGATTTTCTCTTTTATGCATGCTAAATTTAAATGTGAAAAACAGCCTCAAATCCTAAATAATGGATGGAATACAGGAAAACATAGACTGATTATTGCAACACTGCATCATATATTATATAAAGACAGAGTCTCAGCAATTTATTTGGCTGTGTCTGGGTGCTTGCTTAGGGAGCTTGAGATCTGTTCTTTCATTCTATCAACAGCTCTTGCTGTCAATTAATTAGAATATATATTCCTATTAATTCAAGGATGTGTGATGCCTTCTTTATGTATACTACAAGCATTTTCATGAAACGACATCTGTCCTCAGTTATAACATGTAGCACTCCCACCCTGAATTTTACTGTTTCTTTCCCAATCTCCATATTGTATGCTTGCCAAACTGTATAGACACCTTCAGGATTGGAAATACATGGCTGCTTTTAGTAACATTTTAAAATGTTAAGAATATAGATTTTTGCTTGATCTCTTTACAAACATAACCAAGTAAAACTAATTGAACAGACAAGGAAATTAGGCCACCTATGATTTGGCTATAATATGCAAACCAAATGGTTAAATATCCTTCCACAATGGATTTCCCCTCAACAGATATAACTATCTTACAGAAACTAAAGCCCCACATCCACTTCTGAAATAATCTCAACATTTTGAAAATAGAGGTGCTAACCTCATCCTCAATTATTTTCATCCTCAAATCTGCATTTCCTTATGGAATTCTGTACCTCAGCTAATGGCATTACAATACACCCTGTTGCCTCAGCTAGAACTCTTCAAGTCATCTTTGACTTATGTCCCTTATTTTCCACGTCCAATTGATCACCAGACCTGTCAGATCTCTGTCAGAAGTGTCCTCTGGCTAAAGTCCCTTTTTATCATCCTCACGGCCACTGACTTAGACCCTCATCATTTTTGTTTAGAGTATTAATGCAGCCTCCTAGCTGATCTCCCTGGCATCTATCTTCCTCAAGTCCATTCTTTACATAGACATCGAAATGAGCTTTCTAAAAACGATTCTCATCAAGTTACTTCTCTCCTTCAAGACCTCAGCTGGAGTCCAGTTGTTCACAAGATGAACTCTAAACTCCTAAGCTGGGCCTACATGGGGTTTGCAGCTGGGCATCAATTTACTTCTCCAGTTACAGCTCTTGTTGCTTTCTGTGTTGATGCTTCTCTCCAATTCCATTCCTAAACACCCAGATCAAACTCTTGTAGTGGTTAATTATCTTCATTAAGGCCTTCACGCATGCTTTCCCACTGCCTGGGGATGCTTCTTTTCTCCTTCGCTATTTAGCAAACTCTTACCTTTTAAGCATGTTAATATCACTTCCTCTTCAAGTCTTTCCTGACACCTACAGGCAAAATTATTCTTACCTTGCTCTAGACTTTCTCATCATGCTGATAATACTTCTATTATAACGTTTACTGCTTTCTTTCTAATTACCTGTTAACAACAGTTTCCCCAGTCTGGGCAACATAACAATACCTCATCTCTACCAGAAAAAAAAAAAATTAGCTGGGTTTGGTGGCATGCACCCACATCCCAGCTACTCAGGAGACCAAGGCAGGAGGATTGCTGAACCTAACAGTTTGAGGATGCAGTGAGCTATGGTCACCCCACTGCACTCCAGCCTGGATGACAGAATGAGACCCTGTCTCAAAAACAAATCAAAACAAAACAAATCCAGTTGTAAACTCTTTGGAGAGAGGGTACTCCTAATATCTGATTCATATTTGAATTTGCCAAGTACAAGAACATTTAATAAATGTTGCATGAATGAATGATCTATATTGACCTTCTCCCCATATTATAGTGCTTTGTAACCACATGAAATCATGTTTTTACTTATGAGAGCTTCTGTTATAACATGATGTATTCTTTCCTGAAAAGTTCAGTATTCTGCAAAAACAAGACAGAGCTAACACCAACAGTGAAGAAGAGCTCAGCCTAGGTGACATAGTGAGACCCCATCTCTATAAAAAGATAAAAAATTAGCTGGATGTGGTGACTGCACCTGTAGTCCTAGCTACTCTTGAGACTGAGGTGGGAAAATCACCTGATCCCAGGGGTTCAGGCTGCAGTGAGCTATGATCTTGCCACTGCACTTCAACTTCGGCAACAGAGTGAGACCCTGTCACTAAAAAAAAAAGGAAGTGGGAAGACCACTCAAAATCTCATAACATTTGTAATCAGAGCCCCAATAAAAACAATAGTTGGTATCTGAGCTGTTAGATCTCCATAGAAGTCTCCTCAGTATGGCTGGACACTGCCATAGTAGATATTAATAACACACAGTAATATTAGGGTATAAATGCTGATAAAACTTTGATTAGTGTTGAGTTTAGTTTCTGTAAGATAGTTAGTTTGATTAGTAGAGAAGGAGCTTTGCTGAGATAATGTGGATGGAATTGGAGTCTGAGCTAATGGCACAGTTGTCAAGGTGGGCTTGGGGCAGTGCAACCTGCCCACAAGCCGAGAGTCTTAGGAAGCTGCCTCTGGGGCAGTGACTACCTTCCATCTGTGGCTCTAGCTCCTTCATGGTCCCAACTCCCATCGGGTGATCCTCTGCTGGGGTTTTGGCTGGCTCTAGATAGCCTGGCTTCTGAGCTCTGGGAACAACACCTCTTCTCTTTGTCCCTTGGATGTGGCAGAGCTTCCTGCTGTTGCTAACTGCTGAATTGCTTCAGCTTTTCCATCATTGAGTTACCATTTCCTTATATTAAATTGTCTCTACATCAAAGATCTCAAGTGTGTTTCCTTGACTAGCTCCTGATACGCTGTTGAAAACAACATAGAGTACATTAGATATAATGCAGGTTCCCATTGCCCAACTTGTAGAAAAAGTCACCATGTCGGTCTCCACCCTCTAAGAGGACAATGCCAGTTTATTGCCCAAATATATTAAATGAAGTCTTATGAATAATTCCTAAAGTATTAAGAATGCTCATAAATGGTTTGCTAAGAATTGCTCACAGCCCCTCGATCATGTACTTGACCTGGGTCATGCCTCTCATCTCCGGAAGAAGCTATAGAGCTTTGCTGCTGCTGCTTCTGGTATTTTAGGACACAGCCCTGGTGACTGTGCCCAGGACCATGGTGTTTAAATGGTCGTTTCGCTGGTTTAAGTAGTCGATTAACAGCAGAAGTGATTGGAATGTGCTGAGAATTCCAAACTTTCTGTTGTCTTTCTCCTCAACCAATTCATAAGAAACAAGAAAAACTTCAATTTAACCTGAAAACAAGCAAGTTCCAGATCCTTTGAGAACTGCTGCAATGAGAAGTATAGCAGCAGCTTAAAAAGGCACAGGCTCAATAGGTATACACTCCAAAACTCTGTGCTAGCTCCTCTTGCAAAAGATGATTTTTGATGTTTCCGGAAGAATAGGAGGATGGCATCTTCCTTGTACCCTCATCTAACATTTGCTATTGCAACTAATCCACATTTTATTGATTAAAAGGATTCTGAAGCCGTCATCACACAGGCTAAGGAAAGAGTAATGCTACTCTTTTGAGTTAGGATTAAGTTGTGTTTGTTAATGGGTATGGAAAAACAATATTATAGTTGGCTTCTAGATAAATACTGCAGAGACCTCTTGTAAATCCTCCAGTAATTTTTTGTAATCCTTCACAAGTAGTAAAATCATTGCTGTGAGGCAGACAGGAGATGAATCCACAAATAAGACATCTGTTATTGTTATATCAATGATGATATATGCCCAACTCTTAAATAACAACATTTAACAAGAAATGGAACCTTATCCAAAATGAGATCTCACTCACTTCCATGACTTCATTTGCTACATTAATAAGAGTAAACTGAAGTTTATAATTGGGTGATCTTATCTATTAGCGTTAGTAATATATCACAGGTATAAGGCTTTATATTTTAGATTAACGGAACTCAAAATGTTGGAAAAGTCTTACGTTAATATACAGCATGCATGAACAGATGAAGACAATGATAAATTAAATAAACAGAAAAGCATTAGGGTTGTTTGCCTTTTGTTCTATGTTTTCTAAAGAAAATTTGTACTATCTCCCCCCCTATTTTCAGTTTATGTGTTACAAATTTAAACTATTTTACAATCATATATTACCACAACAACTTCAGAATATTGAGGATTCTAGTGTTTTAATAAGATATTAAGATACCAGGCCTTAATATTTAAAATGAGGGCACCCTGGCTCACGCCTGTAATCCCAGCACTTTGGGAGGCCATGGCAGGCAAATCACTTGAGGTCAGGAGTTCGAGACTAGCCTGGCCAACATAGTGAAATCCGATTACTTCTAAAAACACAAAAATTAGCTGGGTGTGGGGTCATGCGCCTGTAATCCCAGCTACTCAGGAGGCTGGGGTGGGAGAATCACTTCAACCCCGGAGGCAGAGGTTGCAGTGAGCCAAGATCATGCCACTGCACTCCAAATTGGGCAACAGAGTGAGATACTGTCTCAAAAGGAAAAGATGAAAGGAAATGACTGGTTAGTGCAAAAAAGTAGTGGGAGAGGTATTAGGTAGGTAAGCCCTACTTAAGACTCACCGTATTTCTAATGCAGACTGTACTCTAGCATCATACATAAAAAGAAGAAACCATGTTATCTTTCTCTAAACCCATGCAAAGCACCCATTCTGGACTTTCATCAGACCTGCTTTTCAAACTACAGGTTGGAGAAATGTGGTTCTTTCGTGTGTGTATATATTTCTTAATATGAAAACAATATTTAAAAATTTGACTTTTTATGCCAGGTGCAGTGGCTCACACATGTAATCCCAGCACTTTGGGAGATCGAGGTGGGCTGATCACCTGAGGTCAGGAATTCAAGACCAGTCTGACCAACATGGAGAAACCCCATCTCTAATTAAAATACAAAATTAGCTGGGTGTGGTGGTGCATGCTTGTAATCCCAGCTACTCAGGAGGCTGAGGCAGGAGAATTGCTTGAACCTGGGAGGTGGAGGTTGCAGTGAGCCGACATTGTGCTATTGCACTCTAGCCTGGGCAACAAGAGTGAAACTCCATCAAAAAAAAAAAAAAAAAAATTGACTTTTTAAAAAACAGGGCACTTAACCATACTGAGAAAATTTGGTCCATATATATATGTATATATGACATAAAGCTGTCTAACTACTGATCATATTAATCTGTGAAGCTACTCATGAGACAAATGATCAGTCTTTACCTTTCTCACTGTTGGGCCTAAAGATACGTGTAAGTGCTAAGGCCCTTCATCTGTAGTCTCAGTCCTGCTACATCCTTGGGCTCAAGTCTTGACACTGGGAAGAACATTAGGAGATTTTTGCCTTATCGGGGGTGGGATCTAAAATTAGTCTTGCTTCCATAAGATCTCTAAGACCTGCTGTCTAATGTTAGTTCTGGTACTCATATATCCCCTAAGATATAAGTTTCCCTTCATCTTTCTGTGCAAATCCAGTGAGTGCAAATAGGCATATCCTTGGGTTTTCAGATAAACATTGCAAGATCCTGTAGGCACTGGCTTTCTGCCCTAGATTCCAGACCTCTGGCAGATAGATGCCTTGCCTATCTCTTGTCTGCCAATGTTCCCAGGGGCTAGAACTCTTCTCAGGTACTTCTAGTTCCCAAATAGAGTCCTGATCCTCAAATGGTCTGAAACCCAAGAATGTGACACTGTTGCACACTAAGTCTGAGATCACAAAGGACTCTCATAGTAGTCCTCACAGATAGATGAACTCCTATGAATACAGATGCTAATTTGTATTACTGTAACATAATAATGTAATAGTGGCCAGCTCTTCTGCTGGGTCAGCTTTCTAGCTTCATATCAATCTGCTCCTGCTTTCTGCTTTTTACCCCTCACCCCCTGAAGTCTTAGTATGCTCCACAGACTGAATTATACAAATTTGACAATTTTTACTGGTTTCAACAGGTTACATCAGCTTTAATGAGACAAAATCATGAATTATTTAAGTATCTGATGGATTATATTACTTTCACCTCAAAAGTAATGTATATTGAACACATAAAAGGTATTGTCATTCAGTGTGAGGAGACGGAACTGTAAGACCTTGTTTCTGTCCTCAAAGTGTTTGCATTCCAATTGGATACACACACACACACACACACACACACACACACACACACACACAGACTCATACACAGCACAAGGTAATATAAATGTCACTGAACCATAAGAGAAAGAAAGATAACATAACTCTAGGTGGGGTGGACAAAGAAAGCTTCATGCAGGAGGTGGGGCTCAGAGTGATAAAGGAAAAAGCAGATGACAGATGCACAGGGAGAAAAAAAAAGTAAAAAGAAACAGATAGCAAAGTTCGAAGAAGGCAAGCCAGTGTCACTTATAAACAGCATCTAGAAAGGACTGTGGGGAAAGATTTTTTTTTTTTTTGTATTTTTAATCAGTCTCAATCGGGAGGGACAGAGCCTCCTCAAGGCTATAGCAAAATTGGGAAGAGCTTTCTGGCCTCCAAGCTTTGGGGATAACATGCCATATTAGTGACAACCACTAATGGGAGAAAGCACTGGCTCCACCAGTGGTGCTGTAAAGAAACCTAAGATGTGGTGTTTTCAATTTCGTATTTCAATTCATAATTCTTTCATAATTCTATAAAGGCAAAGTGCACCCTTTTTCACTTCCATTGAAAACCCCAGGTTTTTCTGGGGGCTTCCTTTTCCCAACAACGTTACTCTTGTACATTGCAATTGCATTTTTCATGTGCTATATGGAAACAGTGAATTGAGGAAGGAGATCCATCCTGGGTATGGCATCTACCTCTTACCTAACGAGAGAAAATGTCAATTCAGATGGTCTTACCTAGTACTAGGAGCATGAATTGGGGTGTCAGCGGGAGGAAAGGAGGGAGAGAGTAAAATCCATTTCCTGCTTGAAACTGGGTTTGGAAATACAGAGGCGCTCTGGAACTGTACGTGCTCTTAGTGAACGATTTAGAAAGTGAAGTGGTAAAGGTTTGTGCGCCCTCTCATCTCACTCCTATGCCTCTCTCCTACCTACCTCTGGCCCATCACCTCTCTCTCAGCGGCTCAAGACTGTTATCACATCTCACTCATGTATGTCCTTTCCAACAGAGCACTCGAATTCAACATTTTCCCTTTCCACCTACCCCACCCACAACTCCTACAGTCTCAATAACAGCTGTAATATATGCTGTTTATTGAATGCTTAAGATGTACCCAGCTTGGCTGGGCACAGTGGCTCACACCTGTAATCCCAGCACTTTGGGAGGCCGAGGCAGGCAGATCAGGAAGTCAGGAGTTCGAGACCAGCCTGGCCAACATGGTGAAACCCCATCTCTACTAAAAATACAAAAATTAGCCGGGCATGGTGGCGCGCACCTGTATTCCCAGCTACTTGGGAGGCTGAGGCAGAAGAATCGCTTGAACCCGGGAGGCAGAGGTTACAGTGAGCCAAGATTGTGCCACTGCACTCCAGCCTGGGTGACAGAGCAAGATTCCATCTCAACAAAACAAAACAAAAATAATGCACCCAGCTCACACATTATTTTATCTAATATTTATCCTCTCACGAGGAAACATCAACTCTACTAATTGAATGTAGAGTGACCAGCCCAACGTCCCTGACCATCAGTTTCCTCATTTATAGAATGGGGAGAGGTATTTATTATACCTTATAGATCAGTTTCAGCATTACAAAGGAGGAAACAGAGGCTCAGAAACTTAGGTCACACACAGTGAAAAGTGCTGAGCCAGGGTTCATAGCTATGGGGTGTGACAAAAATTTGTACCTATTTCATTCTACTGTGCTACAGCATGAAAATGTCAAGCTCTGATTGTGAGGTGAGTGACATGAGACTTTCTGAGTACCTAGAGTCAGTCACCAGATAAAATGCAGAATGCCAGTTAAGTTGAAGTTTCAGGTAGATGACAGTTGTTTTTTTTTAGTTAAGTGTGTGCCAGATATTGCATGGGATATACTTATGCTTTATTTTTTTTTATTTACCTGAAATTTAAATTTCACTGGGCATTGTGTGTTTTTTCCTTCTAAATCTGGCAACCTGACTAGTATTCCATAGATCACACTGTGTGTACACTGCTGAAGAGTAAGGCATATGCTCCTTAAGGCTAAAAGGAGGTACACTTTTATTGCCAAGTAATAATAGTCTGTTAGAACTGAAAAGTTACTTAGAGGTCATGTAGTCCTCATTTTACCAATGAGTAAGCTAAAAATTTACATTTCCACCCTGAGAAATGACTGACACAAAGTCATACTGCTTATAAAGGACAGAGACAAGACTTGAAGTAGGGCTTCATTGTCCTTGTTTAATGTTGAACCCTACCACAGTCAGAGCTGTTGAAAATTTTACAATGGACCTGAGGTTTGCTGGTGAAAGAAGCATGGCAGTCTCATGTATTATAGTTGTTTAATAAATACTTTGACCAAAATGATGACTTTATACTGAATCTGGTGCTTGGCACAATGCTTTATGTGGAATAGGCAAGCTATTAATACATGTTGATACTGCTGCATGGAATAGACACACTATTAATGTTTGTGGATATTGTACAGTATTAATGCTTATTGCTTTTACATGGAGTAGGCACACAATTAATGCTTGTCACACGCATATAAATGACTATAACCATAAATGCACACATACATATTCATCCTTAGGACTTGAGAGAATACCTTCTACATGAATTGTTAAATGCCCTTGGTAAATATGAAACTAAATCAAATCAACTAATTTTTGATATCTGAAGTCTATAGTAGCTAATAGAAAAACCAGGGCTGGATAACATCCAAATTAGGGGATAATCAAAACCTTAGAGCTGTGCTATTCAAAATAGTTGCCACTTGGCACACATAGCTATTGAGCATGTGACAGGTGGCTAGTCCCAACGGAGATGTGCTGTGAGTATAAATTGCACATAGACTTCAAAGACTTAGTACAAAAAGGTGTAAAAATCACAATACTTTTCATATTAGTTGCATTTTAAAACATTTTTGATACACTGGGTTACAAAAAATATATCATTAAAATGAATTTCACCTGTTTGCTTTTGCTTTTTTACTATGGCTGACAGAAAACTTAAAATTATATAAGTGTATCATAATGCTTCTGTTGGACAGCACTGTTCCAAAAAAGATTTATTATATAAACGGAAAAAAGAGATTGGGGTACATATCCCCCTCACCGTCTTTCTGCGATAGTATTTAACTCATTTATTTGCTTCATTGAAAATTTATGAAACTATTTTGGAAAGTGCAAACCATTATGGAAATCTAACATATCTTTATAATCATTGTTCTTAAGAATGAAAATGCTTGACTAATAGATTTTCTTTTCAGAACACATTAAATATTTACTGATCTCAGGCTGCTTACCTCTTTGGGGTAAGTCATTAGGCGGAGTTCAATTAAATGCCTCAGTTTCCTCATCTATGTGCAGGAGTCTCTGAAAGAGAAGGTCTGCTCCCAACACCCACGGAACACAGGACTGCCAGAACAATGAGTAATGTGGCCCCATTGTTGCTGACAGATGGGAATCATTCACTTCTTAGTGTATGTTTTCTGAAATGGTTTTGAGTTCACGCCCCCATTGCGGCGGTTGCCATGGTCATATGCTTTACGGCATGAGCCCCTTGCCCCTTACTTTGCCTTCTCCGAAAAGAGAGAGCCTTGTTGCCAGTTTCACTATTGTAAAAATATTTTACTAGTCAGTGCTTTTGTAATCTCTTCTTGTATTTCCCATTAAACTGAGTAATGCATAGATCCAGATAATAAAATCTATCAGATACAGAAAGAGGCAGAATCTGATTCCATTTCATTACAAAGTGCCCTAAGAAAGTCTCTTGCATGCGGAGTTGCCTCTAAAGTCCTCTCTGGCTCTGGCAATTCGACATTTTAAGCTCTTACTTTTGGCATGGAGGCTCTTTTGCATTTTTGGTTAGTGGCAGAAACCAAAATGTCTCCTAGTGATGTCCACTTTTGTCCAATAGAGGAAAAGATGAATATTTTGAGGTTTTTTTTTTTTTTTTTTTGGCCATTTCACCCTCATCTTTGTTAGTGTATCTGCACTCCACCTGACCTTTCTTGGTTCTGTTTTTAATTCTCCTCATATACCAGCTTTTAGTGGAGACTGTGTGCTTTAAGTAACGAAGGTCAAATTTCTGAGCCCTTGTATGCTCGCCCAGTGATTTCTAGCCCTCTTTAATCCTTCCCTACACCAACTGCTGCGGTAATGAGGGGCAAGGGGCGGCTGAGGATTGAGGTCACGGGCTTTCAGTTTGTAGTTATATATTTCATTTCTCTGGTGCTTACGTGGAACAGCTCCTCTTAGTTTCCAAGAGGTGGGTTTAAAAAAAAAAAAAAAAAGAAGAAGAAAAGGAAAACTCTCTGAATTCCATGAAAGTGTATTGATATTGTTTGTATTTATCTTTTCCTGCCACATTGTGCATCCGTTAGTAAAGGGAAGGAGAAACTCTCAAAGTCATAAAAAGAAATGCATCTGAATGTCCACAATACATGCTCTCACTTGGCCATTTGGAAGAAGTTGTGGTCTTCTGCCCAGAAGTGTCAAAGTACAGAGGAGTTTCTTACTGACTAAAGAGCTACCACAGCCTCTGCTCTCCTAATTTAAGGCGTATCTTCTGCCTATCACCTCTCAGGATGTTCATGCATTAAATGCACCCTCTCTTTAAATCTCTGCAGGTATGCCTAAAGACAGAATTCTAAAGATATCGTGTTACTAATTCAGGACCCGTTAAACATATTTGTAATTATTCTATAGCCTTTATTGTAGAAGAGAACCAATTTAAACTGTCAGTATGTAAGAGTCAGTCCTGAAAATCTTAATGGAAACTATATGTTGAATTATAGGTTGTGTATAAAGCTGTTATTATAGTTTTAGACTGTAATACCGAAGACTACTGTACTTGAGGTCTTTGACATTATTCATGAGATACTGTAATAAATGTTTTCCCCACTAGGATGGACAAATTGGAAATAGGAAGAAAGAAAAAATCACATTATTTATTTGTTTCTGTGTTTGTTCATTTATTTATTCAAAGGCATTCAACAAATATTTATTGAGCGCCGATTATATGCCAGGTACTCTGTTTGACATTGGAGATGCTCTGTCTACTGACAACTACGTGTTAATAAAAAGAGTTGAAAAATTATTTAAATAATTTAGAAACTATTTTCCTTGTTTTGACTATTAGGTTTAAAAAAATTTTCTTGGCCAGGCATGGTGGCTCATGCCTGTAATCCCAACACTTTCGGAGGCCGAGGTGGGTGGATCACCTGAGGTCAGGCGTTTGAGACCAGCTTGACCAACATGGTGAAACCCTGTCTCTACTAAAAATACAAAAATCAGCCGGGCATGATGACACATGCCTGTAGTCCCACTACTTGGGAGACTGAGGCAGGACAATTGCTTGAACCTGGGAGGCAGAGGTTGCAGTGAGCCGAGATTGTGCCACTTTACTCCAGCCTGGGTGACAGAGTGAGACTCTGTCTAAAAAAAAAAAAAAAAAAACTCTTGCTATATGATGAGCACTCTACTTAGTCTTATGGGCACAGTGGTATCAGTTCAAACCTTTAAGGAGCTTCCATTCTATTAGGTGGATATAAGATAGACATCGACTTCTATAACAAGAGAGTACTTGTGGCAGATGCCAGAGAAACACATAAGCTGCACTGGAGGTACGGTGATGGCAAGGATCACTCATAACAGAAAAGGCCTCACAAAGGATATTAGGGAAAATTGCCAGAGGAAATGATATTTAAGATAGACCCTGAGAGATCCTAACAGGTGAAGACTAATAGAGAGCAACAAAGAAATTGTAGGATGAGAGACCATCAGCAAGACATGGCTAAGTCCAAATGGTACGTATGGCACATAAAATAAAGTGGCAAGACACAAAACCCCATAACTGAAGGACCTTGAATGCAAGAACCAAGGATTTGGATTGCATTTTGTTGGCATTATCAGAGATGACACATGATGAAATGGGGGTCTCCACTTTCAGATTTCTTTTGATTTTCTTCTGAGATAGAGTCTGCCTGTCTTACCCAGGCTGGAATGCAGTGTGATGATCTTGGCTCACTGCAACCTCTGCCTCCTGGGTTCAAGCGATTCACCTGCCTCAGCCTCCAAAGTAGCAGGGATTGCAGGCATCTACCACCACGTATTGTATTTTTAGGAGAGACAGGGTTTCACCATGTTGGCCAGGCTGGTCTTGAACTCCTGACCTCAGGTGATCTGCCCACCTTGGCCTCCCAAAGTGTTGGAATTACAGGCATGAGCCACTGTGCCCGACCCACTTTTAGATTTCGGTTTTTTAAATATATATAGGTATATATTTTTTGAGATGGAGTTGCCTAGGCTGGAGTGCAGTGGCATGATCTCGGCTTACTGCAACCTCCGCCTCCTGGATTCAAGCAATTCTCCTGTCTCAGCCTCCTGAGTAACTGGGACCACAAGTGCACACCAGCATGCCCAGCAATTTTTATATTTTTAGTAGAGACGGGGTCTTACTATGTTGGCCAGGCTGGTCTCGAACTCCTGACCTTGTGATCCACCCACCTCAGCCTCCTAAAGTGCTGAGATTACAGGCGTGAGCCACCGTGCCCGGCCTAGATTTCTTTACTCTTGCAAGTAAGTGCTGGGAATCTTGTAGTGCTCAAGAAATGGTGAAGAGAAAAGCAAGCTTGCATCAGAAAATAAACTTCCATGGCTTTATAGTTCTTGCTTTGTTTCTCATTTTACTCATGTTTTTTTCTGTGCTAAATCTTTTTCTGAGCTATTACGGTTTTGAGTTTTATAGAATAGTGCTGGAATTGTTAAAACATTCACATTAATGAGTGAATGATAGCAAAGCATCATTATATTAAAACTTTTCTAGAAGTCAACAGTAGTGTTTACTTTGTACTAAACCCAAATCATTGCACTTCAGAGAAGTAATCTTCAACCATGTTGGACATGACTCTAAACTGAGGATTCTAAGGATGAGTGAGTGGCACTGAAGCAAGTCGGTGTTCCTGTTAGAAGGATTCCATGCAGACACTTAATGTCCCCAGCAGTTGTGTTATGAGAATGAGAATGGAATTCCCCCAAATTGCCAGCACTTAGGCATAATAAAAGCAACTGAAAATGGCAAAGTAGAAGCAGAGAGAGAGTCTAAGTGAGAAAACTTCTAGATTGTAAAATTCCATCCCTTTTTATGACTTTCTGAGAAACCCTCTTCCAGATTATGTTCTGAAGAGCAATCAGATGAAAATATTTGGAACATTATTGTGTGTATGTTTCTGTGGGGGAGTGTTAAATGCACACATTATGGCTCTAAGTTGCATATTCATTTCAAAATGTTACATATAATACTTAAATACTTTTTTTTCTTATAAACGTCCACTTGATACTGCAGTCTATAGAGTAACAAGTGAAAGTCCTTTCCTGCCTGAGGACTCGCTTCCCACCCTTGTCTTTTCTTGTCTACTCTCTTAGAAGTTATCACTGCTCTCTGATTTCCAATTCTTTGAGAACTTTTCCCATGCATGTAGACACACACACACTCACCCTTACATACTGTTTTACCTTGTTGATTCATATAATATATATTGTTCCACAACTTGCTTTTTGAGAACATTCCACTTGTAAACAGAGATTTACCTTATTCTTTTAGTTGTTATATAGATCTACAGAATAAGAATTTGTATAGCTTATTAACCACTCCTTTGTTGGCAGGCATTTAGGGTGTTTCCAGTTTTTTCACTACTAAAACCAATGCTGTCAATAACCATCTTCCTAACTCCATTTGTGCATGTGTAAGACTATCTCCTCAAGACGGATTCCTAGAAGAGGACATGCTCGGCTAAAGAGTACCCACATAAAAGAAGACAATAATAGCCTATTTCCGGTGCATTTATGTAAGATTTTGAAAAAAATCTTTATTCTTTGGCAAAGATCTGAATCTAGTTGAAATTCTAAATCCAGGCACCTATCAAAATCGTTCCCAAACTGCTTGTTATTTTTTCAGATTATGCTCAAAATCTACTCTGGAAGCAAAATTCTGTTTGTGAAGCGATATGCCAATTATATGCTTTTAGATTTAGGTGTTGCGGCTCCATTTTCTGACTTTACCAGATAAAATTACACATGGACTCTACAAAGTAAAGCATGGACCTCAAAAGTACATAAGACAATTAGTTAGGTAGACACTTGCTTTTGGATAATATAGATTATTTAGAGCTCTGAGTGACAAAAAAATATGGATGAAATTAAAGCCTTATTCTGAGTATCCATTACTGGTTTATTTCTGGCATAGTTGTCAACAATGCTTTTTTACATTTTGTGTTTCTTAAATGGTCTTCCAAGCACACTAAGCATTAAATACATAGGCAAATATTAGCAAAATCTAACAACTTCATTTTTTTAAAACCTTCACATGTCCAGGGTGTCTTAAAATGTGAATTTTATACAATAGGTTCTTTAGTTTTTCAACAAGCTACCACAGGGTTAGAAGTGAGTAAGCCGAAAGCCCTGACTGAGTTTTGGGATTGAAGCTGATGGGAATATTCTCCAGAACCTAGCTTAAATGGAATGCATCCCCCTTCTGTTGGTCAGTGGCCTTTATAATGTGGACATGGAAAAGAGAGGGTTGGGCATCCGGTCTGTGCAGGTGGAAACAATTAAGATTCAAAAGCGATTCTGAAAACGGATTTGCTTTTCTCTTTATTCTCCACATAAAAAGTAGTGCTAGGTTCCTAAAATCTTTCACCCACTCACTAAATAAATGCATTAGCAGAACATTTGAGGTTTTATTGCTTATGATTTAGAATCTATCTTACATAACATATGGAATATGTATATATATACATCTATAAACACACATATATGGTCAAATCTGTGTTTCACATCAAACATCTACTGTATGTTTCACTAGGGAGACAAGACCCATGTGTTTTGCAGAAGCTTTTAAAGCTGTTTCATTTATTTTATTAGCCTTTAATGAATGTAATTAGAACCCAAGTAATTAAATGCAATTGTGCTCAGTATGTTCCTGTTGTAAATTGCCCTAAACAATGTGCATCGTGTGAACAAATTTGTGGGATTAATCGAGGATAGATAATGTTTTTGGATAGTATTTCACACTAAACGGCCGCAGAGAGAAACAAAGAAGCTGGCGCAGTGTCATTAATCTTAGTCAACTGGCAGCTCTGGTGTAATTTGCATGACTTAGACAGTGACACAGGATGAGGCTTGCTTGGGATGGGTGTTAGATCACTATGATACGTATGTATTTATTCCCCTTTAGTCTCCTGATTTATAAGCAGAAAGAAGTTTGTATGTGGAAACGGATGAAAACAACAGTGTTAATGGAAGGAGTTATAGATTACCAAATTATTACTGGCAATATACATGTTCCTTTGTTTTCATATTGAGCATTTCTGTTTTATGGATGTTAAAAAGACATCTGTGAATCCCTGTCAGGAAAAAAAAAAAAAAAAAGGCAGATATATTGTGGCTGGATAGTGGGATACCAGTAGAAGAAGTTTGGCTTTTTATTTTCTTCCTTCTAGATCTAATATACATTGATTCATTGCTTTAGGAACCTGTCCCTTTCAGGAGAGGCACTTTTGAATTGCATTACAGAAAACCGTCAAACTCCACTTAAGAAAATATCATTTGGAAATAAGCTCTTGGAAACATGGATGGCAAATGCAAATGCATTCCTTTTTCATCATAAGATGTAGAATGCAACTCTGAATTACAGAAACAATTAGATAAGACATTCTAAGAAAAGCACACAAATTGAGCTTCAAATGTCATAAGAGATGACAAATAAAAGGTAAATGAATTTGGGGAATTTTGAACTGAAATGACCATGCCCTCATGACCTAACGGACATGCTAATCTTAGCATACACAAGTGTATCTGACATTTATGAGCAGTTGGCCCAGGCCATTGTGTTCTTTTTCTTTTGATCGAGATAAAGTTGCTTTCAAAATTACCTATAACGTGGCCAGATAATTTTGAGGAAAGCATATAGAGCTACTTTCTTTGCAAGTGCAATAATTATACATAAGCTATATTTAAATATTTGTGGGGAACCCTTATGCACAAAGAGGTGTATCTACTCTAAAGTAGGAATATTTGTTGAAATAACTAAGAGCAAGTTTTAGACTGAACTTCATATAATCTTTTCTTCTAATACCAGTTTGATTTTTCTATTAATTTCTTCTAATTTTTCAAAAATTATGTAACCTATCCTCCTGAAATTCAATTAAAACTATAAACCTATAAACTTTAGTGAATTTTACCCTCAGCAAAAGAAGACTTGTCTTGCTTTAGTGATTGTATATCTTTGAATAAAACTTGCTGGATTACGGAAACTTAATCTCTCTCTTGTCTCTTCTTTCCCTTTCTCTCACATCTATATAGGCACCGTAGTATGTGTGTGAGTGTGTGTGGGTGCATGTGTGTGTGTGTGAAAAGATCTAATTTTATGTTCTTATTCCACGAACATTTAAAACAACAAAATAATTAACAATTTATGAGCATAACTGACTCCTATTAATATGCCATTTGCCTGTACACCCTGTTCAACATTTAAAGACCTAGGACAGTAAAATCTCATATGAGAGCAACATAGTGATATAACATTAAAACGAGTCATATTTAACACAGTGCCTAGAAATAGGCGTGTTAATGCAAAAACTGGTATGGCAGCATAGCTATAGTTAAAATGATATAGGACATTGTTAATTTCAAATATTAGACACATCTCTTGGAATGAGAAGAAATATGCAGTTTAATATTGTAGTCAGGCTTATTGTTCCAGACCGGTTGGGCATTGGGACAAGAGGAAGGAAGATGTTGTCTATGTAGTCAACCCTTCTTACCATGAATGTTATAGTCACTGCAGGGCCATTTGATTTAACAAATAAAAAGGCGGTCTTTCCAACCCTGGCAGAAGTATTATTCCAAAAAGCTTGTAAACTGTGTCTCCTCAACTGGGCGTTGTAACTGATTTAGTCATTGTGCCGTGTGAGTGATCACTACCGTTTCTATGTTCTTTGTTGTCCAAGTCAAAAACACACGTGTGGCAGAAGTCATTTGTCCAGAGTACTCAGAGAAGAGCATTTCTACTCAGTTGCACAGAGTACATGAAAGTAATTTACTGAAAGTCTTTGCCTGGCGTTATTTTGGTATGTAGTCCAAGACATGATTACAAGAACCTACACATGCCAGATACGTCATTAAATGCTGTGTCAAGTCTTCAACAGAACTGTGATGGATGTTGCCAGCTTGCAGGATCTGACTTCCCTTAGAACATTTGGTATCTTTTTGTACGTATTGCAACATTCTGCTTTAAAACTTATGCAGCAATCTTTCTATTATTGACTTAAATCTTACAAATTGTTGTCTTTACAGCCTGTGAGATGCTTCTGAAATTAAACCCCAAAGGCTTACACAGAATATAGACACTTGGAAGAAAAATAAGTATTTTTTAAAAATCAGAGTTGCATCTGCATTAAGACTCTTACTATTGAGACTTTAAAAATAGCTATAATTAAAGCTACTGAAGTATCTGCACTATAAAATCCCATTAAGATACTGAGAAAAAGAGATAAGTCCATATGCATTCATTCATTATTAACAAGTGGAGGTTTGTTTGTAAAAGATCACAGTTTTAGAAGTTCAGAAAATTGTTCTGAAATTCACATTTTAAAAACTTGTGTTCTCTGTAGTTCTTTAAACTTTCTTCCCCTTAATATTCCTATCTGCCAAATTGGTAAAAAAAAAAAAAAAAAAAAAAACTTCAAATGAATTTAGAAGTACACATGTGAGAAAAAAATAAATTTCTAGAGGCCAATGTTCAATGGTAAAGTAGCATTGGTAGTTAATGATCTTTGAATGGAAGCTCTTAATAGACTTTTGGTGAAAGGTGGTGGAAGATGCTTTGGACTAAGTCTAAAACTGAGGTGCAAATGGTAGTTTTGCTCTTTACAAGATGTGTGATTTTAGGCAATTCTTATATTTTCTTATCTGTCACGAAGGAATGATAAACCTGAGTCTGCACCAGATATTTAAACAGGGTATTTTGGCTGGATTCAGAGCCTGAGACCTAGATGCTATACATGCTCGAGGTACATCACTTCTCCCCTAACATGCCTATTGCATTTAGAGCTTGGGTGCTTCCAAGAGGAACTGAGCAGTATATTAGTGAGGGTAGAACATCTGTGGTGACCAACAGAGACAGGCATGTTACAGCCGAACAACATGTGAGTTTGTCAGGCCTCGGTATGTGTTCCGGGCAACAGGGCAGCTCTTCTCCACATGGTCATTCAGGGACCCATGCTCTTTTTACTAGGTGGCTCTGTCATCTCCAAAGTCCTCAGTACTTAAAACTGGCCAGCAGAAAGAGAAATAGCATGAAGAATAACACAGAGGGTTTGTTATAGACTGAGTCTTCATCACTTCTCAAATTCCACTGGCAAGAATTTGGTCATAAGGTCAAACCCTAACTTCATGAGAACCTAAGAAATGTTGTCTATCTATATGCTTGAAGAAGAAAAATGAAATGGAATTAAGGGATGGCAGTGGTCTCTGCACCAAGCAACGTCCTTTTTCCTACATATCTGCGTATACCTGCATTTATAAATTTACATAGGGGTAGACTAGTCTTTTGAGTTAAAAGAGACCTTAGATCTGAACCTGTCAGTCTCAATCCACAAATAAAGCTTAAAGACTGTTAAAAACACATCTGATGAGCTAGGGAGGCTCAGATCAAGACAGTGTTTTTTTAGAAAAGACGGTAGACTCCCTCAGAGAAACGTCTATAAGGAGCTCAGATCCAGAAGCCAGAAGTTCCTGCTGTGGGACTCGTTACAGGCCGTCACCAGAGCAGCTCTTTCCATTTTCACATATGCAGCTCTTTGACTCATGGCAGGGCCTTGGCACCAGTTGGCTGGGTCTGGGGCATTTTGTTATTAGGCATCAATTGCTTAGATTTAGTCATCCTGAAGACCTCCTAGTGTAAAGTGAACGGGAAACGGGGCTCAGGGGTCTGTCTTGTAATTGGGAATATTAATGTGCATGAACATCATTTGAAACCACACACAAGTAAATGTGGGGTATACATGTTACCCTCAAAAAACATTAAGTAACTGCAAAAATATAAAATTTGAACAGACTATTTGTAATGATGGTCTTCAGACGCATATATTTCTAAAACGTGATGCAAGCAATATTTTATAATTTGAAGGGTGTGTGTGTGTAGGCCATATAGAAAACTTGCAAAATTGGTCCCTAATTTATATGTGAACCCATTGTAAAAGTTTGTTCTTGGCATGCAGAGCATGAGGGTCATAAACACTTGTACCTTGCTCAACACATGGGAGGTGTTCAAAAATAGTAACTCTCTTTTTATTGAGCAGCCGTTATGCACAAATTATATATGTTCTCTCTTGTAAGCCTCTAAACAACCTGATGAAGTAAATATAAGTACTCTTCTTTTAAAGATGAGTAAATAAATGGAGATTTCAGTAAAATGCACAAGGTGCCAGAGCTATGGAACAGCAAAGCCAGGATTCAAAGTCTGTCAATCAAAATCCAAAGTCTGCACTTACGCTATTTCGGTTGGCGAATAAATATTGACTAGTATAGGCCAGCAATGGCTGTGCAAAGAAGGAGACTGAGTCTGACAGACACTGTAGGACTAGCCGGGCAAGTGATCATGTCCAGTAGTAGCCACAGGCCCAAGCAGACAATATAGAGTAGCAGGAATGTAGTTAGACTGCGATCCAGGCAGTAAAACAGCAAGTTACTTAGCCTCTCTGGGTTTTAGTGTCCTGATGCATAGAATGAAGGTAACAGGACTCTCTACCTCTTAAAGATGCTGTAAAGGTTACAAAAATTCTAGGACAGTGCCTTGCAATCTGGGAAATAATGATTAATATGTATTAAGTAATCTTTTATCCTCCTTCACGTTCTATAATTTTTTTGATGTAAGACTATGAAGGATTTACAGTGAGTTTTGAGAGTTCCAAAGGGGACTGCCAGGCAGAAGCATCATCAAAGTTGCATCCCAGGAGACTTCTCTGTTTCAGGTGGAACAAACACAAATTGGGTGGAGATGGAGTTTGATATGGTTTGTATCTGTGTCCCACCCAAATCTCATGTTCAACTGTAATCCCCAGTGTTGGAGATGAAGCCTGGTGGGAGGTGATTGGATCACGGGAATGGACCCTTCATGAATGGTTCAGCACCATCTCTTTGGTGCTGTTCTTGTGATAGAGTTCTCATGAGATCTGGTTGTTTAAAGGTGTGCGGCACCTCCCACCTCTCTCTCTTCCTCCTTCTCCAGCCAGATGAAGTGCTAGCTTTCCCTTTGCCTTCCACCATTATAAGCTTCCCGAGGCCTTTTCTGAAGCCAAACAAATGGTCATTACCCTGCCTCCTGTACAGCCTATGGAACCATAAGCCAATTAAAGCCATTTTCTTTATAAATTACCCAGCGTCAAGCATTTCTTTATAGCAATATGATAGCAAACCAATACAGAGGTGATGGTGGAAGCAGTGATAGTCCAGCACAGCTGGCCAGAGGCAGGAAGCAGAGCCCCTTTGGGTCACGATTTCTAGCAGGAGATTTGCATTTAGAAGTAAGAGCAAAGATAGCACCAAGCAAAGAGGGCGGAGTCATGATATTAGTAGCACCAGGAAGAGCTCCCAGGGTTCCTGTAATCCATGGAAGGTAGGAGAGAAGCTCATTCTCTTCATCCCAGGGACACTCATGTCTTCTATGGTTAGGTCCACCCATGAAGTACAAATCAATTTCTTAATTTCTTTCTT